>NC_084823.1:11899856-12212021 GCF_958449725.1 Rosa rugosa
CCACGCATCTCTGAACCAATGTTTGGTAAAGGCATTATAAGTTGAAAACTACAACAGCTCGGAAGAGGAAAAGAATAGAATTAGGCAATACTATACAAATTTTTCCAAAAGTGCATTCTGTAGCTGGGCCAATATGGGACAAGCAGAAGAATTTCAATTAAAAAAAAAATTCCTGCAACCCAATGAATAGCTTTTCATTTTCCCTCTGTATTAGTCTATATAACAATTTTTCATTAGAAGACTATCTATATTATTATTTAAGATGACTGTATTAATATATGTCTATACTATTATTTAAGAGATAATAATATGTCGACATATTGACATATATAGCCACAATCTTATCAAATTACTTTTCTCAAAAAAAAAAAAAAAAAAAAATCTTATCAAATTACTCGGTATATGAAGAAAGTCATCAACAGACTCGTCTTAACGCTGCTTGGCTTCCGTCAATTCTCTTACACCAGACAATTAACAGGGTGAAAAGTAAGATTAAAACAGCTGGAAAAAAAAAAAAAACAAAAACCTCAGCTGCTAGACCAGCTATCCCACCTCCCCTCCGCATTCCCATACTCATCAGGTGGGGATTTCTAATATAGAACTAAACTTTGTCAACGAACTACCCTTATGCCGCCGCTCTATGACAAATGAACATGAAAATGAACACCTGGGCACTGCTGACTAAATAATTAGCCAAAATAAGCGCCGAATCTTGTATTACTGAATCTTATTATAATCATGATCATATAAAACTCAGAAGTAGCCATGATCTATGTAACTATCATTTGGGTCAGCTCTGAATCTGTGACGTCATATTTCTCACCCTCTTTTGACCGCAAGAGAAATACAGGGCTAATTAGATGCAAACTAAGCAACTAATAGACATCAAACAATCCTAACTTATATATAGATCTGGGAAAATAGCCATGATCCATACATAAAAATAACCCATCAGAAGATAGAACAAAATCCACTATTGATGCTAAGGGTAAGTAAGATTATATATATCAATCTAAAGAAACATAGGAAACCCAGATCCCAAATAAAAAATAGGGTTCCCCACTTCCAAATTAGCAGTATTCGGCACAACATCTGTCCAATGACTTAAAAACATTTATAAGTTGCCTATTGAAGTATCTGATACGATGTCTTTTAACATTCTTTTACAATATATTGGCCATAAAGTTTGAACATAAGAACATTCTAGTTGGGATAAAATTTTAGTGAATTTTAAATTAATAAATTGATTGAGCAAGAGGGATCATAGGGTGATTTAGAACCGACCCTTCTTATGCAGAGATGGTCACAATTTCTTACTGTAGCCCTCCTGCTCTTCACCTAGCACCTAAAAAGAGAGAACAAAAGAGAGATGAAAGGAAATCCGACAAAATTGGAAGGATTAGCATAACCCTTATGCAAGGATTGACACATAATATTCACAAATGACAAAGAGGTTTTCATTTTTCGTTGTCTTCATATATAAGTCTAGGAATATGCCAAAGAACAAACCAGATCCTTCACATCTATGCTTTTCCTTGTGCTTAGCACAATGATTCTAAAGATAATTATTGCTCATTTTCTTCTATTCTAAGCTTCACCTACTTCTAGACGCATACTTGACAGGAAAAGGACGAAAAGAAATAGTGCAAACTGTCAACTTGATATCCCGAAAATTCTGGATGCAAACACCAATAAGCATTAGAAAGTTTGTTTATGCCCGTGTTGCACATTAGAGTTAACAAAATAGCCTCAGTTCACAAAAAGAGATGAATATAATAGTCCACTTGGATATCTATGGCAGAAAGAATCATGTAATAATCTAAACAAATCCAGGCTGGAAACAACTAAAAGACTAATCAACTACAATTATTAATCAATAAAGAGTGTAAATTGCTGCACTTTGATTGCAACTGACCTTTCATCAAATTAAAAAAAAAAAAAAAAAAGCTCGAGTATTCTTCATGCGTCATATTCATTATTAACAGATGCCAAAACTACGAGCCCAAGCCTTTAAATAATGATAGTTGTTTCCATGCAGATCTCAAAACATGGAGCACAATTGAGCTATGACAATTCAACTTAACAGTTAACACTATAATATTGCAATTATACAGTCTCTGTTCTTGTCACCTCCTACATGTTACCTAAAGTTTAATATCAATTGTGATGTATTAGTTTTTTCACTACTTCTAAATCAAGACCAACCAAACAAAAGAGAGCAAATGATTCACCCCAAAACAAGTCTTCATATACACAAGAAACAGTGTCAATTGTCATAACCAAAAACGTTTCCGTATTCAAGACCAACAACATCCAAACTATCCCAAATAAACAAATGCTTCATTCTTATTATTCAACTTAAAACCATATCAAGAGTAAAATTAACAACTAAAGGCAAACAAAAACCAAAAAAAAAAAAATACACATTTATGTAATTTTCTATATGTCATATAGCAGAGGCTTGGGCAGCCATGGAGGCAACAACCTTACCGTCTTGAATTTGATTCAAAGCGCCACCACCAGCACCTTGTCTTGCATCAACAGCAACCGGCACTGGCGCCACATTCTGGTAAGATGAAGCCACCGCGCCTCCGGCTGTGGTGTAGTACACTTGCCTCCCAGAATTGTCATAACCCACTTGTGTAAACCCTTCACTGTAAGCAGCCACCTTTGCTTGCTGCTGCTGCTGCTGCTGCTGCTGCTGTTGTTGCTGCTGAGCTGCCACTGCCGTATTGTATGCCTGTGCGTCACGGTACATCTCGGGAACCATTCTCTGCGGTACACCATAGTAAGCCTGCCCGACTGGTCCAGTGGCCGGTCTATGAGCCGGAGCCTGGTATACACCAGCTGGTGTGGAAATGAGGTACACAGGCTGCTCGCCTCCACCGGGAGCCGCCGCCACCTGATAACTTCCAGTGTTTATGTGCCTTTCCGGCATATAAGAAGTCGGAAATTGCATGTGTGCCGGCATTGGAACCGGAGCGGCTCCCGGTGGCGCCGGAGCTATGTTTTCTGGAAGCTTCTGAGAGTAATAATCAGCTGTGTAAGCCCGAGGGTTCGGAACCTCTTCGTTTTTCCTCTGATAGATAGTCGGCTCGTGACCGGCAGCAATTTGCATTCTGTGTAGCTCCTGAATCTGCCTCTGAATCTCGAATTGAGACAGCGTCGGCTCCGAGACCAATTCCGGTCCGGCGGCGAGCGTGTTCTTCACAAGCGAATCAGGAACCGTCGGAGGCGTGACGGAATCAGGCAATTTCGCGACGGGAGCGGCGGCGGCGGCGTATCCCTTGTCGAATCCGAAGAGGAAATCGGGGTTGGTGGAGGAGGCGGAGACCGGAGCGGTGGGAGAGGAGCCTTCCGGGGACTGGATCTGAACGGAATTCAAGGCGTCGACGAACCACTGGCGCTCGGACTTGGACTCGTTGGAGCCGAAGCTGGCCGGAGCGGAAGGGTTGATCGGGAAGAGGAAGAGCCTGAGACGCGCGGGCTTAGCGGAGGCGCGGTAGAGGCGGTCGTACTCGATCATCATGTGGTCGAGGTCCTCGTCGTTGGTGACGGAGATGAGGGCGTCGAGATCCTCGCCGGGGAGCTGGTACTTGAAGCAGACGGCGCCGTCGGGGGTTTCGCAGAGGGAGGAGAGCTTGGAAATGAAGGCGGAGAGCTTGATGCTGCGATCGACGGCGAGGATTTTGGTGTCGCCGCCGACGTAGGCGAGCTGGTTGTCGTGGGGTCGGGGCTGGATTTTGCCGCCGTAGCTGCACATGAGCTTGACCTTGTAGGTGGTGGCGGCGGCGGCGGCGGCGGAGGAGGGAGGCTGATCGTCCCAGGAGGGAGTGTCGCAGTCGATTTCGCGGGAGCGTGGGGACGACTCGCGGGAGTCAGGGTAGGAGTGGTTGGAGTAGTTCTCCATTGTGGAAAGCTCGGCAAGGGTGTGGAGTGGAAACGAGACTCACGAGAGAGAAAAGGAGAGAGAGAACTAGTAGTGGCCAGTGGGGACGTTTTACGGGTTTGGAGTCACTTGGGGAATAGAAGAAGCGTGTGACAGAGAAGGCTCTCGGATTCGCTGGAGGAATATATGATTGCTCATTTTCGATATTCGGACCCAAAAATAACGGAGTGACATATTTTTCAAAAGAGAAATCTCTGATCTTACTCTGGTAACTTCTCTTCTTTTTTGTTTTTTTTTTTTAAGACCCAAATAAAAGGGTTTACGAGGATAAGGTCAGAGATCTCGAACATGTCACACGGGTTTTTTGATCCATTCATTGACCTGTTAACTAAACGGATCAGACTGTTGGGTTTATAGGAGGCAGAGGTGGTGGTCTTGGAGTGAGCAGGATGGTTATGAATGAATAGGTGGTGGTGGTGGTGGTGGGTTTGACATGCCTAATCTAGTCCAAGTCGTTGAGAGAGGATTGAGGGAGCCATAGGCTATCATTGGAAGATGAAGTAAGGCTGGTGGGTGGTTGTTGTGGTTGCGATTGCTCCACCAAAGATGTCAACACGGTATTTTAGAGGGGCTGAGAAGTGAGCAGCCATCTGGTTTTGGAAAAAAAAGTGTGATTCTGTGAGAGAGATGTCAGGGACTCATGGAGGGTCCTCGTTCTGAGCTTGCAATATCTCTACCTTGTTTTGATACCTTTTCTTTTGTTAAGCTGCTCAGTCTCTTCGATTCAACACAGACTAGTTTTAATTTTCTGATAGCAGAAACCACTAACCACGTACTTCTTTGTATATATTGCTCTATTGGGTTTGCTAGGCTTCCACAAAACAAGACACATTTTCCCTTCCACAAAACTCACACAAAGTCTTTCTCTTCTCCTTTCACATATAAGCCACTTCATTCCAACCCAAACCAAATTCATTTTTGCACAGAGATGATTATATGCAGCACTATTCCAGCTTCCTTACTCGGATGAATGGGTATGATAATCCTCTATTTGTGTACCCTTAAGTGAATGCAATCTCCATCAAAGTCAATACTTAAGGGTCCACAAATAAAAGGAATTATCTTTTCCATGCCACATGATCATGGACATAAACTTGCAATGCTTGCAGAGAATGTTTATGGGTAGTTGGAGGCCTTTTCTGAAACTGGTTCTTTTACCATTTAGATATGATTCTCTAATTGAAACCGTCATTTCGCGCTTAAATTGGCTGATTGAGAAAATATTTTGTTGGTGGGTTGATGGAAAATTTTTCCCTAAAAATGGACCAATGGGTTAAGAACCCATATATCAATGTGCATCCATCTTTTTTGAGTTTGAAGGTTTATGTTATTTAAGCCCTACTTACATACACCTATTTAGTAGATACACTACAAATGTTTGAGACTGAAAAGTTATCATGAGATTAATGTGAAAATATATCTAGAAAGAAGAAGAAAGTAATCTAAGAACAAGATATGTACCTTACAATAAGAAATACTTAGCGTAGGGTGGTGGTGGTGGTGGTGGTTCTAAAGCAGGAGGTGGATGTTGAGAGGGCTGAGCATGCAACCCATATTTCTGGGGAGCGTTGTGTGGTGCAAACTACACTGATTATATTATGCCATGTACCTAAACTGACTTATTTACCGATTATTTGGACGGTAATCAATTAAGAATCTTACATTTTACTTTCGTCTCGATCCTTTAAGAGATCAAAAGTTGACTTTTGTTTCAGCTTAAATTTTGAGGAAACTTCTTCACGAAAGTTGTAGATGACGTTAAACCGTAATAATCCGAAAATTAGTGTCAGATGTAGAGCACTATATTATTCATTACATTTATAAAATCTTACTTTGTTTTGAACATTTTTCTTTTAGAAGCCAAAGGCACCATTTTGCCCTACTTACGAAATAGTGAGTTGATTGTATATTGTTGTTAAGTTTGAGATTATTATTTGTTTTTATTTTTCTCATGCATATATTTTTTTTTTGTGCTAATTATTGCCAACACATACTTGCATTTAATAAAGAAATACCAAGAATCATTTATTTTTTTTATTTGAGGTACACACACACTCACACAATCAAAATGTCAATACGTATATGTTGCTAGCTAATTTCTTTTCAAACCCTTTTACTATTTGTTTTTCCTTGTGAACAATCACCCTAACTAGCTAGACTATCGCCCAATACCATTTGGTCTAGTGGCATAGTCTCCCCTTTGAAAGTGGGAGGTTGTGAGTTCGACTCACGAAAGACTAGTTGTAGCATTTGAGTTGTTTATCTGATCAAAAACAAAAAAAAACTAGCTAGACTATCAACTCACTTTATTGTATGGTTTTGGAAGTCAAACAAGATGGTCAACAATTGATTTCTAGTGCATGTTTCTAGCCTATATAAACATATGATCTGTATCATATTTTCTTCAAGCTTCAAGATCAAGTGCAAAGCTGAATAGAAGCTTCCTTAGTTGAAAAGAAAACTCAACTCAAGCTTTTCACACAAATCCTTCATCCTTTTTTTCTTAAGAAGTTCCCTTTTTGTCAAAAAAGTCCAAGCTTGAATCCAAGACCAAAATCTTCACTTCACTTCTGATTTTCTTAAGTAAGTACATGAATGCATTCATATACTCTTTTGCCTTTAAGATTTATCAAAATGCATAACCGATGATAAAATGGAAAAAAATCTGCTTTGCTGCATATCTATATTTTTGTACATTTGTCAAAAGTAATCAAATTATTAAATTCCTTATGAAAAGTGCTTCAGTTTAGGCTTTTGAATCACTAGAAAAGGTTAAGAAATGAAGAAGTTATGGCTAATCAAAGTTTTCAACTAGTAAACTCGCTGGAAATCTCACACAGCTATCACAAATTCAAAAATTTGTATCTCCCGCATTTCTTAACCATTTTCTACAAAATTTATATCAGTTTGAAGCTTAGTATCTCTACTTTTATTCTGCAAAGTCTTAGAAGCAATAGGAAAATATACAGCAGATAAAAACTTAGATATCAAAGGTTAATATTAAGAATATCAGTTTCTGCGCTGTTCTGGGTTTTTCGCCATTTCTGGACTCTATCACTTCGAATTAGATTACATGACTTATTCCATTGGATTTCTTACAAAAAAAACCTCTGACATGGTATCCTCATTTGCTATCCTCACTTGCCTATTTCGGACATAAATTGAACAAGTTATAAAAACGGAGAGTTGACGGTACTTGGTACCATTATTTTGATAGACGAATGGACATTTTGGACCAAAAATTCCAATACTATGGGAAAAAGGACTACTAATTCTTTGACTACTATCTAATATTCTCTTGCTATTTTTAATTTACAGTACCTTTACTTTATTGCACGTTAACTTTCAAGTTTAATTGTGTGTCTGTGTGTATATTAATTTGATCACTCTAATTGTGTATTGACAGTGTTCAATTGTATTTACTTATGTAAGCTTGCTTATATGCTTTGTTAGTATTTAAGTAATTGTCTTATTTACTACTTAAAGCTTGCTTTATTGATGTAATTATGCTTGGAGATGTGAAACCGGGTGATTAGTACTACCCCGTGCTTAATTGAATTACTGGTAAAAATATTTTGTGATATGTGAAGTTAGTCTGGGCACTAGTCCCTACAGATAGTGCACTATTATACTCATAGGAAGGAAGTGCCGACCTTGAGTATCCATACTTTGTTAGTGTCCTCGGTATGTTGCGGCTTACCCGTGCTTTGGTATTATGGACCCTAGCACGTGGATCTATAAATTGTTATCAGTTAATCTGAAATATTCACTAAGAATAGAAGTATAAGTATATTATTTTGATCAAATATCTGTTTGCGATATATTATTAATATGTTACGGTGTTAAGTGAAAAGAGAATCGAGCATACATTGTTTTCAGGTTATTTCACCTATTAATGCTACAATATTTGTCGATTCGATAAAAAGATGTGATTATGTGATTTATTAGCAGTCTCATAAACATTCACGCAGATGAATATATTTGAATATATTTGAATATATATATATATATATATATATATATATATATATATATATATATATATATGTTGTGTGTATACACATACATATTTAAGAATTGGTATGAACATATAAATGGTTCTCGGTACATTTTTACTTGGTTGTTCAAATTTGATTTCTTATAAGACACATTAATATAAGAATGTAAGTTGTTTACTTACTGGGCTTGTGTTGCTCATGATGCTACACACTCTTGTTTTCAGGTAACGAGTAGATGCTTGGGGAAACGGGATGAACCTACTAAATAAAAGAATGTTTTTCTACTACTATTTCCATTGAATATGTGTAATGTTTTGAACTTTGCTAAATTTTGGTTTTGTAAAGATAATAATGATTTTGTTTTCTAATAAAAGTATTATTCAGACATATATATAATTTCTTTCACTTTTTGTTGATTAATTCAAGGAGGAAGTTTTATTTGTTTTAACTCATGCCACAAATTCACGAGCCATATTTCAGTATAATATTGGCATTGAATTTGGAGGCGTGACAAACCGAGTTTGTGAACATGTAGCACGCCAAAATCGGAGTTATAACGAAGAAATTCTAAGGGTTTAAAGTGAGTAGCAGTTTTGTAATTTTACTAAAATCATATTTCTATAAAGGGAAAATTTCACAAATAGTACATCAAGTAAAGACCACTAATAATTCTTATACATAAAGTTCCAAACCGATCATTTTGGTACACGGACTCTCGAGCCCGACCCACTATGTAGACACGACGTCAATGACGCCGTTAATTTGAGGGGTATTATGGTCTTTTCAGTTTTTTACTCTGAGCACCCGGCTTTCTTTCTCTAGGCACCCAGCGCTTTCTCTCACTATGGGCACCCATCTCTCTTCCTCCCTCCCAATCCCGATCACCTCTGCAATTCCAACCTAATCAATCCACAGCTTTTCACCTCTGCTGAATCAACAACCATTACCATAATCCTAATCCCGGTGTTCAACAACAGCAACAACAACTCCGGGTTCTCACTGCCTCTTCCAGTCCTCCCCGACCAGAACCCGACTTGCTCCGCCACCAAGCCGCCCAAGACCTCGACTGACTAGATAGTAATCCATCTCGCAGCTCATCATCTGTGCAGATTCGCACCCAAACTGATGTCCAGCCAACGTCTATAAGGTCTGAGCTCTCTGATGTGTTGGTCCAACCCAAAAGTAAAAACCCCGTTTTGATCAAAAACCTATTTCTGAAACATCTTCAGGATTCTCCAATATTGGTGCCGAGAACATGAATTACCAGAAGAGGAAGCAAGACTACCCACTTTGCAAAGTTTTCCTTTTTCACATAAAACCAAAGGAGAAAAAATAATCAACTTCAGTAAAGTCCAGCTCTGCTTCTTCTTTCCCTTCAAATATTCATCCCAAAATAAGAAAGATTGGTTCTTAATTGAAGCATTCATTCATGTCCTTTCTTCCAAGAACAAAATAGTACAATGAGAAGCACATCAGCAAACCCAAAACATGAAGAATTGCAAACAATAGCAACAAACCCAATAATCGATTTCTCCCCAGAACAAAACCATAAAAATGACAAAAACTCATTAGTAAATACACAAATTGTGAAATGCATATGACAAGGCATTGCTAAGAGGTTGACCTCAATTTATGTTCTAAGCTTTGAGAGAGAAAGGAGAGGTAGAAACCCTGAGCTGAGAGAGAGAAAGGGGAAAGTGTGAGCCACTAACTATTTTAGATCAAGCAAACGAGAATCAAAGGAGGAGGAGGAGGGCGGAGCCAGCGACAGGGAGATTTCGGTGACGGGAATTTTGGGATTCTTTGATTTGGGGTTAAGGTTCTTCATTTTGGGGCTTTTCCATTCTGGAAATTTTGGGGTTTGAGAGAGACTGAGAGTCGTGGGCCTTCTAGAGGTGGTGGAAAGGTATGGAGCCGGCCTTCTGGTGGCGGCTCATCTCCGGCTTGATAAGCTTCCGGTCGCGGCGGCCATGGATGGAGAGAGTAGTGGATCTGTGGAACGAGAGAGAGTCTCACGTACAGTCAAGAGAGTCAGAGAGAGGAAATTGACGAAAGTACTTAATTACCCTCAGACAAATGAAAAATGACACAAGGATTAACGGCGTCATTGACGTCGTGTCTATATAGTGGGTCGAGCTCAAGAGTCCGTGTACCAAAATGATCGGTTTGGAACTTTATGTATAAGAATTATTAGTGGCCTTTACTTGGTGTACTGTTTGCAAAATTTTCCCTTCTATAAATGGCAGAATCGAACCTTCCATTTCAATAAACTTACTAAAACCGCCCAGTAAATGTTGATCGCTGCTGGAACTTCCTGGCTTCGCCGGTGACGATTTCGGCTACCGAAAGCCATGAAACTGGTCTCATTCTCTTCGTCTTCGAACTATCTTTCCAATCTATAAGTCTTGCATCCTCTCATTCACCATACACGACGAATCGAAAAAAGGAAGACCCAAACCTTTTCCGGTATTTTCTTCACTACTAGAGAAAACTCATTCAGGGACAAAATCATTTTGTCACCAAAGCTGAGAATTCGTCCCCAAAAAGAAAAAAGAAAAAAAAACATTGAGACAGAACTGCTTTGTGGCTAAAGTCGTGTCCTAATGCTCGTCCCAAATTGTTTAAGGCAACGACCGATAAATTTCGTCTCCTAATATATTTGGAGAAGATATAAAAACTGTCCCCTAGCCCTATTCAATGAAATTTCATCCCCCATTCTCATTGAACATTGAGAGAATGGAGGAAAAATTAATTAAATTAGCGCCAATCAGAGGAATAAGAGACGAACTCACTTCGTCTCCTTTTATTTTCAAATTTAATGGCGCCAATCAGACGAATAGGGGACGAAACTCATTCCGTCTCCTTTTATTCAAATTTTTTTTTTCAAATTTAATGGCGCCAATCGGATAAATAGGGGACGAAACTCACTCTGTCTCCTTTTATATTTTTTATTTTAAATTTAATGGCTCTAATCAGACAAATAGGGGACGAAACTCACTTCGTCTCCTTTTATTCTCAAATTTTAAATTATTTTTAAATTTAATTTTAATTTTTAATAAATTGTTGAATTATATTAGGCAACAAATCTAAGAGTTGTCGCCAATTATATAAATAAAATTTGTTTTTACCAAAAAATTGAATTTATTATGTATAATATAGTAATAAAACAGAGCCCTAACATCAATTCTTTTTTCCAAATCCAACTAACATGAACAAATTGAGCACTTTTATAATATGCTTCACAAGTCTTCGACTAGAAATAATATATGTAACTAATTAAGATCAGAAAGGCAGACGGCTTTTGATGGAGAACCAGAGGCATTGGTGACTTTCCTTGAACATGTACGTGTCCGATCAGTATACCTGCACTAAAAGTCTTAATCATAAAACACTGCTGACCCCAACAAAATTCATGAAACTAAGGAGATGAAAATATATATGGTGGACCTTGATAAAGAATATTGAAATGAGTAAATAGGATTTGATAAGGAAACATCAAAGAAAGCAATCATAACGTTGTACAGAAATGAGTTCATGATGAGCATAAAATATTATTTAATCAGTGCAAAACATCAAATTAAACAAAAGTTAGTTTTCAATACCAAAACTGCACACTGAATGCTTACCAACTAATCAAAGCAAAAATACACACAAGATACCAGTGGTTTAAACTTGAATTAGACAACTAAAGACCAACAAACAAATATGAGATAAAGCATGTGATCAGACCTATAGGCCCAAATAAGAAAGGGTTTACCTTAACTGTAAGGGGATCAAGATAGGAGCCGACCACATAATTAATCTTCATGCTCCTAGCCACATATCTATCCAACTACACAATATAACAAAAATCAAACACCAAAAGTTAATATCAAGAATAAATATCCATAAGTAAGCTAAATAAAAATATCTTTACAGTAAATATCAAGAATGAAAATCAATACCAACTTGAAATTTAAACCATGTTAAAAAGAATATAAAAATAAAATAAAACACATGCAGAATTCTCAGAGCATCTGACATTGATTAATCCAATTCTATAAAAGTGGATATTTAGTAAGAAACAGAGACAAGAAGCAGTTGTGATTTTGGTAAGATAAGAAAGCAAAGCCTCCTTGCACACATGGTCGACATCATAATTAAATAATAAACAAAAATAGAAATTAACTGACGACAAAAAGACCAAGTTAACAATATAATATGCAATTATGCTAAGGACTGAAAGATGTTTAGTTATGAGTTAGGAAGGCATAGCCATATAGGGAAAAGTAACTAATGATGATTTGCACGCACTTATTGAGCCACGTACATTTAAAATCATTTACCTTAATCAAAGTCACTGTATCCATCACTTTCTCGAGTGTTATCTTCATCTCCTGATGGTAATTCCTCATCTAGAGAATTATCATCTATAAAATCATCGTCACTTATGTTGATTTGTTCAATATCTTTGATGCTCAAACCAACAATTTCAGGTTCGACATCTCTTCTACAAAGTGTTGGTATTGAATTAACATTCTCTTCAATGGGATGAATGATATTACTAGCCTCTTCTTCTTGGTCTACCTCATCAACATAACTTGTCTCTGCATCATGAGATTCTTCATTCTCAGGCACATCCCATATATGTCTGTGTCGAATCTTTTGAATGACTTTCCAACCAGCACCTAACTTCGGATCATCAAGGTAATACACTTGTTGTGCTTACTTTGCAAGTACATACAGATCTTTAATTTACGTACCATTTATCGTTTACATTCAACGATGTCAAATGGTAATCACAAATGGTTCTTGTTCTCTTCTTTGTATTATTGTATTAAACCACTCACCTTTGAATAGAAAAACTGAATAGCCGTACGGAAAGTCTAATTTGACAATGCTAACCAACTATCCATAAAAGTCACTTTCTCTGTCATTACGTGATCCTGGAACCATGATCCCACTATTCTACACTGTTCTGGTTTGCTCTAGCTGTTTGACATGCCATCAAACACCATTTGCGTTATAGATCGTGTAGGTACCAACACTATCCTCTAGACCAAATGGTAATGCATATAATTCTTTGGTCACATCACTTGATCCCAGGTTATATAATTCTGTAATATGAGTCTAGAACCATGCAGTAAACTGATCTCTTTGTCTCTCTTCTAGCTTGACTACACTCTCTTTTCAAAATTTCATAATGTTGACTACATACACATCAATGAAAAGGGTTATTAAATATATAATCAAAACATAAAGTTGATAATAAATAAAAAATTAATCGCTCACTTTTTAAAAGGTTCAACTTCATCACAATTGTCCAAGATATACCAATAAGCAGGTTCCTTCTTTTCATCTGACCAATCAATCATTTTTTACCCACCAAGTGGTCGTACATTCTGAGCAAAAATAGACAAAGTTGCATTTGTTTCACCCCCATCATAATTTAGTTTAGGTCGAGTGAAAATTGTCTCAATATCATTTAGATACATTGAGCAAAAGGTTAGTGACTCTTCTGCAATATAATCCTCAACAATAGAACCTTCGGGTCAAGCTCTATTACGTATGTAATCCTATAAATCCCCAAGCTTCCTGCCAAGTAGATAGTAATTTGATAGTAAATAAATATTCGAATAAATCAATAAAAAAAATAAACAAGAATAATCTTTATTACCTTTCTATCGGAAACATCCATCTATATCCAACTGGTCTGGCAATTTTGGCTTCTTGTGGCAAATGCACATCTAAGTGGATCATGATGTCGAAGAATGCAGGCGGGAATACCTGCTCAAGCTTGCATAAAATAGCCACAATGTCACGCTGCAATAGCTCTAAATTTGCTACCTTTAATGTTTTTGCACATATTAGTTTAAAGAAACTTGCTAATTCAACTATAGGATCACAAACATCTTTCCTCAAGAATGGCCGAATTCTAACTGGGAGTAGCTGTTGTAGCAACACATGACGATCATGAGTCTTTAAACCCATGATTTTCCCATCTTTAACATTTCGAGATATATTGGATATATACCCATCAGAAAATGTTGTAGTGCTCATCCATTCACAGAATTGTAGTCTTTGTGGTGGAGTTATAGTATAGTAGGCAAGATACTTCTTAATTTTTCACCGTGCTTCTCTAGATGCAAGCTCTCACGTATTCCCATGTCTTGCAAATCTAGTCAAGCTTTAATTGTATCTTTGGATTTCTTATCTAAGCCAAACAACTGCATCACATACATTTTTTTCAATGTGCATTACATCCAGGTTGTGTCTAATTTTCAACTTGGACCAATACTCCAACTCAAAAAATATACTCTTCTTTGTCCAGTTCAGTTTAGCTACTATTCGCTTCCTATTCTTATCAGGGTTATCTTTGTGTTTATCAGGCCTACAAGGTTGAAGCTAAGCAAGCTAAAGCAATATGTCATCACTAGACAACTCTTTTGGGGGTCTTCTTGTCTCAACTTCATTATTGAATAATTTTGGAAGTTTGCGCCATGGATGATTTTTTCTCAACCAGGAACGATGCGCCATGTAACAAATTTTACTCCTTAGAGGCTGAGATTTGGTATCTTTATTACACACAGGACATGCCAGGAAACCCTTAGTGCTCCAACCAGATAAATTGGCATAAACTGGAAAGTCATTAATGGTCCACAACATAGCAGCTTTTAAGATAAAACTAGAATCAGTAGATTTATCATAAGTTTGAACACCAATTTCCCACAACTCCTTAAATTCATCGATCAAGGGACGCAAAAAGACATCAATGTCTTTACCTGGTGTGTTCGGCCGCAGAATTAGCAAAGTCATCATTGAGAATTGGTTTTTCATACACATCCAAGGCGGTAAATTATATGGAACTACTATCATTGGCCACATACTATAAGAGAGGCTCGTGTTCTCAATCAGTTGCAAGGCCTAATCTAACATTTTGTGGCTCTCCTGAAAGTTGGGATACATTCTATCAAATTCTTTTCATGCAATAGAATCTGTCGGATGGCTCATAGTACCAGCTACATCCTTCATTTTATCACTGTGCCACCTCATATTAGTAGCCATATCTTTGGACAAAAACAATTATGTCACGAAGATCTAGGATTACAGTTCTTTCAAACAAGGCGAAGCACGATGCCAGTAAACAATTCATAAACTACTCAAAAGTCAATTGATCAAGCCATATTAGGTGGCGTTCGGTAACATTTTCAAGTCATTTTTTTCATTTTATAAAATGAAAATTGCTTAAAAATGCGTTCGTTGGTCTGTTTTCAAAAATGCAGAAAATAAAAATTGAAAATAATTTTTTATTTTACTCGTAAAACAGGAAAACGACAAATAGACGTTTTCACCTTTTCATTCTCATATTTTAGAAAACACGGAGATATATTTTCCAAAACAAAGAAAAAAAAGAACGTGCTCTCTTCTTCCATATTCTCACGTCGCTCTTGCATTTGTTTGGTCTATTATATGAAGGTCTTTAAATTGTTTTTAGAATAAACTACCGGACACATTTTCGGATCTCAAAAATCTAATCTTGTTTTCTCGTTTTCATTTTCAAAATTGGTTTTTGAAAAATCATTTTTAAAAACGTTACCGGACAAGCCCTTAGTATTACCAGATATATGACCGAATCCAGGGAAACTTGCTGCAATACTACAAGGAAAACAAAAATCAACAATACCAAAAGTTAAAAAAGTATTGATCTATATTCCCTTGCAAAAATGAAAAATTCTAATTCAAGAGGCTAGGTAAAAGGAAACTAAGAGAGAAGAGGGATTACATGACGGAGACCTTGTTGCTTGGAGGTTTTGGTGTTTGGAGGTTTGTATAGAGAAGACGCAGAGTGGTACTGATGTCATGATCAATATTCGGCGTGAATAGGGAAACTATATAAACGGTCTCCTACTTATAGAGACCTAATGGTGGAGGAAACAGAATGGTCAAACCATGCAGGCTCGCCTGTTATCGATATCAACTCGTTGTCCAATCTCTCGATCTCTTTAGCAATTATACTCATATATTATTAGTGCATGATTCATATTTATTTCTCTCCACACTAACAATACATATGTGCATATCATGTTTTTTGCAGATGAAAAGTTCTCAATGGAATGGCCCAACATCCAGCTACCAAAAGCAAAGGTGGTCTTGTTTTTTCAAGCACATGACTATGTCTTGCCCGAATTTGTGGAGAGAATGCTTAACTTAAAGGTGTTGGTAATCACATGTGATGGTTCTTATGTTTTCTACTTGTTTGTTGCTTCTCAAGAACTGGTTCAATTATCAGTCTTCTAATTTGGTCTTAAACAAGGAAATCAAATGGGTCTTGATCTAAAAGAAAAGAAGATGAGAAGGGAAAAAAATTTGGGTCACAAATTTTGATGATGGCAAGATGTGTTCATTGGGAAATGTTTAACTTTTGAAGGAAAAGTTTGACAAATTGTCATATTTAACGCTTTGGGTGGGCTGAGCTGAGCAAAATTGACCAGCAGTGCAAGGTCTAATCAACATTTAATGTCCAATTTGGACAGAGAACCAAACATTGAATACGGCTTATCAAAATTGTAAGTACAGGGGGTAATCTTGATAAAATTAGAAGAAGAATGACTAAGATGAAAATGGACCTAAAGTTGGAGTAGGTAAATTGAAATTAATTCTTAATTTTTTTTTGAACAATTGTACAAGTACTTTATTGATTGACCTAAATGATCATTTTTGCTTTGATTCAAATTTAACAATCAATATTAATTACAGTAAAATTATGTACTCTTTGATTGAACATCCCGTTCTTTAATTCCATAATATATACATCGATCGTTTGTAATTTGATCATCACTTGCACGGTTATCTTTCACCGCCAACACTCAATCGCCATAGGGTAACTCAACCCTCCGCCTTAGCGAACAAAGCATCATCACCCGGATGCTAGAGGTCCTCAATCTCGCAATTAGGAAAGGTTAAGATACTTAGTTCAAAAACGATCTTGTTGACAGAAAAAAAAAATGACAGGTGTAGAAACAAATATGGTAATAACATATGGCTTTCACAATTTTGTTAAAAGAATGTTTTACAGCTTTCTCATAATCTGAATTACAACTTTTTACTTTTGAACAATCGTGGTGTTTATTCAACCCCATCAACATATTAACTAATCTCTCTCTTACTTACGAACATGGTTAAGAATATCACTGTTCTCTTTGGAAAACTTTACAACTGTCCGAGAAAATGATCACTCGTCAACAAGACCAAATTTTCTCAACACTTTATCCTCCACTTGTTATTAAAAACATTTTATGATAAAAATTTAGGCCAATTACATATAGGGCTATTTGTGAATGTTATATTACCCATAGGGCCACCAACTCTTTGTTTTTTTCCTCATAGAGCCATAGAAGCAAATGGTTTGTTAAAATGGATTATATAACAAGAGAGATATGACGGTCTTTCACGTTGGAGATATTTTGGTCATTTTTTATCTAACTTTTTAAATAGTGGAATGAATCAGCCATTCGAACACGTCCTCGTTGTTGTAGCCACGACCTCACCGTCATCAACGCCAATTTCAGTGGTTTCCAGCAGTTTACAGCTACAATATTGGTATAAATCTCTTCCTGTTATCGTGGGCTTCCTATTAATATAAGTCTCACTTATTTTTATCACTTGTGCATGACAAACCGAAGGAGAGAAGCTTGACTATTTGCCTCTGGATGTGGATGATAGTTTTGATTTGCCTAATACAAATGACGTGGTGCACATCTCTTTGAATAAGAAGAAAGAACGGCGCCCAAACGTTAGCAAGAATGTCTCTAAGACTTTAACTAGGTGTCCTAAAATAAGGAAGAAGAGGTTTCCTCGAAAACAGGCTGATATGTAATCGAGGAAGGGGCTGCAGTGACTAGAGATGTGGTAGTTGTAGATGAGATATTGGAAGTCAAGAGGTGGTTGATGGAGGTGCTACTCTTTTACTGGAGATGACACCTAACTCGACTCAGGTTTGAGGACTATCGCTAAGAGTACCAACAATATCTATGCACATTTGAGTTTTGCGTAGATAATGTTGTGTATTTTTGGATATGTTTCATTGTTGGTTAAAATGGTTGCACTGCTTAGGTAACGAATCTTTCTGATAACCCTACTAAGTGGGTCAATATGTGTAATTTTGTTGATCTATAAATGAGTTGACAGTATTCTTTATAAAAAAAAAAGTAATAATAATAAAAAGTTAATTAGTTAGTTTCATTCTACTTTTTTATTTAACTATTTTATTAGAACCTCCAATTTTTTTTCATCCAAATTTACCCTTCATGTAACTAGAAGGAAAAAAAGTTCTCACAAAGTTGAAAGAAAAAAAAAAGGGCTAAATACTAGTTACTACCCTGCGGTTTAGGTCCAAAATCAATTCAGTCCCTGGACTTCTAATTTCATCAAAAACACCCATGCATTTTCAATTTTGATCTAATCGGTTCAATTCGTTAATATTCTGCTATGGGTTCAACTTATAGTTGGATTATTTGATGAAAAACTTTTTATTTGATAGATTTCTAATAGTGAGACCCACTTCTAAATTGACATGCATGCCACCTCAACACCACATCATAAAACATAGGCCATATATGAGCCACGTCAACATGTTAAATGACTCAATTATCGGAATACTAACAGATTGGACTTATTAGATCAAAATTGAAACTGCAAGGGTGTTTGGGTGTTTTTGATAAAATTAGAAGTCCAGGGACTGAATTGATTTTGGACCTAAACCACAATGTAGTAACCAGTATTTAGCTCAAAAAAAAAAGAAGAGCTTTAAGACTAATTTCTTCTTGAAATTCGAGCGCTATTTTTTCTTCTTTTCTTATGTCCTTCACCCTACACATTACTCTATATATCCAAAGAGTGGTTCTATTTAAACCTCAAGAAAAAGGAAAAAAAAAAAAAAACGTTTTTAATCCAAAGCTCAACACTAACTAGGTCGCCCCTTGTTGTGTCATCGTAACATCTTGACACTTGCCCAACTTCAACCAGATTGCCTCTTTGAGTTCCTTTTTTGCTAATAATAGTGAGTTTATTTATCAAAGCAAAGATTATGGGAGGGGTATTAATTCTTGTTGGAAGAAGGTATTAAAGACTCTAGTGAAGTGGTGAAAGTGTAGAGAAGCCAATTCATATTACCAATTTATTTGCATATAAAATTCAATGAAACGGATTGTTGATAAGCACATGTTATTATTAACTTGTAAACAATCCATTGATAAACCTATGCAATGGAGCCTAAGTTTCTCTTCGTTCCTGAATCCTGAGTACATGGATTCCAACTTTATCCTTTTAGTGCAATTTGCAATATATGCAAATACAATTCCAAGATCACTAT
This sequence comes from Rosa rugosa, assembly GCF_958449725.1. NCBI lineage: Eukaryota > Viridiplantae > Streptophyta > Magnoliopsida > Rosales > Rosaceae > Rosa > Rosa rugosa. Next base: position 11,919,154 of record NC_084823.1, read on the forward strand.
GTGATGGAAACTTCTAAATTATTGCTTTGTAATTGATTTGGGTTTTCTTCACCTACAAATATATTTGTTCATAAAGAACAGAAGAAAGGAACATAACCAGAGCTGCTAGGTGATCTATAGGGGAAAAAAGAGAGGGAAAAATTGAAAATTGATGTAAGTATAGACATTGGGGAAGCCCCCTCTGCGTAGGGTGGTCCTAGGTGTTTTTGAATAAGTTAGGGCGGACTCTGGTCCATCACCCTAACATTGTCGTGATTACTCTGGTTCTGGTGCTGATTTTAGGGTATCGACATTTATGTAGCTTTAGGGTTATCTTGCATGGCTCAATATTGATGTAGCCTGCGAGGATGGGTCATGTTTATATTGTTACCTACATTCTTGGTATATTAATGGATTGTTCGAAAAAAAAAAAAAAAAACTATTTTACTGATTTATTAAAGTTGCTGTCTGGGTACCTTGGTTTGCTGAGAATTGATCAATTTCATGACTAGATTTTTTTTTTCATCTAACAACATCTGGTATCACTATTGCATTACTGAGAATTGAATCAATTTCATGACTGAGAATTGATCAATTTTTCTTCTTATTATTTTACTATTTTACTTTTTAGAGTCAGTACTATGCACTGGTATTATTGCACAATAAGCTAAATTGAATCACAAAGGAGGATAAGCAGATCTAGTTGCTGCTACTGCTATCTTTTTTTTTTTCTTCTTTTTTCTTGGTTACATCATAAAGCTGCAAACACACATTTAAACTAGGAGAGTCTGTAGAGTTCCAAGACATTGAGAATTCTAGAGGACTCTAGCTATGACATGCAGGCAACACATTTAATGCTAATCTTGAAAACACAAGATTACAAATTACTCTCTTTCCAAGTTGTGTTTAGATCTTAGATCTGGACAGATTTGTTCTCATGGTCATTCTCAGTTTTTGTTCTTCCTTTGCTCCTCAAGATTCCCAAACCGTGAACAAATCTCCTTCTTCTTGTCTACCTTGTCCTGCCATGGAAGATTTCGTACACCTCTGCAACCACCTCTTCAGATCTCAGATTTCTTTGCTAAGATCTATTTTGGTTTGGTTGTTGTTATCCTTTTATGCGAGATCTTTTCGTAATCGGTCAACTGGAGAATGTATGGCGGCTCTGTCCGTATCCTCACCTCTGCAGACCACCCTTGGTTACCAATCCTTGCTCGCGATTTCCGTCGGAGCTCCGGTGACGAATCTGATATGGCGGCTGCAAAGTGGAGAGGAAGAAGAAACTTTGATTAGGGCTTGGGTTTTTTTGGGCTGCTTGGGCTTTTAAGTTTTAATTTGGTTTTTAGTTATTATCCTACTCATGTCTTAATTCTTATGAATTTCTGATTTTGAGGGGTTTATTGCCTGCCATTGACTTTGTTTGGGCCTCCATATGCCTTTTGGCTTTATGAATATCAGTTTCACGACAAAAAAAAAAAAAAAAATTTCCATACTTTGTATTGATATGGGTGAGAAGTAATTAAATCATTGATTGATTGGAATTTCTACAATTTTTGAATGTAATCGGATCCAATAGCCCACTTCAAATCTTCTCAAGCTTCTCTGCTTTGATCACGGGAATGCTCCTCGCGATCTCCTCCTTCCAGATCAGTACTCTAACTGGTCTCAACCTTGAAGATATATGGTTTGCTGGGTTTATTTAAACAGGGGTAAAACAGGAAATATAGGATAATATTTAAAATACTGGGGGTATATTAAGAAATTTGCTGGGTTTAAATAGCAACACCCAATGTGGGTCAAAGTTTTCAAAGTTGACTAGTGAACAAAAACTCGAACCCCTCCGCTGAAGAAGCTCAGACCAGTAATGGTGAAAGCAGTGATCGGAGAGGAAACCCAGCTCAAACTAGCCGAGGCTCGCCTCGAGCAATCCTCTTCTACCCCCGCCCAGGTCCTCTCTCTCTCTCTCTTTCTCTTCTCTCCACCAATACTATCACACTCATCGCCGATTCTCAAATTCACCGTCTTCTTCTGTTTGTTGTGCGATTCAGGTGGGGCTCGTCATAGGCAAGCTCAGCTCTACCCTCGACCGAGGCTTCGTCTTTGATTTGGTCCCGACTCCGCCTAACGACGCCGGAGCTCCGCCTTGTTCCCTCGTCGAGCCCGACAAGAGAAAGGGGCTCAAGCCCAAATCTCAGTCCTCTGATTCCCACTCTCTCTCAATTGACAAGGATTGGGTCGCCGAACATGCTCGTCAGGTCTATCTACATGATGTTGCATACATGCATTGCTAATTTGTTATCTTGTTTTTGCATTTAAAGAATCTAGAATTTGATCTCATTTTCGGGGTTTCGACAATTTTGCTTGTGTGTCTGTAACCAGGGTTTTGACTGCATTTTGTGTTTATTGATATTGTAGGTGTCAAGAATGTTGGTGGGCGGCATGAAGGTGGTTGGGATTTACATTTGGATCAGCGATAATGCATTCAAGAATTCAAACATTGTGCTTTGCCAGGTAGTATTTTGGCCCTGGATTGGACACTGATGTTTGCTTAGTATATATGTATGTTGTTTAACAGGTTGTGAGTACCGATCTTCATAGGCTGTATGTACTTTTGATGTAGATAATACGTTTGTGAAGCAATGCTGTACCGGAGAGTCGCTCGATGAGCTTTCTTTGTGTGATTAGTTACTGTGGAAGCATGTAGGAAGAGAGGAGATTGCTAGGTTGAATGTTGTTTAGCTCGTCAATGTTGGATTTTGATATGTTGTTTAAGACCTATCAAATCCCATCCATGAAATTTGCTAAGTTAACCTCTGATTTTAGTTGGCACACCCTTTTCATCTTCTAAAACCTAATATAATAGAAAATCTGACCACATATAATCTGTGTAGAATTCATTTGGTTCTCTATGATCAAATCCTTGCTGGCTTAGTGCTAGCTAAGGTTCTGAATTTATAATTATGAAAACCTGATGGAGAGATTATTCCTGGCTTATGTGTTGCAAATAATACATTGGATATGTGAACTCCAATATTCATTTGAAATATATCCCATGCTTGTTCTGAACAAAAAGAAAATTATTTTTGTCTTCATTAATGAAAAGGCCCTTGCAGACTGTAATGGGAGTTGCCAAAGCTGCGCCGCTCTCTGAGAGTGATTGGGATGAGAGACTTCTTATTCACATTTGCTATAGTCCAAGGAGGTATCTTTCCTATCTGAACTCAAGTATTGTTTCTCGTTCCAATATGCTCTCTTAATATTGTTGAAGGCTATTGCAGGCTCACTAACAAGTTTATTTGTGTAGATGGACATGTCGAAATTGTATGGTGACTTCAAATATTACATCAAGCAGCCTAAGACCTTGTGACTTCAAAATGGGAAGGGTCCTAACTTCCCTTCAAAGATTTAGGTGCATGTACAACTTCGATATTAGGTATGGTATTTTTCTAAAATTGATATGTCTTTATATTTAACTTAAAAATTGCTTCTGAAAAAGATGTATTATCATTGTCATTGCACCATGAAGGCAGAATTTATTATCTCTTTCTACTGTTTCTGGGTGAAGATTAGGGGGAACTATGATAGTTTCTTTGCATTTGAATGACCTATATGAAAATGAGTAGCCTAGGTTCCTGAAAGTTCTATCTATCAAAAATCATCTGCTATATTTATTGCGCTATAATTACATTTATCTAGATCTTAGAATTCATTGTTTTTCTTCAATGAAAGGTGATTATGAAATCCCTTTTCCATCATGGGTCCTACAAAACAGAGGCATAGAAAGATCAATGAAGTTGAAAGGAAAAAGTAAAAACAACTTTTGAAACGCCTCGTGCAGTCGTGCCATTTCCCCCCCCCCTTTCTCAGTGGAAACACTCATTTGACTGGTTGATAGAATTCACTAATGTAAAAGTAACCTGCATGCTGATGATTTGACTATCAAGCATATAAATGTCTAACCAAAATTATATTGGAGTCCTTTTTTATGCATTATGGAGGACATTGGAGTTGATCCTCTATTCTTTCCTTGTCTGTTGTACTCTATTTGGCTTATACCTGAGCCACTTGATATGATCTCATAGGACTGAGAATAATATCTTAGTAAATAATAGGATCTGTATTTCCTTTAGTGATACCTCATTGACTAGCTCTAGAATGTGGTCTCATGGTAGAGTTATGTATTCCAGGTTACCTATATCTCACAAGAATTCATCAAATGTTCAGACTATGAGTGAAGCTCTTCGTCATGAAATTTCAGTTCATGCTAAATATTTAAAAAGTGCAAAAGCCATGCTGGATGGAAATTTGGTAAGTAATTGGTTTATTTATCTCCTCACTTGTTACAGTTCTCTGCACAATATTTTTTCTTTTTTCTAAAACACTTGTGTGAATATGAAAAGCTGCAACCTGCCCATGTTTGTTGATGCGCTGGATGACCTTATTCTGTCATATGTTGATGTCTTTGATGGTACAATGATTTACCAAACATATAATTTGGAGTCAAAAAGATGTTATCTCAACCTCAGTTGTTTTCTTCTTTAGGAAAGAACTTTCTAACATATAGCAGTACTAGAAGGGCACTTCGATTAATATGGAATCTTTTGGTGTGGAGTTAATTAATTTCACCTCCAGTTTGAACTGATGCATACTAAATCAGTAAGTGTCAGTTTAGTAATTTGTTTCTTTTGGTTTTCCCTTTTTATTTTGTAGGTCAGTGATTAGGCAATATTAGGAAAATTGAAGGAGAAAAAGCAGAGGGAGGGAGAGAAAATGTATATAGAATGGTACATAAAGTTGACAGTAAAAACAACTTGAAGTAGACTATGTTTTTTTCCTTCATTTTTTGTTGTTTCATAGATTGTCCTTCATATCTTCTTTCTGGTCCCCTTTTCTCCCTTCTTTCAGTCTTGTATTTTCCTTTATCTCTAACTAACAGTTGAAATCTAGAACCAAAATCAAAAGTGTGAGAAACTGGGCTCTAATTCTCACCTTAGGCGTAAATTAATTATTGTGCTTTTTCCCTTGCCAGAATCATCTGTCATCAATTTCTAGTTGACTTTTCTAACCTCAACTCTTATACATGTGTTTCTGTCTTGCATAAAATTTTAGGTTGTACACAATGATCTATCCACATCAGATGGTTTGCATGAAGTAGAATTGCTGTTACCATTTGTGGAAGATACTGAAGGTATGTTTATGTATCCCTTAATTTGTTTAGTTTTCATTTTTTTCTTTTTGTGATGTCTTAACAATTCTAAGTTTTTATTCTAACATTTGTCTATATTGCGTAAAGTATGCAGCCAAAAAGATGCTCTTGGTGTTCTTGCTTTTAGAGGTTCTGTTTGTTCCTTTGCATACTTAAATATTCGAGAACCAATTTCACAAGCTGTTGCTGATATAAAGGTACATAATAGGAAATAACTATTTATTCTTTGGTCTTGATTTTTGAATGAGATGATTTATTTATTTAGTTTTCCAAAGTAATTTAAATTCACAGTTATCATCACACAAAATGCTGTCACTTTTGATTTTGTAATGATTCTTTTAATATAAGGGTATACAGCAGGCCATCACTTTAGATTCTTTGATCTTGATTTAGAATGAAACTAGTTATTGGTTTAGTTTCTCAAGTTAATTTGATTTCACATTTATCAGCAGTTGACTTTAATGCATATTCCTTTGGTAGAGTGCACATGCTCGTTAGAAGTAAGACTCATGTAGGACTGGACTGTATATTACAAATATATATTCATTGGATGAAATAAATAAAAATCTATTCTTTCATTTAATTGATCACATCTTTATGTGCCTTGCAAGTACATTTACTTCTAGGACCAACAGGGACTAGTAGGAATGGTCAGGCCCATGGTTTGCTCAACCCAATCTCCCCAACCCACTTTTCAGACCCAGGTTTGATACTGGGGCTCCTGATGAACCCTACAATCTTTAGGAGATAGGAAACTCTAGCTAATAGCTAGTTACCTTGAGGGGGATAGAACCTCAGACCACATGGGAGGTTCTGGGTATTGAAAACAAGAAAAAGAACAAGTAAATTCACTTCTATTGGATGGTGTCCAGGATATGTTTTGAAACACTTGAGCACCCTTAATGGTTCATAATTATGTAAGCTTTGTTTCTTAAACTAACTTTTTAATGTATTCAATTTAATTTGCTAGATAAGTTGTTGGGCTGTGCAAATTCCAGTGTCATATTTGCAGTTTTGTTGCGATTACTAGGTATGGCTAAGTAGGGTTTGGGAGCAAAATTTCTCTCACATGCATATTGGTTTCAGCTGTCAATCAAAAGGGGTAATACCACGGAAGCCTTTAAACATCAAGAGAAGCTGTGTTATATATTGTATTTTAATTCCAATCTACTGAAACTAATAGGTGGATGGGACGATTGAATCGATTATTTATTATTAGACATCAGCATAAAGCCAAAAATATATTGCAATGTACTGCATATATGCCAATATGCTGTAATAAAATAGATTTTAATTTCACTGCATTGGAACCAGTAGGTAGATTGACAATTGAAACAATTCGCTGTATCAAATAGGTACAAATGTACTAGTGGAGATCTTAGGGTCCATATAAATAAGGAGTGTTTCTTTTCTATGATATTCAAATATACTCAAAGCTTTGTTTGCTTTTGATGAAGCATTCTTGCATTCTTGCATGTTGGAGATGGTCACGAGGACAGATTGACTTCAGATATAGTAAAAGTAGAACTTCTGCAATGCATAGTGTAAAATTTAAATTATATTAATACATAACATTGCTCTTTAGTTACTGACTAAAATTTTGTTTTGCACCGACCTTGATATTTCTGTGATACTGTATTTTGCTAGTTTTACTCCTCATGGCCATTCCTCACCTACTGTAGAATCTTGAATTTCTTATATATTTTTGCAGGATGATATTATCACAAGTCTGCAAAGTAGACTAGATATCATCTGTGATGAGGCAGATGGAGAGACAGGTCCAATTGACACTGGCATCGAGAAAGCAAGAGATGATGCTGATAGCCAGGAAGTAGGAGATGGGATATCCAGTGGGACACCCGTATCCCAAATTGTACTTCAATCATTAAGGTTTGTTATGCTTATTTAATTCAGTAAAACAAGATCCTTCGCAATGAACTTGATTGATAATATGTCATGTCATTTTTATTCACCTGTTATTATACATATTTTCTGTACATTACATTACAGAAAAATGCTTCATTTATTTTCTTTTAATAAAACTGAAGCAGGTCACTATCTCATCTTTTTCATCTGTTGCACAATCTCCCCGCATCCACTCATTAGGTGTAGTTTATATATAAAACAGGGAAATACCGAAGTACTTTCTTTTAAGATTATATACTACGTTTCCCTTGAAGTTGCAACTCATTTTTCTTGCACTATCACCTTACTTTGATATTGTTTGTGGGTTATTTTTTCATGTCGCAAAATATTGAAATCAGTTAAGGCTAAGAGCATCTCCAACGGTGCTCCCTATTTTTTCATCACTTTTATTAAAAAAATAGCTAAGATTTATATTAGGAGCTACTTTTAGGGAACGAAAAAATCTTTCTCCAAATTATAAGGAGCCACAATTTACTATTCTCTTTTTAAGTTTAATATTTATACTTCATAATTATGGCAAACAAATCATAAAATAAAAAAATTGGAAATTTAAATAGGGAATTAATTGATTAATGCACTAGGGAGCCATTTTCTCTCTCTCCTCAGATTTAGGAGCACCTAGTGATTCCCCTATTTGAGGAGCACACATACAGAGCAAGGTTGGAGCTTTTTTTTTTTTTTTCCTGGCTTTCCCTAAATTTTGTGTAAGGAGCTCAATTAGAGAGCGCATTGGACATGCTGTAAAGCATATGTTAGACTGGTAGCAAGGTTCCTTTCGTTGGAAGCATCAGGCAGATACGGATGCTGAACTCGTCTTCCCTCTTATCTTTGATATTTCCCGACTACCATATGTCCCCGAAATACCAGATTCAGGAATTTGCCCATTTTGAGAAGTAAGAAGAGGAAGAAGATTTATTGTCAGTATCTGTGACCCTTCTTTCATTCTGCTAGCTCTGTTCTATAATTTGATTGGGAGAATTGAGTTCTTTTTCGTCTGATGTGGGATTTGTAAAAACAGCTGGGTGAGTCCGGGTTTTCGTAAAGTAAGCTGAGTCACTGACTGTTCAGTATCTACAATTGTTTGAGCTAGATGGTTTAGACTTCTAGTTGTTTGGACTGTTTCTAGATGGACCCCTCTTGGGGCCTCTTTTATTTATATTTTTGGTTATGGCTACTCTGATCTGTTTTTAGTACAGGCATTTACGGTTGTAATGGCCTACTCTGATTTCTTATTTCCTCTTGGTCTGTATTACTTTGGTTTCTGATGTAATGGGTGTTTTCTTTCTGTACTGATGTTATGGCCTTTTTTTTTTGTCGCAGAAAAGTGGTGTTACAGGTTATTAATTACAAGGGTTCAATGGTTTAATTTTACGATTTTCTTCATAATTTTAGTTAATCTCTAATGGTTTTCTCAAGTAAACTCACCTTTAAACCTAGGACTGTTTTCTAAATATAAATGGATTGTCATCTGTGTTTTGTACCCCCAATGTTGAAAGTAAATTATGCACAAATCATCCTTTATAAAAGTAACTCCCGACATTTTCTCGATATCAGTATATCTGTCAAGATATCCTTAAATTTTAGTGTGATTTATTTGTCTCAGCCATTTTGTATATTGATTGTTAGTGAATTGTAACTGCACTCTGTCAAACTGACCACATTTGTTATGCATTTGAAACAGAAAAGCATGCGGTCTTTCACTTCCTCGTCGAGTCTTTATTCCTTGGTTGGCTGGCACATTTGTGTGTGACTACCTACAACCATCGGAGACATTTGAGGTTTGTGGTTCTGACTTGATCACTACTTCTGCTTATACCAAAATAAAAGAAAAACATCACTACGCTCTTTACAAGGTGGTGCATCTCCATAGAATTTATGCTTCTTGATTTATTTTTATCCATAACGGATTTTCTAAATTAGAACTTTAAAGCTAAAGATAAAACGCCACATTTTCTTTGGCATATTTGGACTTGGCCATTGAGATTGAATTCATTTTCGGGATTTTGAACCGGAGGATGGGGTTTGGATGCATTTGAGGGCTTTGGAACCGGGTTAGCTTTGAGAGAGTGACTTGGCCTTATGGTTCTGGCCTTCTGGGAGATGGAGAAAAACTGAAAAAGGAAGAAGAGGACTGGTTGCAGAAGAGGAGTTCATCAGGGAAGGATGATGTAAAACAAAGTGAACTTTGCTGCTAAGACAAGATTGATGATCCATAAAAGTGAGTTGATCTTGTGCAATTCTAGTTTGAGGTCTAAACAACTAGTAAAACCTGCCAAAATTATTTGAAGTCACTCCTTGTAAGCTATCAAGAGCTGTTGAAGTGAATATATTGCGCAGATGAAATAGAATCAACATATGCAATTAGAGAGAGCTATGCCACGAAGTGGAACAAGCGAAATATTGCTTGAACTAAATAATGAAAGAAAACCTACTTCTGCAGTGAGTGTGTTTTCCATTATTGTTTTGATTGATTTAATTATTTTTATTTTGAAATAAAGAATACGCACTGGAGCTGAATGTTTCCATTTTGAAAGGGAAGATCAATTCTCTGTTAATTCCCTCTGGAAAATAAAAGGTTGATGGTTATTGCCACTGCTGGGGAACAAAGATTAGGACATGGTATATCTTATTCTATTCACTTGTAAATCTGCACCTTCTGCTAAGTTTTGTCTTACCTTAATATCTCTGACTACACGCCAGGATCTCAGTCTTTCTTGAATTAGATTTGAACCCTTGAATTGCACTCTCCAAAGTTCTAGTTTACACCCATTGTGAGTGATTCGATCTTTGTGGCATTCAGTATATGTCATTTTAATCTCCAATTTATATAGATGTTTATTCTCTTTTCAGACAATCTCGTATTTCTATTGCGGGAATGTCAGTTTGAAACACAGATTTGCTTGAATCTGAAGTTTAAATTCACAGTTTGGCAACATGTCCCATTTAGGTATTAAAGGATACATATGTTTGGAGTCTTGACTGCCACTGAAAGCTGGTATTTTCATATACCCTATATAAATCCGTGTGAGAAGCTTGTAAATTTTGTAATATCAGTTTGTGGAGTTGTTGCGGGTTGAGGAAAAAACATTACAGTAGTACCATTTTCTGGTTCTGAATAGGCAGAATAGCTCTCCTGTGGACTAGGTTTTAATTAGTATGAGCTTTTTATTCCCTTGTCAGTTGATTCTAGTACAAATTCCTCTCATAATTCTGACCTATGACTTTCATGCTCACTTAGGTTCTAAAAGATCGTTGCGTGGAGTTGTTATCTATGGAAGTTCCAACAGATGCCTCAAAAATCTTGGAACCAGAAAGAGAAGCCCCCTCTGCAGTCACCGAATCCTTTTGGGATGTGGCGGTGCCTCTTTCCACAGCATCTGGCTCCTGTTTGGAAAAGGGTGGACTTGACACATCAAGGGGTGAAAGTAGCCAAAAATCAACCGACACCACTGATGCCAAAATCACTCCTAGCATCATAGCTGCTGCTGTATTCCTTATCGTGGCTATCATTGTAGGATACATTCTAGTATCTGTCAAGTCATAGGTCAATCGAAGCCTTGGTTGTTCAAATTTGGTAACCATTTGTTATCCTATGAAAGTGATTAATTTCTTTTTACTGAGAACTGTAGTGAGTAGCCTTGCATAAATGATACTAGCAAAACACACTCGATGGGTGTGAATAATTAATTAAATGGATGTGAGAAACTTTATCAAAAAAAGTGGGAGTTGTTACAAATAGTGGAAAGTTTTTTCATGAGTGAAATGCACATGGTGGAAATTAACATTACATTAATGTTGGGAGGTTATTAACACATGTAAGTAGTATAGAGTTTGACGTACCATCACATCATCACCACTGTGTACTTTTAGTTCTAGGCTTGCAGCTTGCTAGTTTAGTAAGCGTCAATGTTTGTTGAATGTTTAATGAGTGATGCTATCTTATGTACCATCCTTTCTTATCTGCATATAGTTGGTAGAGAATAGGTATGTTATGTGGTGTTCTGGCTTGAGATCAATGACAACGGGATATGATTCCTTATTCGAAAAAACTTTCGTACAATCTGAAGCAATTGTGATTTAAGCTGGCCTATCCTTTTCCCCACCAGCTAGAAATCTTCTTGATTAAATTGAATGTGTACTTTGACATTTGTATTCCATTATGGAATGCCTTTGCTCTGTCCTCGTGTGACTTTACTCATTTGCGTATTGACTTGCTCTTCCATTATTTATGATGCTACCACCTTTATCAAGTGGGGTTGCCCTTCTAACCCGAAGGGCTTAGGGGCGTCTTCACTGAAATGAAGAAACCATGCCAACAACTGCATCATTTAGATATCACATGCTCTTCCATTATTTAGATATCACATTAACATAATAAAATGTTATGAGAAAGTTTAACAATACTTCCTAGGCATTGAGGTGGCTAGATCAGAGGAAGGCATTTTCATATCTAAAAGGAAATATGTCTTAGACCTACTCACACTTGCATACACCTATGGAGCAGAATCAAAAGTTAGCAAAATATCACAATCAAGTGCCTACTAATCGAGAGATATCAAATACTAGTTGGCGGACTAATCTATCTCTCTCACATTTGTCCTGATATTGCATATGCTGTGAGTGTGGTGAGCCATTCTTGCATGCTCCAAGTGAAAAACCACATGAATGCAGTATATCGTATTCTCGGTTAATTGGCAAAGGAATCATATTTTCTAAAAATAATCATTTGGAGGTGGCTGGATACACTGATGCAGATTGGGCCGGATGTATCACTGATAGAAGATCAACCTCAAGATACTTCACATTTGTGGAAGGTAACCTTGTTACATGAAGGAGTAAGAAACCAAAAGTAGTTGCCAGATCTAGTGCGAAGGCAAAAAAGAATGGCCTAAGGTGTATGAGAAATATTATAGCTACGTAATTTACTAAAGGATTTAGGGTTCAAGCCCAAACGGGCTATGAATCTATTTTGTGACAACAAGGCAGCCCATCAATATTGCACATAATATTATCAAAGAAAAGCTGGATTAAGAGATCATTAATATACCCCATGTGAAGACCAAAGATCAACTTGTAGATATTCTAACAAAGTTGTTTCTAGTAAGGTATTCCACAACTCAATTCACAAGTGGGCATTCAAGATATCTATACACCAACTTGAGGGGGTGTTTTGACATGAGCTGTATCAATTAACTTTATTATGATTATTTTGTGTATCAATTAGCATTAGTCTCATAGTTAACTTAGATACGGATGTAATACTATATAAACCTTCTTGAGAGATGAATAGAGATATCACATTATTCCCAAGGCATAATAGCTAAAATACCCCCTAAACTTAGCAATAATTGCCAATTTACATCCTCAACTTGCAATTGTGAAAATTAACACCCCAAACTTGGCAAAAACTGCCAATTTGCACCCCTCCAAATATGAGGTGTAATATAGTCATTTTATATTTATTTCTTTGAACAATAAAAATAAATGAAAAATAATTCTTTAGAGGGAGATTCATGCCCTTCCATCTACTTATTTATTTAATTTTTTGTACAATTTCATTCATGACTTATTTACTCCTTCATTCATGACTTTTTTTTTTTTTTTTGCAAAATTATGTCATTTTATTATTTCAGTAAGAAAAATTAAGTGGAAAAATAAAAAATTTAGCAATGAATCGAATTGATGAACTTTTTTTTTTTTTTTTTGCAATTAACATAGTCAATCTTTATAAACCAAAATAAAGTAGTTCATCAATTCGATTCGTGCTAAATTTTTATTTCTCCACTTAATTTCTCTTATTGAAATAATAAAATGCAAGCATAATTTTGCAAAAAAAAAAAAAAGTCATGAATGAATGAGTAAATAAGTTGATGGAAGGGCATGAAATATCTCCCTTTAAAAAATTAATTTTCATTTATTTTTATTACTGAAAGAAATAAATTAAAATTACAAAAAATATATAAATTGACCATATTAGCCCTCATATTTGGATGGAAAACTTTGAATTTGACAGAGGGGGTGCAAATCGGTAGTTTTCACCAAGTTTAGGGAGTTAATTCTCTCAATTGCAAGTTTGGAGTGTAAATTGATAATTATTGCTAAGTTTAGGAAATATTATGGCAATTATGCATATTTCCAAATACCTTTTGATACTTTTACTCTAGTTATTGCTTATGAAATCTAAGAAGACTATTTCAATCTGTAACTATATATTATAGTGAAACTTCAACCCTAAGCTATTGAAAACATGAAAAACTAGGGCCTGTCCGGTAACGTTTTTAAAAATGATTTTTCAAAAACCGATTTTGAAAATGAAAACGAGAAAACAAAATTGGATTTTTGAGATCCGAAAATGTGTCCGGTAGTTTATTTCGAAAACAATTTTCAAAAACGAGAACAGCAAAAATGAGTCTGGTACCGTATGAAAATATAAAAAACAATGAAAATGTATACATATATCTCCGTGTTTTCTAAAATATGAGAATGAAAAGGTGAAAACGTCTATTTGTCGTTTTCCTGTTTTACGAGTAAAATAAAAAATCATTTTCAATTTTTATTTTCTGTATTTTTGAAAACAGACCAACGAACGCATTTTCAAGCCATTTTCATTTTATAAAATGAAAAAGATGACTTGAAAACGTTACCGAACCCCACCTAAAATTTGGGTAAGATATACAACTTCGTACTTTGAGACAAACTGATGATCATAAATATTTTTCTTGCTAGCTATCTATTTGAACTTTCTTTTCGATTACTTGCTAAGAACATTATTAGGGTTGTGCATTTGGGGTCTTTGAGTGTTGAGTTACATGATGAAAAGGATTGGTGTTCATAAGAAACTTGCCATATAAGTAACAGGCCTGTGTGAAAGGATACAAATCTAGTCTCTAGTCTATATATACCAATTAAGCAAAGATATAATTGTTCAAGCTAGGAAGAATAGTTTAAACATATATGATAAATGTACTCAACATTGATACACCCATATTCACATTATTTTCATTTCTAGTATACTAAGTGGATTGGTACCCTAGCTGCCTACCTCACGTAATTTTAAAACTGAGGAAAAAGTGGAACCCTAATTTTAAAAGCTTGCAATTCAACTCTTACTAGCTAGAAGGGTGATTAATTGTTCATTTGGGTTGGAGCTATTTAGATTGATATCCTAATTTTCTCAGATAAATTTAAAACACTATCTCTATGTATACCTCAGAGTGCAAAGTGTATGAATAATAATCAGGTCATACAAGATACTACTAGTTAACCGTATATATAGTCTGTACCAATGATCGATGATGGTTCATGGTTGTCGATCATTAACCAATGCAAACTGGTTGTGATTAACTCACCCTGTTTCAGGCAAATATATATAAGATATAAGATCAATACCTATTTTTGGCTATATATGTATATATCGATCATCCTCGTGATTTAATTTATTCAGCCTTTATTAGTGTCCTTAATCCTGAACAGAGGTTCGATTGTACGTTGCAATGTCATATATATTAGGTCGTGAAAGTTCCATAACAAAATGAAGGAGCTAGATAGCATGATTAGCTAGTGAAATTAAGGGAGACAACCAGAAGATATGAGAGATGGCATGCATGGGAAGGGATATGGAGTTGCCTTGACTCTTGAGATAATTAATCATCAGAGTTAATGAGACCACAAGAAAGATGAGGGAATTGTTGTTCATCATTGAGCTTTTTTTAATACTTGACGTCTGAAGTGAGATTTTGTAAATTCGACCAAAAAGAATCTCATCAGGTGTGCAAGTCGACTCAGCAATTAAGCAAATTATATGACTCAACTGAAAGTGTATGCCAAACCAACTGCGCATGAGTGTGTATATGACTCAATTGAAAGTGTATGCCAAACCAACTGTGCATGAGTGTGTATCTATCTTTTTTCTGTTTGACAAACTCATAATGGTGTAGGAAGCAGATCATTAATTGTTCAAAAAACAAGAAGAGTTCTCTATGGTATATTAGGGGTAGCCATGCCAAGTGAGTCATTGTGTGTCAAGCTTAAGGCTGAAAAAGCATGAAAGAAAAAGCCTCATCAAACCATTTCTGGATTGAGCATTCAATCTGGTCAACATTATTGATGGATGAATCAAGCCTTTTTAGATTCGTACGTGGTGCATTGGCTATAAATACAGATATATCATGATCGAGGACCTTAATCATTCCTCTAATCAATCCAGCAGCTTTGCAAATTAACCATGTCAGTCTTCAAAGGAAATTCCGTTCTCCTTCTTCTTGTTTTAGTAGTACTGTTTTCTCTCCAGCATGGAACTGATTCACTAGGTAAACCCTTTGAATATTATCAACTCGTGATGCGATGGCCCAAAGCAGTTTGTTACTATAAACCTAATGAGCCGTAAATGTAATACCCGGTTGTTTTCTTTAATCAAAGCAAAAACATAATTATGGCATTGCTTTACTTTTCATGATTGCACTGCTTTACCTTTCATGATTATGTTTAATTAGTAGGGCTGCTTGAGATTGTTTAATCATCGGCCGACACCCTCGATCGACCGACACCAGAAACAAAAACAGAGCAAAGGCTCTCTCTCTCTCTCTCTCTCGACCGAAAACACAAAAACAGAGCAAACGCTCTCCGTTCTTTCCCTTCCTCCACCGGCCACCAATCGACCACGGACAACTTCCATTGGCTTCGTCTCGGCCTTGCGCAGCTGTCTGTGGCAATCTTGGGTCGCGGCACGGCCGGAAGCGGCGGCGAAGAGCCCAGTTTCGTTTAACCCCGATTTGGTTCCAAGCATGGTAGCTCGAGCTACCGATCACGAAACCTTCTTAAACTCCATCCACAGGTTCGCTTCAACCATCTGAAACTCCCAGAAGCACCCATGCACGGCGGCGCTGTCTCTGGAGGCGGCTGGAGCTCAACCCCGATCGGATCGAAACGGAGCAAAGGATCCAAATATCTCGAGCTACAGGACGTCATTTTGAGTGTTTCTTGGACTGGTGAACTCAGAGTGAGGAGCTGAACAACTTTCCAGAAGGGATCGAGGCCTGAGGTTGAAGTTTTTACGTTGAAACTCAAGCTCGCCGGATTCTGGAATTTTTCCGGCCACCGAAACTTTCGATCAGGATATCTCGATCTGTAGAGCTTTGTTTTGATTGATTCTTGAACCCGTGAACTCGCCTTGAGTTTCTGAAGAAGTCTCCAGAAAGGATCGAAGCGAGTGGTGGAGGTTTTTACGTTGATCAGAGCACCTGCCGGATTCTGGAAAAATTCCGGCCACCTCGACTGTTCTAGGTAATTTCGACCCCTTCCGGTCATTTACAGCTTACATGATAGTTAGAAAAGTTGTTAAGCTTGATGAGATGAAGAAGGGCAGCCCGGCCCCGACACCATTGGCGGTGGTCGGCGGCCCTTTCCGGCCACCTCCGGGGGTCAATAATATGGGTTCTGTACATTTTTAGATTCCATATTTCAATACGATCATTCTGGTATATTATACGCAATTTTTGGATATCGTATGATTAAGTTATGAATTTTTACGTTTCGATCGATTTCGATCGTTCGATTCATGATCTGTGAAGATCGGACCGTCCGATGGACTTGTAGTTTTGATATGTTGATCGTATGATTGTCCCGATGACTTTGTGTTGTCACGGGCGAAGATCTGACCGTTGGATCTTTGTATAATTGTGAATTAGTGTTTTGGAAGGCGATTCGTGAGAATCCAACCGTCGGATTTTCATATAAATCTGAGGAGATGTTAATAAAGGCGATTCAGGAAGATCCAACCGTTGGATCTTTGTGATAATTTCGGGAGGATAATCCAAAGGGCGATCCGTGAGGATCCGACCGTTGAATCATTGTATAAAGTCGATCTGACCGTTGGATCATCGCATAAATTCGATCTGACCGTTGGATCGTCGTATAAATTCGATCTGACCGTCAGATCGTCATTTATTTTATTTTATTTTATAAGTTGTTGGCTAAATTCAAGTCACTTATGATTAGGTGTTTGACGGTTTGATTTGGCGGACGGATTGTGATTCTTATTCGAGTTGTAAGAAGACGCAGCGGGATTAGAGGTGAGTAAACCGCACATGGTTCATTCACGAACCAAAGTTCTAAATATTTATATTTAATTTTTGATACTTTTAGCTGATATTAATAATTCCAGTGCGAATGCCTATATAAATATTTTATTGTTGTTAAAATATATGTGGTGTTGAGTTTAATTGTTGAGAAACAATAAATTGTTGATCTGTGGAGATGTATTGATCTGTGGAGATCAATAGGTCACAGTGGTGACCATGGCATCTATTAGTGAATCACGCTCTTGTACCGAGTCGGTGGTTACTAATAGTATTAAATCGTGAACCACGCTCTCGCGCCGGGCCGGTGGTTACGATCAGTTAGAGCTCTAGTCTGTCTGCCAAATGTTGAGTGATCTTATGAGGGAAATTGAGAGTAACTCATAAGTGTCTATATATATATATATATATGAGAGTGAGAAAGTGACGTGGTTTTGTGGTGGTCGATGTGATTGTGTTTTTTCTACATTTCTATACTTGAGTTAAAGGAAATGTATTTTAATAAATCAACAGTTCTTTCTTGTTTACTCATACGAGCTGTCAAAAGCTTACCGGGTTTGGTGTTGTTGCAATCCCGGTACACTATTCAAATTGTGTAGCGGGTACTACTACAGGTCAAGAGAATCAGGATGGAGATCAAGCTGCGTAGAGTGGCTGCAATTGTGGCAATCTAAATTACTTTGTGAGGTGTGTTATGCTCATTTAGAGCTTTACAATATTGCTTGTGAGAGTGAATTGTAATAATGAACTCGAGGTCTCGAGATTTGGAGTTTGTGTATCATGTGCTGAGGTTGCTTGAGAAAAAAAAATTCAGAACGTTTATTTGATTAAGTGGTTTAATTCATGTTTCGGATTTGAATTTATTATTCAAAATTCGGGGCGTGACAGTACAGGTGTGTAATGGAAGCAGATCGTGTGCCGTTGAGGTTCACCCTCCACGGCATGTGCGCCTCCAACTGGACTAATGTGGGAGATGGAATTGATTGTGATGAGGCTGGAACACCATTTCAGATAGATGAGGTATATTTATTTTAATTGTGTGTCATAAAAATAGATCTTTCCATATCACTTGTACATTTTCACTTGTGTAACAATTAAACTTTTCTGTAGATGATTAAACAAAAGACATTGCAAGAACAACTAAAGCAAAGCTGGCCGACGTTACTGGATAACTATCCAACTGATAAGCATGGCCAATGAAATTTTGGCAACACGAGTATGATAAGCATGGCCAATGTAGCCAAGACACTACTACTCAGACTGAGTACTTCTCACGCGCTCACAAGTTGTGGCAGGAATTGCAGGCTGTCTACCAAGCATTTGCCGATGAAAAAATCGTACCAGCAGCTGACAAAACTTACACCTACACCCAGCTCGAGCAAGCTATTGGAAAACGATTTGGCAGTAATTGGAAGGTTGTCATTATTCTTTGCAGAAAGGTGAATCTCTCACCTGGTGGTCGTGGACCAAAAAAAATTCTACTTCTTTTGCATGAAATCGTATTCTGTTTCGATAACAAAGCAACGGACAAGAAGAGTTGCAACAGAAAAACAAATTGTGAGAACGCGAAAACTATAACCTTCATAAATTGAGTGGTGGAGTTATAAATAAAGTGTAAGCCCCTCGGCATAAGAATACTATATTATTGATCAAAATTAAAACAGAGAATTTTAAATATGTTATTGTATCTATGGCATCGTCCTACATTTCAATGAGAAGATTGAGTTAAAAGTATGGTTATTATAACGGATCGAGCTCGTCTGCAGTGAGAAGACTGCAGTTTTGGTGAAGTTAATAAAATCTCCTTCCTCCAAGTAATCTAATGTCTTTGGAAAGAGCCACGTCTGCCAATATCTAGGGTTCGTATTTCTTTCTTAACCGTCGTTAACTCCAGGAAAAAAAAAAAACAAACTGAACATTCTCTCAATCAACCACTTTCTGGGCAGAGAGGGGAGATGAAGATACAAAATGAAACTGTCCATAAACTTCTCTCAGGTAATGATAAACTAGTAAGAGAAAGGGAACCTAGAGGCCTTGCTTTCCAGCCATTTTCCAAGATATATTGCAATCAAATTCGCAATCATCATTATATTATATGAAAGGAATTTACCCCGGTTGAGTTTTTTGTTTTTTCCTCTCTTCTTCTTCTTTTAACATATCGAAGTCTTAATTCTTCAAAACTTATCTTTCTGGACAAAGAAAACATCAGGCAGATTTGAATCTCAAGAGCCCTCTTAAGTCTTAACGATGCTTGATATAGTTTTAGGGATAAAAGCAAGATCATCTTGCAAGTAAAATTTGAAATTCTTTTCGTGATAGAAATTGGGGAAGAGATAAAGAAAGGACTAGAGGACAGAGAGTTTTAGCATTTGTTCTTCATCAAGGATTCCGAACCCAGTTCGTCTTTCAGGGGGAAAAAACAATGGATTCTTGAATTTTATGGGGGGAGTTAACGGACTAACGACAGCCTAACGTTGTTTTATGAAGGAAGACAACTAACAATCTAATGTTAGCTGATGTGGCTTTCGCATAACCATTGGATGATCCTAGAGATCAGGATTTAATGAACTTCGCCAAAACTGCAGGCTTCTCAATGCAGAGGAGCTCGATCCTATTATAACTTATTGCAATGCTAGAATCCAGTATATTTATCAAGAATGAAGGAAAGAGAAGAGTTACAAACTAGGAAACTGAATTGGGATACAATCTGAGGCATTCTAACAAATCAGGAGGACTGTGTTAGCAGGCCTACCAAACTTCTCTGAGATTCTTTTAGGAAAAAAGAGAACAGAACATCCACTTTTCCAGATTAGAAATCCAATGTACAGTATATCAAAAGGGTCCAAAAAGTATTGATCGGATCCATACATAAAAGATTTAAATGAACCTAGCCAAGGTACAAGATAGTAATCTGAATGCATGATAAATGGGGTGACCAGAGCCAAAGAAATTTCAAATTTTAAGAATTCAGCAAGTCTGGCAGTTGGACAATATTGAGGATTAATCTCATCAACAAATCCCTTATATTGGTCTCATGAAACCTCATTTTAACTCTCCATGAAGAAAAGCACTCTCACATCCAGATGCCTTTTAGTTTCCAAACATTTGTAGCTGCAAGAGCCAGAACCAACCTTACTGTGGTAGGTCTTACAATAGGACTGAATGTGTCATCCAAGTCCCTGCTATTGACTAAACCCTTGAGCTAGTGACATAGTTTCATACCTTGGCACTGACCCATCTGGATTCAAAGAAAAATAGTATAAGATTTAATGGACTCCAAGAAAAGAACAAGGAAAACATTGAATCTAAAGACAAATATCTTATTCTTGATCAAATGAGAGACCCTAACTATTAAGAGTATTATATTACAACAGAAGCTATATATAATAATAGCCGTGTACTAAATGCACGTACCAATCGAATAGGAGGGGGTATTCAGCAATCTTTTCCCAAGATTTGAGAGTTGTATCCTTGTAGTCAATTTTGTACAGTGCAAGTCGAGTTATGGGGAAGCTCATGCTAGTAATGCTTTCATCCAGAATATTGACTTTTTCTTCAGCTTTTTTCTTCTCTTCTTCGGTCAGATACCCATAAAGGAGGCTCAAATGTGGTCTAACTCCTGCAGAGAACAGACAATGGCATTCTATTCAATAGTCCATTCTTTTATTAGTAATAAGAGGAGAAGAATAACATTTATAGTCCGATGATCAGTAGATTATGCTTCAATTCGGCAGACAAAGATCAACGTTGGCAATCTAATTATCTTCACTCTCTATAGTCTATATGCTCAGCAAACCCATAACAAGAATTGGCATCTATGATATCTTATTTTACCAAGGAGATCTAATTGGTTGATTCATATACTTCATATCATACATATATATAACCTCAATAAACTACAATTAATTTAGGGTATGTACTTTGTATGTAAGAGCACCTAATTAGATGCTTCAAGATGAATCAGTAATGTATCTTTTTCAATTCAAAGAGACCGAGATCAACTGAAGAAGATTCTCAACTTGTTGAAGTTCTAAGATTCTGATTTGCATGACAAAAGCCAAATTACAACCATAACCAGGTGCAGCACATGTGCAATTAAACGAATTGTGAAAAGAACATCTACAATGAAAAGGACTTACGATTGCAGAAACCAAATATTTGGTTGCAGTTTAGAGCTCTTTGCGTTATCTGAGGGCAATAAAAAATTGATACAAGTCATTATAATAACCAGAAAATACATATCCACTAAATCAAGACAAAATAAAAGATTAAAATGATACATACCACCGGAAAAAAAAGTTCAAACTGATAGAAAGAAGTGGGAAAATTAAATACCTCATAGTTCTTGCATGAAAATGATGAATCAACAAGGAGGGAAACACACTGGTAATAAGAACTCCTAAAAACCACCCGACTAACTTTAGCTTTGTACCCTGAAATTACACGAGACTGCAGATAATTCTTAAACTCGTTGAGCACATCCTCATGTGCCATACGAATGGACCCCACAACGGGAATGTGGGGCTCGATCTCCGGGCCACCAAACTCGGCCCGGAGGCCCTCCATCACCTTCTTGACTCTGATAGACACTTCATCTGGTGGAATTGCCCAGACTGAATATGAGTGAGTCCTTTCCAAAATCGAGTGACTCAATGGAGAAGAAGTGTACTTGGAGTGAGAAATTTCAGCCTGCAAAATAGCATGAAGCAACTATAATTTGCACAGTACTACTTCCTTGAACCAAAATTAGAATTTCAGCGTCCTTATTGATACAAAGATTAGTAAGCATTAATTAAGAGATAAGAAACGGAGTAAGAAAGTGTACATTGCTAGAATCTTCTCTCCTCCCAAGCCTGTTGCCTCCCAAGACCGAAACTATACTATTCACATAGACAACAGCTTTATAGTCATCATCTCGTACACTTTGAATGGGCAGGTGGTTGAGCTTTTTGGTACTCAGATTATAAAAAATTACATCTCCATTTGTGTCCTCTGTGTCCGCCAAAAGAATCTCATCGCTGTTCAAAAATGCTAATGGCTTTTCGGTAAGCTCGAATGCTATGTGTTTAGTCCAAGCACCCTTAGGACCACCAAGTTCATCCATCACCCATATTCCAAAAGATACACCTAATTTTGAAAAAGTATTTTGCAATCCAAAAAGAGAAATGGATTCATTCCACACTAGAAGGCGCATACCAAAAAAAAACTCATTCCCATCATAAAAGCAATCCGGGAACAACATATCATGAAATACCTCATCCACTGGATCAAAGAATATGATCACCTTCCCAATGAATTGATCCTCCGGATAGTCTACTTCATATGCATGCAATTCCTTATTTTGCTCCTGTCCCGTCCAATAACACACATTCTTGAAGTACATCTGGAAAGTTTCGGGCCAAAGGATAGTAGTTTGTGTTTCTAAAGAACAAGTCTTGATCTCTCTCCAAGAATCAGAATCAGTACCCATGTGGGTGTATAATACCGCTTTGTAGGGATCATAGATGTAATATCCATTATCATCCCTTTCTCTACCAACAGGATAAGGACAACCAATTTTAACAACTTTGTAGCCATTAGATTTAGGATCATAGCCAAATGCCACAGCATAATAGTAGAACGCATATCCTTGCAGGTATGGATTGGGAGGCAGAAGCTTGGATTCCTGAATTGCTGGATTCCACAAAAACACCATATCACCTGTTAGATCAACTAGACATATGATCCCATCACAATGGCCTACAATGTGCAGCGATTCGGAGCTGGTCTGCAGAGGAATCTCGACGTCCTCCACCCCAGAAAAATAGCTATGCTCCTCATGTGCATGGTCACCACCATTATCAATATCGTTGCGAAATTTAAGAAATGAGAAAACCATTTCAGGCTGTTCAGCGTCCCTTGTGTCCTTGCAGACTGAACGCTTCAAAAGGACGCTAGTTGTCGAGAGATTGTTGTGCATGGAATTGGAGAGGTGCTTAGCTACGAACCTGGGGTCGGTGATCAGAGCATACCACCTTTTAGAGACGCACTTGAATCGGATCAGAGTCTTGGGAGGCAGAGTTGATAGGATTTGCTTCACCACATCTTCAACAATATTTTTGCCACACTCTGCCATTCCCTTCTCGTTTTCTATCTCCATTTACACACAAGAAAAATTGACACCAGGTCAATATCAAATGCTATTTGTAAATGTTAAGACTAAATTAAGTAGTAGAAGAGCTCGTGGAGTTACCCGAGTCCTCAGAGAACAAAGGGACAGATAGAGATGGATATAGGATGGTATTAGGAATTGAGAATTGGGACGCAGATGGGATGATCAGAGTAGACTGAGCAGATTATTGTGTTCTCGTTTGAGGTCGTGTAGCAGCAAATCTAGGCTTCTCCGAATCTATTCCTCTGTTCTGAGTTCAGAATGTATTTCTCCTTCCCCTGTCTATTTTTTTTTTTCCAGCTGATCTTAAGGGTTTCTATTCATCGAAAATTTTACGATGCGTTGGATGTATTAATACTTCATATTCCATAATATTATCATAATCATTGATGTTATGCCTAAGGTTCTAATCTTTAAACCCATTACATAGACTTTTAGTCGGCAGAATTATTTTATTTAGTCTCAAAGTAAAAGAGAAAACTAAAAGGGAAAAATTCACCAATGGTGTCTGGACACTTAGGGGACTTTCAGAATGATACCTGAACTTACAAAGTTATCAATGTGATACCTGGACTCATTTTTTCGTATCAACGACATACCTACGACCAATTTCGTCACGGAGCCGTTAAATTTTGTCACGGAAATTGGTCGTAGGTATCACATTGATACGAAAAAATGAGTCCAGGTATCACATTGATAACTTTGTAAGTTCAGGTATCATTTTGAAAGTCCCCTAAGTGTCCATACACCGTTGGTGAATTTTTCCCTTCTTTTTTTTCCCATTTCTTTTCTTTCTTTATTCTTCTTCTTCTTCTTTTTTGGTTTCTTTATTCTCTCTTTCTCTCCTTGCCAACACCACCGCTTTCGGAGAACCCACCATTGAATATGCAGGAAGAAAAATGGGGGAGAGCCACAACAACCTCCACCACCGCACAACAACGTCGTCCTTCGCTGCTTCTCGATTGGGTTTGGGGATAAGGACTGCTTCTTCCTCCACCGCTAGAGAAATCGTGGAGGCTCAAGGCCACATTCTAAGGGCCACCGGCCGGGAGGTCCGCCACAACAGGGTTTGCACCACCAAAGGCCCCAGGGACTGCAGCATCCGGCTTGTCGCCCACACCGCCATTCAATTCTACGACATGCAGGACCGGCTTGGATACGACCGGCCTAGCAAGGCCGTCGATTGGAGGGGTGGGATTGGAGCTGTGATTTGAGAGTGGAGGGCTGGCGGGGTCTGAGTTTCTGATCAATGGTGTATAAAAGGGGGTCGGAGGAGAGAACGAGAGTGGTGGTGGTCAAGTCATTGGCGGCGGCGGCGGGGATGAACTCGGAGTGAGCGGTGAAGCCTCAATGCACAATTTCAATTTGCTATAGGATTTGAAGTTAGGGAAACCAAAAACATCTGTGGTGCATGAAGGTGGATTGAGATGCAGCGGCGGTGTTTGATCGGCGATCGACAGTGGGAATCGGACGAGCAAGATGATTTGAATCTTAATGATTCAAATCAGGGGAAGAAGAAACCAGAAAAGAAGAAGAAGAAAGAAAGAAAGAAAGAAGAATAAAGAACAAAAGAAAAGAAAAGAAAGAATTTGAGGGTAAATTGGTCATTTTGTCTTCATTAAGTGACTCACGTGCATCGCACGTGCAAAATTGGAAAAAAATTCACCAACGGTGTCTGGACACTTAGGGGACTTTCAGAATGATACCTGAACTTACAAAGTTATCAATGTGATACCTGGACTCATTTTTTCGTATCAACGTCATACCTACGACCAATTTCCGTGACAAAATTTAACGGCTCCGTGATGGAAATTGGTCGTAGGTATCACATTGATACGAAAAAAATGAGTCCAGGTATCACATTGATAACTTTGTAAGTTCAGGTATCATTCTGAAAGTCCCCTAAGTGTCCAGACACCGTTGGTGAATTTTTCCCAAACTAAAAAGTCTAGTTTTAGCTAAAACTATGAACCAACTATAATTGATGGCTCAACCTCAACCTGGTTGAAATTAAAATTCATATATATGTTTTAAAGGAAAAAAAAAAATTCTCCAAAACCATGATTCCCAAATCGGGTGGATTATACCACACTACAACTTTTTTTTTGGAGTAAAGATAGCTTGAGCTGCTAAAGGACATCAATGCCACCCCTTATTGCAAGTAACTCAACTTGTTTTGGAGAAGAGAAAAATGAACTGGGGCTTTGAAAAACCACCAACAAAAAAGTCATCTTCTCTTCTGATAACTCCTCCCATACCCCCAATATTTTGCGACGATAAGAAAGCTCCATCAACATTGATTTTGAGCTTATTTAGTTTAGGTGGAGTCCAATACTTTCGAGGTTTAGCTGCTGCAGTTTGCAGTTTTGCCTTATGTACTTGCAGATATTCACCATGCCATGTTAAAAAGCTCAACATACCAACATATGCGGTTTGAGAAGTGGCAGTCCATAGCTTGCTGTTTCTAATTTTCCAAAGAGCCCAAATTCCAAATTTTCATTGCTCAAATGTATAACTGGATCAAGCATCCACTCCTTAAATGTACAAGAGGGAAGAGAGTTAACCTGTAGATTGATGGATGGGGCTGCAGGAGTCTCCGTTGCAATAGGGCATTTACAGGGCACATGAGTATTTGATTCAACTGCCTCATTGCATAATAAACAGTTTAAAGGCCCAATGTAGCCCTTACTTACTAACTACTCCCTTGTAGGCAAAATATTATTAATTGCCCTCCGGACACAAATTTGTACCTTTCCAGGAACCTTAACTTTCCTTACGTTACCAAACATCGGAATTGAAAGTTCTTAGGAAATTTATTTTCCCATAGGAAAGACAAATGAATTACTTTCCTTTTCGTGAACCAAACGAGGCTTATCGTGACACTCTCCTTAAAAAAAAAAAAACTCTTATGGTGACACTTATTTAAAATAAAATAAAAAGAAGAAAAGAAAAATGATTTCATTGGACGATGTAGACATGATGTAGTTGAGTATGGAAGGAGGAAAGAGGGTATAGTCTTTTTTTTTGGAGAAATAAAGAGGGTATAGTCTGTGTGAGAGTATCAGCAGGAGCTGCGCAAGAGGAAGATTTTACCGACCAAAAAAACAATGCCAATTGGCATACGTCTCTCTCTATCTGGTCCAAAAACTCCTCCAATCCAAAATATCATTGAACCTGTTAACATATGCGGCATAGTCATACTCACATACTCAAAGATACATAGAGATATTATTAGACCCAAAAAGCCTTCACGTAATTTCAGGTCTCCTTGGGCTTCACACAGCCACCATGACCGTTTCCATTTCCTCTATATATACCCCCCACATCTCACATATTCCCCTCTCTGTCCCCACTCAGTTTTCAAAGTTGCCAAAATCTAAACATTCAATCCTCCTCTGCTTCTCTTCTCCACCAGGTACTCTTCCTCATCTCCATTGACGCTTTCTCAATCTTCCTCTTTTGTAATTAGTGTCTATCTGGCATAGGGAATTGTTGTTCTCAGATCAATACATGCTTTGTGGGTTTTGCTCTTGAATTACTTGATATCATCATCAAATAAAGTCTAAAGCTTTATGATTTCCTTTTGGGTATTTGTGGAGATTTGTTTAGTTGAGAATATGGGTGATCGTTTTATTGCTTGTTAAGATCTTCAATAGTCAAAATGTGAGATCTTTTTTTAGATGTAAAGAAAAGTATATACCTTTATGCTGATGTTGTGCCCCCATGTTGTTCTGGGACAAAATGTGAGGACCTTTTGGGATATAAAAGCATAAGATCCTCTTTTAGTGTACATGAACCTTGGGCCCAGATTGTGGCGTTGGGTTTCGTTGTACTGTATATACCTTTAGCATATGCTCATGCTCTTTTGTTTTGGGTTTCTTTTTGTTTTACTTCTTCCTCATTGTTTGCGGTGGTTGATGCAGATATGGATGCCGCAGGTGCCACAACTCTCTACCCTTTGCACCGTTCGAAAACTATTCACCTGGTTTGTGTCAAACCCTGGTTCTTAGTTCCTCATTTTATCTTTTCTGGGAAAAGAAATGCATTTCAGTAGTTATTGGACTAAGCGATTACGTTCACAGGTGAGGCATGCACAAGGGATTCACAATGTGGAAGGAGAAAAGGACCATTCGGCTTACATGTCTTTTGATCTTTTTGATGCACATCTTACCCCTCTTGGCTGGCAACAGGTACTCAATAACTAGTGAAAATGTCCAGTACATAACAGTGTGATATTATGTTTGATTTATTGCGAAATTTGGGGTTCCTTTGGTAAATGTCAGTTGTACTAATTTAATCGCATTGTACAATCCATACTTTATTCTTTTTGAACTTGCTGTAAGTTATATTATTTTGTAATTGAAATTGGACTTAGGGACCCATATCATCAAAATCCAAACAATAGCATAAGTGAGGATCAAGGCCCTTTTCCAGTTTCTGTTGTTATTTGAAATTAGACTGTAATGTACAATTGATTGGGAACAGATATTGTGTATTGATATGATAAAAACTAATGCAAATAGTCCACTATAACAGACGGTCTTAAACAAGGAAAATAAGCTTCAAGTATAGCCAAAACAGGGTACTAAGTAGCAAAATAATCAAGGTACTGCCAAGCAGGATAACTTTATTTGATTCTTTCTCCTTAAAGTTTGTGTCTGGTTCTATGTGTTCTTTTTCCAAAACAAATCAACAAATTCTGCAGAATGATCTTTTGGTCTCATAACAGGTTGATAATCTGCACAAGCATGTTCGAGCATGTGGACTTGCAAAAAAAATTGATTTAGTGATCACATCTCCTTTGCTAAGGTATTCCCTATTTTCAGATTTTATATTTTCTAAATTTTCTAATTATGATCATGCGCTGTTTTGGATCCATTTATTCATGTATAATGAACCAGTTGACCTTATATTGTCATTTACAGTTGTCAACTTGTGTGTTTATTCATGAATTTTTTCCCTTTATTTTCCATTTGGAGCTTTTAGAATGTTTATATTTAGGATCAAAAATGAGAAAAGAATTGTCTGGTCACTCTCTCATACTCAGACTCACATAAACACTTCAGGTTGGGAAAAATTATATTCAGTAGAAATATATGACAAATTTCTAGAAACAAGGCACTGTTTCATGCACTATTTTAAATTAGTAGCGAACAGTCTTGGTTGGGTCAGACAACCATAGAAATGTACACCTTGTCGTCTTTGACTTCCTCCTTAGCTTCCTTTTTTCACTAGGAAATAAAGAAATGAATGTTTCAGGTACAATGTGATTGAAAATTTTTAGAATGATTATTCTCAGCGTGTTTATGAAGATAAGATTAACCAATCCTTGTAATTTGTAGAATATAAAATTGAGTAAGTGGGAACCATTTCTGATATAATTTCTTGGCTTAACAATTGGCTGCAAGTTAACAACTCAAATTCTCTAAATCAGAATGGATAAACTGTTTATATTGTTGCCTTTGTTCGAGAGATTCTCAACCTCTCTATCATGCTCTGTAAATGCTGCACACCTTTGAGTCATGAGGGATTACTACCTTTCTATTGATTCATGGGCTGTTTTCTTTCATCGATCAGTAAGAGGTTTTTAATCAGTAAAAAATAGTTGTAGCTGTTTTTTATTTAGTTTTTGTTTGGATTAAACAAGAATCTACAATTCTGAACTGGTGTTTTTTTTTTTTTTTTGGGTTTGGTTTGGCTGTTTTTGTTGTTGGGAGGTTAGCATGTTGAGTTAATTTGTCAGGACATAGGATCACCATGTTTAGTCTTAAACCTGAGGTATTTTTAATATGTGCTATTGGAGTTATTACTTTTTTGTGAAGTTTTAGAAAGAGGTGATAGATATCGTTTAAGAATATGAACTGGAAATACATGCATAAGTTACGAACATCATATTCTATTATTGTATGAGGTCTTACAATCTACAGTGGGACTTTTCTAATAATCTGAATGGGTATGAGAGAATTGCTTCACTGCACACAGGCTCGAGCTAATGTAATGTTAATCTTAAATTTAAATTTTCCCATGTATGTGCCCAACTTTGAAGGCTGCTCACATTAGTCTGGCTTATAATTATCTTTAAAAAGGGATAATAGCTTTGAGTTTCTGAGGTTCGTGAAATTGAGTTAATGTTCAATTTTTTAACTGTCTTGAATAACTGAATGAATGATGGGTTGATACGAAAAAGAAATGATAGGTTGATATGTTCTTTGAAACAGTTGGCTACTATTTGTCAAGGCATCATCTTTTTCTTTTGGATATTATGTAATTATTAAACAATTAGAAGTGTATCAGTTGCTAGAAGTTGAAAAACAAACAACCTCTTTTCATCAATGGTTGCATTGTAGGACCATGCAGACAGCAGTGGGTGTCTTTGGCGGTGAAGCATACACAGATGGGATAGATGTACCTCCTCTAATGGTTGAAAATGCAGGGAACAGCAGCCATGCTGCAATTTCAAGTCTAAACTGCCCACCATTTGTAGCAGTTGAACTATGCCGGGAACATTTGGTATGTCATGTTAAAGTTTAATGTTAGCAATATATATATATATATATATATAGGATTTTGCTCAGGAACGGACCTCCGTTCCTTAGCTAAAGAACGAATTTCCATATTTTGACCATTTTTCGATCACATATTCACATCTTAACCGTTCAGTTTTTAGGTCCTAATGTATAGATCACTTTTGTAAATTTTCAGCCAATTTGATGATCGTTAAGGTATCGAACTCGATTAAATCAATGAACGAACCAAATCTGTCCAACCTGAACTGTTTGTGTTTATAATGGTAAAATTGCAGTTTTGGATGCCTTAACGATCATCAATTTAGCTGAAAATTTGCAGAAGTGATCTATACAGTAGGACCTAAAAACTGAACGGTTAAGATGTGATCGAAAAGTGGTCAAAATATGGAAATCCGTTCCTTAGTTAAGGAACGGACGTCCATTTCTAAGACAGACTGTATATATGTATATATATATACTATTCTATATATATATATATAGAGAGAGAGAGAGAGATAGAGAGTCCTGCTTGATTTATTTAGCTTTTTCTTGCATATGATATAACTTTTAACCATGTGAAAGTCAAATGTACTAGTTTGCTTTTTATCTTATACCATGCCCTATTTGACTTCATTGACAGTATTTAAAATGTCCAATTATTTAATTTAATTAGTCATATCGTAGCTTTGTTTGATTTCAACCAAGTCTTTTATTTTCAAGTGAAGTAGAATCTTGCTTCATCAAAGTAAGCATTCACCTGCATTAGCTATATGCTTTTGCGACTCATATGGTAGTTATGCTTTCTATTGGTAACAAATGCAAGTTTAAGCTTTGTCATATGATCTCCTGTATGGATGATGGGTATATGCCCTGGGGTTTATTTACCTTTGCCAAATTGTTCCTCTTGTTTGTTTTTGACCTTCAGCCATACCGAGATACCCTTACCTTTGTCAAATTCTTTCATCAAGGACGCTTAGTGAACAGTAAAGGGTCTATGTAGCACATTTCTGGAATATATATATGGCAGTAATGATTGCACAATAGGGGAAAGTAGAGAAAAATCCTAGTTAACTTTTGTGGGGAATAAGATTAAGATTAATCATTTGGCATGTCAGGCAATTGTTCCCTGTGCATTTAGATTTTGAGTACATTTATGATAGTACCACTCTAAAACCTGTACTGTATACAAAGCTCTGTACAGGCTCTCCTCCTCATAAAGTCACAGGATTCTTCTAAGATATCTGTTTTGAACATATTTCATGCTTGTTCATCTGAATTTCATATCAATGATCAAAGAATTTATTTGGAATCCCCCCACCCCCTTCTGCCCTTCCCACAACCAGTTGGTTTTAATTGAAGGTTGCACTAATGTGTGTTTCCTCTTCTGCTGCAGGGTGTTCATCCATGTGATAAGAGAAGAAGCATTAGCGAGTATAGGCCTCTTTTCCCCGCAATTGATTTCTCACTGGCAAGTAATTTATTGTAATTTTTTAATTGACAAAAAAAAAAAAATCTGTGACTGTCATACTCTTGTCACTCTTAGTTTTGGTTGCTAGCCTATCTATGAACTTAGATTGATTGGAATCTTTTCTTGATTCACCTTTTGTTTAGATAGAGAATGATGATGACATTTTGTGGACGCCTGACATAAGAGAGAAGAATGAAGAAGTTGCAGCTAGGGGACTGAAGTTTTTGAACTGGTTATCCTTTAATTAACATATTTCTTCTCATATACCTTTTTTCTCTGTTCTTTTTTTTCTTTTCTTTTAAGGGTTTGTAACCGCCTCTTTTCAGTTGTTCAGGATAAATAACAGTATCTTTTAGGAAAAGAAAAGTGAGTAGAAGGGTATGGCAGTTAGCATACTAGAATGATATCCATTCAACTGAATTTGTTGGTGTCATGCTTTGTAAAAACTGTTTGGCCATTCATGCATATCAGTATTCATAATGTACGTGTTACAGTATAACTCTTTATACTTGTGCTCAATGCTTATAGAAACACGTGTTGTGGGTATGTCGCATCAATCCATGGTTTTGAAGGTGTTTGCATGCTGTATAACCCAAGTATCTTCACAAGTTGAGTTTGTAGGTTATTCTGTATACTTTTCATGATGTTTTCTTACCTCTAACACCTCAGGATTTAATTTATCAATCACATTTTTGTATAGTGGGTCTTTCTTGAAGATTTGAACCTCTACACAATTTCAGTTTAATGAGGTGTCTGGGATTGTTGCATCTGTTCATAGTTCAGAGGTGTTGACCCAAGTACCATCTCTTTTATTTCCTTAGTATGCTCTATAGGCTAGTCGTTGACCCTTGTGAATAAAACACCATTTGGTTGAGTTTTGCATGCATCTTAACATCTACATTCTTAGTATCTAGACATGTTCCTTTATTTTCATTTCGGAGATTTGTTTCTGAAATTGGACGGAAAGATAATGGAATTATGTTGATCCACAATAAACTACTATGCCATATGACTAGATGTTGATTTAATTATAATTAATTTTGTGGAAATGCAGTGGATCTGGGTTTGTCATTCTTTATCCGCTCCTGTATTGGAAATATCAAAAGTTTTTAATTTGGTATTCTCTTTTCCCACTCTGAATTGGTGCAGGTTGTGGACACGTAAAGAAAAGGATATTGCAATTGTTACCCATAGTGGATTCTTGTACCACACCTTGAGTGCTTTTGGAAATGATTGCCATTCATCCATTAAGAATGAAATATCCACGCAGTAAGTTCTCCTTTTTCTTGCTTTATTCAACAGCAAGAATCTTTTTGGTCGAATCAGGTTTGAATCTTTTATTGTAATTATAAACACTATGAAATTGAGTGAGAAGCCCTCCACTGCAATTTCAAGCTCTGTTCTTGCGAAATGCTGCATATTGTGATATTTGGATCTGGTGGTGTCCCTTACCTGGTCATTACTTTTTTCTAAATAGTTGCACGCATGCACATTAGGAAGCTATTAGCCTATTACATATCACAGCACCGTAAATGTTATATTTGTATCAGTAGAGATGACATTCAAAATGACTTGATTTTCTAGACTTTGTAGTTTGTACCAAGCACAGCCATATTTTGTCTTTTTCTTATTTTGGATGAATATTAAGCATAAGAGTGGCGTTTTGTTATGCAGCTTTGCCAATTGCGAGCTTCGTTCCATGGTAATTGTTGATAGGGGGTAAGCTTGTTGTCTGAAAACCCTTATGCATTTTTTTCTTTTCTTTTACTTTGATTTTGATCTTGATGTTTTTCTCATTATATTTGCAGTTTGATAGGGTCAAATTCCACCTCAGCAACTAATTATCCTGGAAAAATTCCTCATGGGCTTGATCTTCCTAGCGATGTCGCAGATGAGAAGCATCCAGGTTCCAAGTAATCGTATCCCATAATGATGGATTGACAGCTACATACCTAAAATGGCTGTTCTGGTGCCTGATTTTCAGTGGCCGGTGGAGATAACCTTTTCTTGATTATTTATATAGGTAAAACAAGGAATTTAGTGTCTTTAAGGCTGCGTAGTCTGTTAGGCAATTTGAAGATTAACTTTTGGAGTCTTATAGATTTGAAGCCTGTTGAAAGGGTTATAACTCACGCATATGGTTCAACTGGAATGGTGATTATTGATGGGTTCACAATGTTATTGTTATCCATACCTTTGATGATTTATCAGGAGTTGGTGAAGAGATGCACCAAATGTTACATTAATAGTAGGCAATGCTCATTCAATTGTGTTTCTCCCCTTTTCTTCCTTACTCTTTTGGATGCCACTAGAAAATATCTTTTTCTACATTTGCATTGAATCTAAGTTTAAAGGAATACTTTTAAATGCCTCCCACTGACACAGCTCCGGGCATTCACAGAATCTTCTACCGGAGATTCTGGTATATTTTTGGTGGGGATGTTGGTGAATGGTTTGGCGGTTCTTTGAGTGTGCGGTTTCTCTATATTCACTTGGACAGAACCTAGCTTTCACTGTTTGTTTTGACCATGTTTATTGTAACACATGCCATTTGTTCTTCCTGTACAACTTAAAAATCCACATGAAAACCTAAACACAGGTATATAAGCAAGAGATGGAGAAGTAGAAAATGAGTTTTCATCTTCCTCGAGCTTGAAGATGTTTACACTTGACACTAGTGCATCGGGCAAAAACACCAGAAAGGGTAATCTCAGGCAGTTAGTCAAGTCATGCAATGAAAATGAAAGTCTTAACTTGGCCTGCAGATCTATACCAGATTACCAGTACAGACAACTAGTGATTTAACGATTAAACATCCTTCTCTTATATATAAAAGTTAGAACATGAATATCAGGATTATGCAGATCAAAATTAAAAGCTCGGTAAGCTACTAGCCAAGAGGTTTGATAAACAAGGCTAGCTTTGCTTTCATGGTTGACAAAGTTAGTCTTCCTTGTAGTCCAGATTCTCTTTCAAGATGACATAGCGTTCACGTATGGAAGAAGCGATGTATAGAACCGTCGCCAACTCTGCTCTATCACCAGCATCAAGAAGAACTGGTGTTGAGTGGGTCTGGAAACCGGTAGTTGATTGTTTTGGGATGACCAGCCGACAACATCCACAGGTTGCCCCACTCAAAAAGAGCCGTCTACTGTCAACAACATCGTTGGCGGTTTAAGAAAGCAGAGAACAGAATGATACTCCCCAAAATCATGGCTTCTGTATCAAGACATGCGTGCAGCATGGTTATGATTACACCAAGTGCTAGCTGCTGGTGATAGCAAGAAGCGGCTAGAATATTAGAGTAGATAAACCCTTTCCCAAATGTCCAAGACCTTCAGCAAGTCCACAGAAGAAAAAGTTGGCGTCTCTGTAGTATCTGTTGGAAATTTAGGTCGATAGTTGTTATTTTCGCCGTTCGATGTCGTCTCCTACAAAATTTCATGAATATAATATTTTATTAGTAAATAAATATAATCACATTGATGCCATTCTAAGCTGAAAATCATATAAAATCAACACTTATCTTTTAGATTTGTAAGCCACCACCAAATGATTGCTTCAAAAAGAGTTTGGTTGAGGCTTGTAAACACTGTACACTGCCCTTAAGAGTAAATTTCACGAGACAATGTGTCGGTGTAGTAGGTTTGTGGCGCCCCCTATAAGGTACAACAACCTTTCATCCTTGTAAGCGTACACTCGCAAACTTATATCCTAGAGCTGCTTGATTCTTCCCTTTGGCAGAATGTAAAATAGTAAAATTCTTAAAACTTTACGACACATAATAATTCAATAGAGAGAGAGAGAGAGAGAGAGAGAGAGAGAGAGAGAGAGAGAGAGAGAGAGAGAGAGAGAGAGAGAGAGAGAGAGAGAGAGAGAGAGAGAGAGAGAGAGAGAGAGAGTGTGTGTGTGTGTTTTTGAAAGAGATGATGAAGGATAAAGAATATGTGTAGCTCTATGGAGCAAATTGTGTTTTGATTTATATAGGAGTTGCTAGCTTGTATAATTATATAAGTTTTAAAGAGATTGAATGACAATAGAGGGGTTACAAATTTGGTAAACGATAACCCCCATATATGAAACAATTATTAGGTAAGTTATGATTTATAATATGAGCCAATTCTTAGTTTATAATTCCTGATAAATGCTCTAAAATCAACATGGAAATTCACAACTCTAAAATTTAAAATAAGACAAATACCTTCCACCATATATTAGTGTATTTTGAAATATCAACTAAATTCCAACAGTATCAATTAACTTGAAAGATTGTGAAGCATGGTGGCTATCCTGGCCCTATCAAACCTAAGCAAATCACTGTAGCCATTGCTACTTCTGAACAGTGGCGGAACTACATGAAGGGCTGTTTGGGCTATAGCCCAACCCAAAATTACTAGGATATTTTATATAGTATAACTGTATAAGTGTGTTCTCTAACATTGGTTCAGTTGGCAAATTGTGGAGTTGTTTTCTTTCTTCCCAAGGTCTCACCTTGGTTTGAGCCCCCTCAACTTGTTGTTTTCCCTTTTTGACATTTTTTCCCCTTTTGTTCCTGTGTTTTTTTTGTCCTTTTCCCATTTTCTTCTCCCTTTCTCTTTTCTTTTCTTTTCTTTTCTTTTGTTTTCTTACAACATTTTCTATTCCTAGTTTCTTAAAAATTTCTTCTCTTTATTCAAAAATTTCTTCTCTTAAAGGTAAATCTTGCCTGTTAATTTTTTTTGCTCTTCCCCTTTTTGTCTCCTTTTTTTTTTCTTTAGTTCCAACATGCTCCATTTGTATTTCTTCTAAACTAAAGTCCCAAAATTCTTGAAATCATCGTTGACAAAAAAAAAATCTTGTAAGCTCTTTAAGGTAGCCCACCCATAATTTTCATCCTGGTTCCGCCACTGCTTCTGAATCAGTATCATGGCTAAATCTGCTTAATAAATGTTTCCATAACATTGACCGTACCTTGGATTTGATATGCAAAGCAGACTAAGGGCCAAAGGAACTGCCTTACGTACAGGTACTTTGCTGTCCATACTAATGAAGATGAGCTAAACAACTAATTGCCATTTCTAGTCTCAAATCTTCTACCACTGCAATTATGAGCATGTCAGATCCTTGGTGAGTTTCACCCTACTGAAGACGTTGAGAACAATGGCCGAGAAGGCTTTGAACCTTGAGAACATCTCCTATTCCTGCATAAGCACAAGAAAGCAAAACTTGGGCAGTGACTTGGACGTTTTCCTACTTTCCGAGGTACAGAAGGCCAAGGCTGAGGGGAATTAGGCGAGCAAGGGGCTCCTCAAACTTGGCATCACTTCGGTCTATTAGTGCAAGTATGATCGTTTGTTGAGAATGTGAATCCTATGTACGTTGAAAAAATGGAGACCTCGCAAATGTGTTTATAAAGATTTTAATTAGCTTTTTCAGTTATTGTCAATTGGTTTTGGTTGTGAAATATAAGTTACATTATCATGATAGAGTGAGTTAAGCTATGTGTGAATGTCTCGTAGCCTCACATGCTCCATATTAGGGATGACATTTTGAGCCACGCGAATCGAACTAGCCTGGAACCTGACCGGTCCGAACCGGGAAAATCGGTAACCGACGTTTCGATTCAGTTAAACCGAACCGGTTCGTGCACTTCGGTTCGGCTGCGATTTTGAATTCTCCCAGATCATGGTTCACCGAACCGAACCGGATATGGAAAAATCCGAAATAAACTCCAAACTTTGAGGTTGGGGAGACTCAAACCCACTCCAACACATATGCAAATGAAAGCCCCAACCACCAGACCACTTGCATGGTATCGATATATTGCAAACAAAAGTAATATATATCTATATGCTCAGGTGCGGATATCCGCACCTAAGCAAAAATGTACGGATTTTGGGTTTTTCCCCACTTTCCGATCACACATTCACATCTTAACCGTTCAGTTTTTGGGTCCTAATGTATAGATCATCTCTGAAAAATTTCAGCCAATTTGGTGATCGTTAAGGCATCCAAAACTGCAATTTACACGAACGAACCAAATCTGTCAAACCGGAACCGTTCGTATATATTGTTGTAATTTGCAGTTTTGAATGCCTTAACGATCACCAAATTGACTAAAATTTTGCAGAGGTGATCTATACATTAGGACCTAAAAACTGAACGGTTAAGATGTGAAAATGTGATTGGAAAGTGGTACAAACCGGAAATCCGCACCTAAGCAAAAAGTGCGGATATCCGCCGCACCTAAGAAGCCCTGATATATCTATATAATTGTATACATTTAGTTTAAAAACAGTTTGTCATCGTCCTTCTTGTGTTTTGCAATGTCTGAAAGTATTTCTTTCTCTCTCTTTCTTCTTCATTCCAAATTTCCAGCCACAAAGTTTCTTACTATTAATTTTTCTTTTTAAGTTGCAAATATCAGTAGCCCAAAGTCTCAATTGTT
The DNA here is from genome assembly GCF_958449725.1 of Rosa rugosa. Taxonomy (NCBI): domain Eukaryota; kingdom Viridiplantae; phylum Streptophyta; class Magnoliopsida; order Rosales; family Rosaceae; genus Rosa; species Rosa rugosa. The sequence continues at coordinate 11,956,893 of NC_084823.1, forward strand.
CCTTCTCCGATTCTTCTGTTTCTTCTTTCTTTTCCTCTGTTTTCTTCATCTCCTTTCTTCTCCTCCAGATCTATTAATCATCTAGTTGTTTCATCCTCTTGTTTTTCCTTCCTCGATCTCATATATTTCTCCATCTCTCCATCATCTGCATCATCAAATCATCCTCATCTCCAATATCAGATTGAATACATCCACTCCACCATCAAATCTGAATCTTCAATGCTTGACTACTGCCTAGCGTTTTTAGAACATCGGTTAAGTCTCATTTACTTGTTTCTAGATGCATAAAGGTTTAGATAATTATGTAACTAAACTAATTTTATGTGTGGGTGATTTTAATTCATGCAAACAATAATTAATGAGCTATGGCTCTCATATGTCATTGGTTAGGCGTACTTGATCGACCGGCTGGGCTCTAAAGTTATATGCTATCAAACCATTTTAGTACCCTCCAATACCTCAAATGAATTGTACACCATAAGAGCAATAGATATCTGCCCAATATCAATTTATTGATTGAAGAAACCAATCAATCAATTATCAAAAACATGCAATACAATTATACCTTTCAGGAGTTTCAGCTAACTCTTTAAATTACCTATCCAAGTAATTTTGGCATGAGCGACTCTCAGGGACAGTGTGAGGAAAGGGATTCACACCTCTTCTCACCTTGGAAATAAGTTGTGAATCTGATGCATGCACTGTTGATATATCTTCATGATTTCTACACATTAACTTCACAATGTAATTATTCCAAAAAAATAAAAACTAAAAAACTCCCCATTAATTGCATCCAACAAGTGACTTAATTAATCTTTTTGGCTCGTCGTGCTGCATGAAATTAAATTAAAGACATCGTACTGTACGTCTGAATGGAGATCGACATACTCTACTATTTCTGATGGAAATTCTCAGAAAAATGAGTGCAGCATGCCCTTTATTGATCACAAATGGTGCATCGATCTGTTGGTGTTCAGATATATGCAGATTAATGCATGGAAATAACTTGGCATCTTCCTAGATACTGTTTGGAAATGTCTCAGTTCCTTCTCTTTCCCTTTTGTTACAATTACCATTGTAAAGCATTCATTATTGGACCTTCTATCTTCTTTAGGTCATTTCAAAAGATTCTCAACTGTTACAGTGGGCAAAGTGAGTTGAGGATCATGTCAATGCAAATATAGCTAGACCCCTTTGGGAGTATGAATGATCAAGAAAAAGGAATATATGGTGGGACAAGACCGAGATAGATTTCACTACTGAAAGAAAAAGTTAGCACAATTACTTGTTGTTCATTCTTTTGGGGGCTATATATTCTTTTAAGCCTAAGGTGGTCCGGCTGATTGATTAGTATAGGTTGCATTTTGCCTTGAAGTTTCTAAAAAGATCTTTGTTGATGAAATTCTTGCATAAAATAGGAGAGAGTAGAATCTCTCTCTCACAATAACTGATCACCCTTGATCGATCAAAGAATACGCCTGACAAGTGATGCCAATATGTGAGAGGTTATTGTGAGATGAACGCTACATGCGCTAGGTGAATGCAAGAATGTTTTCCTTCACAGCTATAAATCTCCTAACTGCTACTACTTGCTTTTCTGTGCTAACACAAGATGGTATTACTGCAAGTGTCACTTGGCCTTAAAAAGAAAGAGACTACAACTGAATTATTTCAGAATCATCAAGGTCTGGCCAGCCCTAAAAGGTGTCGGGGTACTTGTTGTTTCTCTCAAGGTACCATAAAAGGGTCATGAAAATACGAATCTAGTTTGCACTGAGATTTGGAAACAGGGCTACCCAAATATGACTAAGCGCGCAGATTGTGAATAAATACAGGCATTTTAATTCAGTTCCATGAGCAATAAATAGAGTGGTTGTATACTTGTATTGGAAGTTGTTGCTGCTTGTTTTTGTTTACTAACCTTTAAATTCTGTGCTCATTATGTGGTTCTGCTTTCCTTTTCGTATAATCTATGTTCATGAATTCAGAAATTAGAAAAGTTACTGAACTAGTTTCACCAATATACTAAACTGTGAAAAGAATGTTTTGTACCTTTAACTGATGTAGAAGTGTAAAACAATAACTACTACCCCACCTCATTTATTACCTTATTCAAACAAAAAGAAAATGCCAAACAATGCTAGAAATTGAAAATAGTAAGAACAATCTATCACCATCTGTTCTTTATATGCAAAATATGTCCATATAAATATATGATCTCATAGGACAGAAACCACATCCATAGAAAGCTTTCTTACAGCATCATACCCTGCTCTCCATCCAATTTGATTTGAAATCAACAACCGCTAATCACCAAAGAGATTTTTGGTTGATTATTGACTAATTTGAGCATTTTCTTGGATACCTAAATATAAAAAACACAAATTCTTCTTTTGGAATGTTGGATAAAAAATAAACTTTAACACTATTGAACTTCTCCTACTGAAGCAGCAAATGTTCCTCCACAAACATACATTATTATTTAAGGAACAAAGAAAATTAGATCCTCCATCTCAATTGCAACTGTCATGCATTGAACTTCCACAGACTTGCAAAAAGCCATCTCCCCAAAACACTTTTACCACAAAGTTCTTACTTTTCCTTTTTCCTCTCCCATTTATTCTTGGCATTAGTCAATTACAAACACCTTCCTCCATATCCTGCATTTCTAAACAGTGCTTGCTTCATGTCCTCAGAAGTTACTAGTGTTCTCTGATCCAAACCCTGTTTACATGACATCAATGAACACAAGAAGACATGAGAGCATGCCCAACTAAACAAACACATATTGATACCATTATGATATCTGAAGAATAAAATAATTAAAAAACCAATATATAGTTTGAGACATACCTCTGAACAAGAAGCTTGCATTGCAAAATCATTAAAGCAGCTAATAACACACTGTTGAATCTCAAGGCCTAATGCTTCCAAGGTAGTAACTGTGGATAGTAATAACCCTGGCTTTCCTGCACAGCAAATCTCAATCCTTGTGTCCACATTCCTCCTTTGAACATCAAACTGCATGTACCAAACAGAGATTAATCTCCCAATTCAGAAATTCGGGTTTCGAAATTGAGCTTTAGTATGCAGAGAAACATACCTTGGGTGAGTTCCTCACTAGCATTTCATTTGGTTTCATATCCTTGAAAAGTCTCATCACATTCAACTGATCTGAACCACTTTCTTCAATTTCATGCTGCAAGTTGTTGATTCTGTCCAGGAGTTCTTTCATGTAATCTATGGTGTCTCCAAGTATAGATGTTCTGTCCATCTAACCAAACCACCATAACCAAGAAAATTAGACTTCACACAAGCAACTAATCAAAAACAGAGTACAAAATTACCACAGCAGTTTAACTCGACTTACCTTACTTATCTTGGGAACAATTGATCTTAGCATCGAAAGGCGGTCATTTAACCGCTTTCTTCTTCTTCTCTCAGCCATTAGATTCTTTGATGGCTGCCCCTGCAACTTCTTGCTAGTTCTGCTGTTTCTTTCTACACACATACCCATGTTGAAGACAGGAGCTGCTTCAGGGGAGGAGGAGGACTGAGTCGGCTCCACTTTACAAGCAGCAGCCTGAGTCTCCAAGTTGTGTATTTCATCTCCAAGTAAACTCAGCTCTTCTTCTTCGAGCATGGACCATGGATTGTTGTCTTCCTGAACAGGAAACGGCGGCGTATCACCGAGTGTGTTGTAAGACGAATCAGTGGTGACCTGTGGAGCTGAGAGCAGTTCGTCAGTACCAAAGCCTAAGGGATAGTACACTTCATTGAAAGTGGTATTGTTGTGGTAGTTGTTCAAGTTTGGTTCAAATGGAGGTGACAATTCTTGGCCGGAAGAAGACTGGGGGAAAAATGGTGGTGGGTTTTGATTATCGAAGTAATCTAAACTACTCCAGGTGCTACTAGACAAGAACTCATTCATTTCGGGGGGAATGGTTTCCCATGAACTGTCTCTTCTAAGAGCTAACAGCTCCTCTAAGAAACTATGTTCATTGAGCTCCATCTCTCTCTAGCTCTCTCTTTTTTCTCTTTCCCTGTATCTTTCTCTTGGGAATGTTAATGCTAAAGTTCCCTGATAACAAGAAGATGCACCAAGTGGAAGTTTATATAGGAACAAGCTTATAAGCCTAGTTCCATTATTTTATGAACTAATCAGTGTGTACTATGTTATACTTATAAATAAATTCCCTCTAATACGTGTTCTCCGTAAAACATTGCTCTAGAAAAAGCTTATTAATTACTACCGCAAGAACAAGTCTTAGTTACAGGCAGGGGTGACATATTTCCCCTTGGATTCTCATAACTTCAACCCTTTTTAAAATATCTACGTAATATGGAGCCTATAAAAAATGAACCTATCCTGAGAATTATCGGATAGTAAACGCTGTTTTACTCTAATTGTAGTGGAGTTGTGTCAAATATTGTGATTAATTATATAAAGCCTTGTATTAGCCAATTTTTTTTTTTTGAATTAGCCAATTTAATATGATTTAATTGTATTAGCCAATTTAATATGATTTATATTTGAAATTATGAATGATAACTCTGAGAAAGTAATTGATAGTTTGATAGCCAATGATCTAATAAGAATGAAATCAAAGCATTTATTTAGGGCACTACCAAGTCTCTAAGCCTATAGGATTAAGATGGAATCTGTCTTCCTTTTACTCCATCTCTCCCTGTCTTTTGTATGGGAGGGATTTCATGTCTTTGTCACCGAAATCTCTGCAATCAAACAAACACAATATTCAAATTATACACTAGTCGACTAGGGAAAATTTGACCCGCACTTTCTGTCTCAACCGTAAAGGATGAGGTTAGCATCATTTAGCATCATAGACCCTGGCAGGTTCCTTGTATGCTTAAGCTCACTAATACTACGTTTCACCCTTGAACACCATAGACGCATAGACCCTCTCTCTCTCTCTCTCTCTCTCTCTCTCTCTCTCTCTCTCTCTCTCTCTCTCTCTCTCTCTCTCTCTCTCTCTGTGAGAAAAATGGCTGATCGATCGAGACTTGGGTCCCCATATATCAAATGCCTCCAAAATTTGGCTGAGCTCACAAATTCAAACGAGTTGGGGGGCCTCGTTTGTTTGTTTATGCTCCTAAGCTTTATCAGTTTGTAATGAATAACCTAATTAATTATATGAATTCTATTCCTTTTTTGTTTTAGGATTAGGTATAATTATGATGGTCGGTTTTTGATTCTTGATTCTTGCGTGAAGAGGTAGGGAAATAGGGATCGATTAGTTTCTACCGTACTGTATCTGACGACCAAAGTGTAGCGTAGCAGAACAAAAATGTTATGTGCATGCCTCGATTGTTGTAAATAGCGTATTCTTTTCCAATGATATAATGATGAGAAGCGTACATAAAAATTGACTGAATCTTGAACTCGTTCTTGAAAAGAAGATTATGAGGAAAAGAAATGCAATTCTTGTCTAATAAACTGTGTTGGTAGCTTGGTTTGACAGTAATTGTGGCTGCTCAAGTTCGACTCTCACTAATTTCAAAAAGGTCGACACTCATGTAGTGGCACTAGTAGAGTTTAGTTGGTATGATAATGGTTAGATGAGTGTAAACTCAGACATCATCTGATCAAATCTGTGCTAGCTAGCTATGTGAATTTTAATTTACTTATTGCACGAGTTATGGGCTGGTTCGTGTGACCAAGATTTGTCTTCTTTCTTATATGGTGTACACCAACTATGGGGTTGCTTAAAAGTGCAAAATTGTTATGCACATATCCTGACGGTGGATATAAAGACCTATTTTTGTTAAGGAGGCGGCCTCCATATTTGTTTCTCAGTGAACATGATGAATCTCAAAATCCTCAAAGCTCCTTTGGTAGATTTTGCAACATCACCAAATAGTCTATTAGGAAACTTCAAGTGAGACTGAGATTAGGGTTCAAAGTTTAGGATTTAGAAGGAAAAAAAAAAACAACAACAACAACAATCTTCATCTAAAAAAAAAAAACTAGAAATCTCTCCTACTGGGTATAATAAATTAAGAAATTCTAAAACAAATTATGAAAATTATGCAATGGAATTAAAAGTAATCTATTTTTCCTTCATATAAATGTCTTGAGTAAAGACATTCGATTATTAGACTCTTAGATCGAATAATTGTTTAATTATCACTCTTATATTTTCATTTCCACAAAAATGAGGACATCTGATCGAACTCTTGCTTAGTCTACCTAAAGACCCATTTTGGCCTCATCCATGATTCCCTCTTTTCTTTTCTAAAACTTCATTACGTACGAGGCATGTATTTTTCTGTGTGGCTGTTCTGGCTCGTACGACCAATGCATTAATTATCATTACATATATGGACATGCATATATATATATATATTGATATTGTGCATGTAGGGTTCCCATTGCCCTAATACAAAGGTAGTGTCGTTAATTGGTTCTTCAGCAGTTGTCGACTACTCTAGCTAGCTAGCTACTTGATTGATTTAAGAAGCAGACAAATTAGGGTTTTATTTATTTATCTATCAGTTGGTTGTTACTTTTATCACCGTTGTTTGTATTAGGAATTTTTCCTGGTTGGTAAGCTCGGAATCTGAACAGAAATGAAAACTCGAGGGTGGCGACATACAGCCCCATCCAAAATGGTTACACAGGGTTTGACTTCTCAGCTGTTGTGACATGTTGTATCTTTGTTTCCAAGTCTAATAATGGTGCCACCTTATATATGCAAAACACACACGGCCGCAGAGCTATATGGGGTAGTTAACCGGCCACTTTATCTGTGTTTTATATGGCATATCAAAAGGTAAAGATTCTCGATCTTTAGCAGCAATTTAAGGTACACTGTTGCCTAATTAGGGTTTTCTTTGTATAAGGAAACTTTTAGGAAACAAGATATGTTTATATAGACCTTGTTTTATATTGTCCAAAAGCATAATATATCAGACTTATCAAATAATACTATTGATGACCTTGCTTAGCCACTTAATTACTAGCATTCTCATTTCACTTTCATTAACATAATGTATTTATATGCACCTTGCAAATGATCGAAAAAAAGTCTCAAATTATCTCTTCTCAGCAAAAAAGAGAGAGTCAATTTTATCTCTTTCTGCTGATATATCTAAATAATTAGGAAAATTCTACAATACGTTAATATATGAAATACATATAATTACCACTTTTAGGACTTAATTACTCAAATGAGAACCTACTTTAATTACTCTAACGAGGATCTCATTTACCTTAATGAGGACTTTTTTTTTAGTTACATATTTTACTCTCATGAGCACCTTATTTATCTTAATGAAGACTTTTTTTTAGTTACTATACGAGTCCACAAAGTGGTAACATGAGTCCTCATAGTGGTAAATATTACATGAAATAGGACATGTATAAAATGTTAACGTACCATAGCTTCACCTAATTATCGGTCCAAATAAATGTCTCTAAAACAAGCCCCCACTCTGTGTGTGTCTGCATATATATATATATACCCGATCACAGGCAGACGTCCGCACTATCGCTAAAGTGAGGACGTCGACATTGTAGCAGCTTTCAGGCTGCAATGGCGGCGCGGGACTTGCAGGACGGAGTCCAGAGGCATCCCAGACCACTTCTGGGCAGCGATCGAGATCAGAGGAAATCGAGGTTGAAGGTTCTGGGCAGCGACCTCACCTGCAACTGCAAGGTTCTGGACAGCGCTGCAACCTGTTCGCCGGCGACTCCACTCGACTACAGACTGGTCCGTCTTACCCCTGGCCTCCTTCCGGCAAGCGACGCAGCGCCGTCGCGGCCTCAGCGGAGCAGAAGCATCAACGTCCGCACTTTAGCGATAGTGCGGACGTCCGCTTCCGAATGGCTTCCTCTATATATATACAAGATTTTGGTTTTGAGTGGAAAAAAATAAATGTAAATTAATTGTTTCCATTATTCAGACAACAGATGTCCTTATAACTGTTGTCTGAAATCTCTCAAATTTAATAAATAACGATGTGTTGGATGAGTAGAGGGTGAAACGACTGGTTTAAAAAACTGTCGTCTGATTAACTCAGACAACAGCAAAAACTCATGTGTTGTGTGATGACTGTCGTGTGATTAACTTATTCTAGTAGTGGATCTACCATTAGAGGCACCACGGCTTTCCGTAGTTACGGATTCTTTGATCCGGGTAGGTAAGAAACACCGAACTTTCTGGGGTTGCTGATTCTGTTCCCTTAGGGCATCTCCAATAGACTACTTATTTCAAAATAAATTTAATATTTAGCTAATTTTAGGCTAAAATTTTACTCCAGCGCGCACAATACCTAAACAAAAGTTAAATTTAACTTTTGCTAAATTCTCTAGCTATATTTTGTAGCTAGAAATTTCATAGCAACTACTTTAAAATACAATAAAGTTAAAATATAATTCTCTCATTACGTTCCACACCACGTGTAGTTTTTTTTTTTTTTGCAACCGGGGGGGAAGGGGGAACATAAAATTAACCTGAACCCCGTGCTACAGAAGAACTATGACAATAATCCTCGTAGAGTATATCTTGAATAATAGCAGGAGTCTCATCTAACCAAACATCATCTAACCAATCAACACTAGCAAGGTGAGCAAGCCTATATGCAACACAATTTGTTTCACGGTAGATATGCTGAATTCTAACTGATTGAAAAGCAGATAGGTAATCTTTACAATCATCCAAAACTTGACTTACCTCCGAATAATTCACCTTCTTGCTATTGAGAGCAGCAATCAAAATGGCAGAGTCGCTTTCAATGTCAATTTCCGTCCAACCTTGTGTTAGGATTGCGGCTCAATATCTAATTCCTTGTCTGTTTTGGATTCTTTACTTCTGAAGGCTTTGGGTAAGCAATTCTAGTGTATCTAGGATTTATGGAGTTTTTCCTGAGAAGTAAAGGTTTAGGATTGAAGATCCTATTAGGAGTAGGACTAATCGTGAGCCTATAAAATAGTCATTCAGGGTTATTTGTTTGGTGTGTGCTTTCGGAGATTGGAAGACACCATTTAGAGAAGATGTGAGGGTTTGAAGATTCTCATATTGTGGGTTGAAAGAGACTCATTCTGGAGGGTGCCATTGAGACATCGTTTAGAGAGATCCGTGTGTGGATCAATTGAGTGTTTTGATAATTTGAGAGATTTTAGAGAGTTGCAAGCTTTGAGAGATCGGGTGTATTTGGGAATTCTCTATTGAGAATTTGGGTTGTGAGGAGAAAGGTTATTTGAGTGGAAGAACCAAAAACGTTCTTCAAAAGTTTGTAATCTTCTTCTCGTTTAGTGGATCCACCATCATCATCACCCGGGGACGTAGGTAAACTGTTTGACCGAACCTCGTCAACAATCTTGTGTTTGCTTGCATAGTTTGTGATTACTGTCTTCATTCGGTTTCGGTCTTGGGCTAGGGAATTCGGAAGGTAACCCGAATTTCCTAACACCTTGGTGTATACCAAGAAGAAGACCAGCTCTACACTTCCATATCGATAACTTAGTCTGGAAGGATGGTAATTTTCAACCCATGCATATGATCCAGTGGTCCACTTTCATATCGATAACTTAGTCTGGAAGGATGGTAATTTTCAACCCATGCATATGATCCAGTGGTCCACTTTCATATCGATAACTTAGTCTGGAAGGATGGTAATTTTCAACCCATGCATATGATCCAGTGGTGTAGATAGCAATTGGAGGACTTTCAGATATACCATCCAAAAGCTTCAAAGAAAAAGAAAAGGCCTTCGACGAAATGGGAATGTCCTCCTTCAGGAAGACTGAAAATTAATGTTGACGGGACTTTCAGAGCAGATTGTGGAAGTGGTGGTATTGGGGTGTTGGTCAGACATGTGCAGCCATTTTTTCTCAGTCGAGTGTTTGCAAATGGGCAGGACTGCAAACTTGCAGAGTAGCCATGCAAGGGCCAATTATTCTTTATTTTCAACTTTTGTCCAGTTTCTTATAAAAAAATACACACAGCCAGTGTACGTCGGAGTATGTTTGGAAAGAATTTAAATTATTCCATAATCCTATAGCTGGTTTTAAGCTTAAACAAGGATTAAGCCTAAATACTAAAAAAAAAAAAAAAATTTCAGCCAAGGCTGAGTTGTATCGAACTGTGAGCTAGCTGCAACTAGAGTTTTTTTGGTTTTTGCTTCTAAGCAATTACAGACAAATTTTGGGTGTGCTAAACTAATCAAGTTTAATTAGGAAAAGTTAACCTAAGACCCTATCTGATCTGAGCGTTTTGTTCTCTTAATTAATCAGGTTGTATGAACCCAAAAGGCTATTAAGAATCTAAGCCACATGCTACTCATACAATATGACAAACAAATGTTGAAAAGAAAAATTCTAGACACGTGGAAGAGTCTGGCTAAGCTAGTAACCCAGTAATTGTGCAGCTGGTTGTTCTTAAGCTAAAGATTAATTATGATTTAATTGGATCCTTTTATATTAAGAAATGGAGAAAATAATATGGGAAGGTAATTCCCTTGCCTGGAAAGTTTTTAATTATATAAAAAGTACTAAGATGTACGCGGTTTGCATTGAAACAGGACCATGAGGAAAGGGAGAGGTGTGACATTTGGTTTTTGATTGAAGTTTGAGCCTAGCTACCTTTGTTGAATGTTGATGATGGAACATCTGGCAAATAATAGAAATGATTATATATATATATAATATATAATGATGATGATGATATGACTAAAACTATGTTTAAGATTAATGTGTAACATTATTGAAAGGTGACATGACTGATAGAGATGAAAAAGTAGAGAATACTATCGAAGATATCTGATCTAAAATACTGGATAAATCAGTCGAAGCATTTGGAAGGCCACCTTTGACGCCCTTAAGGCTTAATCATGCCATAACAGATTGTTCCTCTCTTTCCATGTAAGAGGACCATGAGCGATGCAAACTTATTTGATAATCAAACACTATCGCCGAGTTACTCTTGAAAAGAAGCATTCGGGGTTACAAATAAGAGGGTTGGAAGAATGACCTTAAGACTTCACATAGGTGTTAGTAAAAAATGCATTCCTATGGCTCGGGAACCTGTCTACGACCAAGGCATTCTCTAGTAAGAGGATACCATGAAAGGCCTCTCAAATACAGATTTTGACTTCTATTTTTTTTTTTTGTCAACTTACAGATTTTGACTTCCATTACTGACAAGGCATTCTTAGCAAACCATAACAAGCCTTTCAATTGCAAATTGTGGTTTATGCACTAAAATGATGCATATGATGTCTATGGAATCAAGGTGCTTGCGCTATCGAAGCGAAACCCCAGCAGAGATAGCTAATGCCCTTCAAAGTTCAAACTATCTACATTTATTCCTCTATAACCTTACTAATTCCATATAAAATTATCTAATTAATTCTGGAACATTATGTATGCGTTTCTTTGCTTTCGAAAATTGAGGATTAAATTGAGAGTCCAATTGGACATTGAAAATGACAGTTATTCATACATGATATATGTAATGTCATAATGAATAATGTGCCAACATTTTTTTTTTTTGAATAATGTGCCAACATTTTTTTGTTTCAATAGTTAGGAGAATTACATGTATATATGACATAGATGCATAAAATGACCATTTAATTTTTTAAAATTCAAATTACTCAATTAATAAACACTTTGTCTTAATTTAATAGTTACTTTATCAGTACTTTTATCTTCAAGGAAAGACATTCATTTATTTTCTTAAAAAAACAAAATTTGATTCATCTTAGTGAGGCAAGAGAGAAAGAGTCACTATCTAAGTAACTTCACCTTCTCGTACTAGTGATAGTCCAAAGAAAAACAGTAAATAGAAAGAACCACCAAGCTGGAGTATGGTAGGGGTAGAAGGAATTTCAGGTGGAGCAATAAAATGAGTAGAGATTTAGGGATCAGAAAGAATTCCAACAGCTTAAAAGACGTACCACGTAGCTTAAAAGTCCAAAGATTGAAATAAAAGAAAGGAGAGTGAAATCCATTTTGGAACTACTTCCTCATGTTTAGTTTGGTGGGATTTGGCTTAGCCTATCATTCATAATCTTTGTAATCGGGACCGAATGGGTCTTCCTAATTAATTCCCGTTTTTGTTGATGTTGTCAAGAGGTTTGGTATAGCAGAAAATAAAACTGAGTTAAGTATATGTAATTAGTAAAAGATTTGATATCGATCGACATATAAACGAGAGTTTAAAGCTTGTGGTATTCACTTGGCGCCATCAGGAGATCGAATATCTATTTTAATTGTATTGAATCAGTTGGTGTGAGATTAAAAATCCTTGAATGCGTATGCATCGAACAAGTTAATCAAAACAAAGTTAACATCAAGAAAAGTACATATATGAGAAGATTTGAAAGGGATTAATTAACACCAAGTAGAAGAGTGTAGACAGATTAAGTTTTAATTATCAGCTAATTAATCAAAGCATAAATGACACGACTCTGCGGCCACGAGAGGTACAGGCGCATAGTGATTGAGTTAGGAGCAATGGATTAATGGCTGGTGTGCGAGAGAAAACCGCGGCCAGCTTCTCCCCACCACCCCGACACAAAGCGGTTTCCCAAAGGCGGTTTTCCCAGAAAAGCAGTTTCATCTCTCTCCGTCTCTCAGTCTCTCTCCATGCACATCACGCACAGAATACAATACAACTTAGACAGCCCACAATATCCCAAATGTGGTGGTGAGATCATCTCCCAAAACCACTTTTGATTCTCTCTCTCTCTCTCTCTCTACGACTAAGTGGGTCGTTCTCTCTCTCTCTAGGTTTTGTCCTTTTATGGCTTGTTTGGTACGTAGCATCACTCAAAGGGTCAGAGAGAGAGAGAGAGAGGAGAGTCTACAGTAAACTGCGGCTGCATAGTGCTTTAGTTTTTTGCTTCTAGGTAATGGAACAGGTGAGGTCGTCATTTTTCCCATTTAGAAGCACAAGCTGCTTCTTCTCCTATGTATGACTCCTATGTGTGATGTGTAGTAGAGTATGCAGTTACACCATTATAGACCCATGTGAAAGTGAAGGAGTACTGTGTCCATTATTACTGTGGCAAACTGATGAATTTATTCAAGCAGTGTGATTTCTAGGGTTTTTCTTTTATGCTGATAATCTGGGCAAGTTATATCGTTTTCTTGCATGACATTAATCTGTAATAATAAATGGAGGGTAAGGATTTATCTCTATCTTCAAACTGTCAAAGTGATCTAACTCTAACAAGAAATTAGTCGAGTATGCATAGGGGTTATTCAAGTGATGAGGGCGCGAGGTTAGTGATTCGGTCAACTCCCGAGTAAAAAATAATGATAACACAAGACGACTTATATTTCTTTCAAATCACAACCCTCTGCAACAAATTTAATGCCCAAAATACTGATATACTATCATGATATATCAAAAATTTTACCATATAATCTCTCATATTATCATGTAATTGGTGGGTCAGACATGACATTTTGCAAGGCGAACCCATGCACCAAATACTTTCTCATGTCACTGTTGTTATGTGAAGGTTTCAGTTAAACTAAACTCAATAGCCAAATTCTTTGGGAATTCTCTACCAGGAATCTAAAATGTTTGGGTGATGCTTTTAGACTCCTACAAATCGCAGTTTTACCGGCGGGAGGGCAATCTGTTACTTATCACGACATCAATTGGCAGTCATTGCTGTTGATGATAATTGATAAAGATATTTTAATTTCCTGTAAAAAAAATTAGAGACGAAAGTTGAAACTTAAACCTTTTAGTATACACATGAATTAGTTACTCCGTTGCCTCCTATTAGCTTAATTTAGTTGAATCCAGAATAGTTGTACTCCAATAACTTTTACCTTTCTTTTGTTTGTTCTCAAAACAACAACTATCATAGGATTAGAAGAGATCACAAACTCGAATTCCTGCAATAGCAAAACCTTACCCACTTGAGATGAATTCCACATACATATATATTAAACTCTAATTTTCTGAAGACACAGTACTGAACCAACAACTCTATCAGATATTCAGAACCAAGTATATTACTTAACCTACCATTACTACTTTTACTATTATATATTTTCTGCATAAAAGTTGAAGCACAGTAATGCATGCTTTAAAAGTTGTGTAACTTTAGATCCAGAAGAGAAGTAGTGAGTGATGAGAAAAGCATTTACCGAAAGAGGGTCAGTCAATCGTTCACGAGTCCTTTCTCGGCAAGAAAACAAGTTCATTTGCATGGCATCGACCGGCAACCCCACCAATTAACCAACTATGCATTATTCAGTTTCACAGTTTCACTACTGACTCACTGATTCACACAAATATTGATCATGAAAAGCCGTGTCTGGTACACTTATTCCTATATTTGATACTTCTGCACTGTTCTGCATATGTTAAATTCGATGGCTGCATCGTCGGTTTAAGTAAAACCCATAAAGGATCCTCCTACGCCTTCCAATTGTCCATACTTTGCTTCTGTAATCTTTGGTTTCAACAACCGTAGTTACTTTTAGCCTTCTTGTTCATCTGAAACTCTGAAACCCTAGTTCATAACGTAATGGTTTTTTGTTGGTTAACTATGATTAAATTAATTTGCATAACTTAGAATTACCCAGTCTTCAAAAACGACCCACCACAAGGTCCACAACTACAACTTAAAAGTGAAAAGTACATGGCATGTTCTTGTTTGTCACCTAGTAAAATTATAGACGCTGCAGTTAAAAGAGGAGAAATTATTGAGTGGTACTTGTTAACTTTTGCTGAGGAAAAGATGTTGTCAGGTTTAACCACTTCAGAACATATGCACTCTACCAGCTGAGCTCTGGATTCTTGATGAAAGTATTAGAAGGACAGTGTGGACATTTTTAATTTCTTCATTTTATTTGAGATTCTTGATGTAGTTGGTATATTTTGATTAAGAAATGGAAGCATGCACAGAGCTATCTATAAGCAACATCTATATAGCAGATGATGCGTGGAAGATTACACCAGAAATTATCAAACAATAGCATGCATCATATAATACTGGAAGGTGCATGTTCGTTATTCCTTCTTGTTTTGTTTTAAGAAAATATGAGGAACTAAAATTATAATCCTTCTGTTCATAATGGGCGACAAAAGGCCAAAATAATTAGTATAATTGAACAAATAATTTAGGCAGTTGAGTCAAACTTTCTCCAACGTTAGTGCGGGGACAAATTCATATTAAAATAAATCTATGAACAATTATGCAATTTTTTAGGGTATTTTATACAAAGTATAAATCTAAAGTAGGTCTACATTTCTATATTCGATGCGTTAATGCACCTTTAAATGTTTATTGTTTGAAGGTCACTAGGTTAGTGAAAATTTCCAATCAACTGCATAGAGCCACTTGTAGCAAGTGTAAATATGCATGGAACCACTGTCACTAGCATGTTGGCCAACTTAATTACCCTAACTAATGAAGGTAGCAAGACAAGTTTCGTGCAAGACTAACAAACGTAGAAAATTTTCAAAAAACAGATCAGCTGAGGCATCCTATGTAATCAGACGAACAGTGGGTTAGGGTAACTAATTCATCAAAATTTCTTAGTCATTGTCAACTTTTGATTGAAATTGATTAAGTTGTTGTTGTGCGATATTCTATTTTGTCAGATTGCTCCTAGTCATGATCCTTTGATAAATATTGTATGAAAACGATGACTACCCTTTCCAAACCACTTGATAATTTCTATTACCCAAAAAAAAAAAACACTGATAATTTCCCATGTAGGAAAGAGTACTAAAGTTAACAGATTCATTGTATGGAGATAGGTTTTTATTGCATGTAAGCACACATCATCTTTCTATGTAGTTATTTTATATACCGTTCGTTTCTTTTAGATGGGGTAACAGTTTGTTTTGATCGATCTCCTTTTTTTTTTTTTTTGGTTGTATTGATCGATCTTCTTTAGTATTGACTAATGAAACATCCCCTACATAAAATGTGTACAGCAGTACAGATACAGTAATGATATAGAAGATTAAATAAATATATAGTGGAGACTCTGAAATTTTTAGCATATGCATGCAAGTGCATATCATTGCTCGAGTCTATTGCAATTTTATTCACTATATGATATGGATCCGGATCCTCTAAAGTTAGAAAGCGTAAATTTACGTGAATTTCATAAAATTTGTGCCACATAAACAATCAAATGATTCACAATGAGCCACATCATATGCCTGTTTAAGAAAAAGAGATTCGAGAGAGATTGATGAGAGAATTGTGTGTTTCATTATTGAGAATAGGAGCCCTATATATAGGGATTACAAAGTACATGTTCTAATGTTACAAGAAAAACTATTCCGAATATGACTAGGAATTCTAGAACCTTCTCTCTTATTACAATCATAGAACTAATCCTAGTTTGATAAGGCACACAAAAGTCGATTTCCTTCAACACTCCCCCTTGAACCGCTCAAACTTGGTGGTGACGCTTCATCCGTTGCCTCGTTAAAAACCTTGCTCGAGTGAAAAACCCTGTGGGACAAAAACAAGCTCGAGGAGGAGAAAAAGAGTATAACATGTCATTCACTCTTCGAGATCGAACACGTAGACATCATAACTCCCCCTGATGTCGATATCTCCCCCTGATTGCTACAATCGTGGGAGTTCGAATAACTTTCTTAATCCGATGCTCTTCACATGTTTCTCGAAGGTGGATTTAGGTAACGACTTAGCGAATAAGTCCGCTACATTATCCTCTTATCAGATGTGGTTCACTTCAATCTTTAGAAGCGATTGTTGTTGCTGATTATAAAAGAATTTAGGGAATATATGCTTGGTGTTGTCGCCCTTGATGAAACCTAACTTCATTTGCTCAATACAAGCTGCATTATCTTCATAAATGCATGTAGGTTCATCCGTGGTAGACTTCAAACCACAACTTCCTCGAATATGTCTAATTACAGACCTTAGCCATATACATTCACGCACGGCTTCATGTAGAGCAATAATCTCTACATGATTTGAGGATGTAGCAACAAGGGTCTGTTTTGTAGACCTCCAAGATATCGCAGTGCTTCCTATGGTAAAGACATAACCCGTTTGGGAGCGACCTTTGTGAGGGTCACATAGGTACCCTGTTGGAGAGGAAAGATCCCACATTGGAAAAGTGACAAATAAAATATAACTTATAAGTGGGTGGCTCTTACCCAATTGTACCGAGGCCTTTTGTGATTAAAACCCAACACCTAACGGGTGGTTAAGTTGGGACAGTATCGGTACAATGGTAGGCCACGGGCCACGCTTGTCACTGTTTAACATGGTATCAGAGCGGGTCTTTCTCCAATTGCGTCTCCACGTAGGCACGTATCATGAGCCCAAATTGGGGTTCCTTGTATTGCCATCGAAATATTCCGAGTGTCCAATGTGAGCCTTGGATTGTATTGACCAAGTCTCCGAGATGAGACTTGTGTCCCAATTTCCAATGTGGGAATTGGATTAATTAATTTCACGTGCAGACCTAGAGTTAGGTTGCACGTGAGGGGGCGTGTTGGAGAGGAAAGATCCCACATTGGAAAAGTGACAAATAAAATATAACTTATAAGTGGGTGGCTCTTACCCAATTGTACCGAGGCCTTTTGTGATTAAAACCCAACACCTAACGGGTGGTTAAGTTGTGACAGTATTGGTACAATGGTGGGCCATGGGCCACGCTTGTCGCTGTTTAATACTGCATCAGCAAAACCCATCAAAATATCATTGTCATTTTGATGGAGGGAAGGAGGAGAACTCCGGCCACCTTGGACAGCGGTGGTAGCATGGCCGGCGGTCATGCTATGGACGGTGGCAATTTGCCTCTTGGGGTCCGGTCCCAATTTTCTGTCATTCCTCTTCTCTCTGTAGGGATAAAATAGGCCCATATCAATCGTACGTCTTATTATCAAAAGATTGTCTTTACACCAATCCAATGACGGCGTGTTGGCGCAGAGCTATGTTGAGCTAACAAGTTTACTGCAAATGAGATGTCCGATCTTGTGCATTGAGCTAAGTACAATAATGCGCCTATTGCACTTAAATAGGGCACTTCGGCCTCTAATAACTCTTCGTCCTCATCCTTTGGACGAAACGGATCTTTTCCGGGCTCAAGACTTCGGCCAATCATGGGAGTACTCACAGGCTTTGCTTTATCTTCATTAAAGCGCCTTAGAATTTTCTGATTATATGCAGACTGATGGATCAAAATCTCATCACTACGGTGCTCGAGTTCTAAACCGAGACAAAACCGTGTTTTCTCAAGATCTTTCATCTCAAATTCAGATTTTAAATATTTAGCAGTTTCTTTTAACTCATCTAGAGTTCTAATTAGGTTTATGTCATCGACATAAACTGCTACAATTGCAAATCCGAAACTTGTTCTTTTAATGAACACGCATGAGCATATTTCATTGTTAATATATCCCTTCCCAATCAAGTAGTCACTTAGACGGTTATATCACATCCGTCCGGATTGTTTTAATCCATATAGTGAGTGATTTAATCTTATTGAAAACGCACTCCGTGGTTTAGAGCCACTTGATTTGGGTAACTGAAGTCCATCTGGAACCTTCACATATATCTCTGAATCTAGATCCCCATAGAGATATGCTGTAACCACATCCATAAGCTGCATGTCAAGTTTTTCAGAAACTACCAAACTGACAAGGTAGCTAAACTTTATAACGTCAATTACGGGAGAATACGTCTCCTCGTAATCGATTCCAGGGCGTTGTGAGAATCCTTGCGCCACAAGGCGGGCTTTATATCTAACCACCTCATTTTTCTCATTACGCTTTCTAACAAAGACCCATTTATGGCCAATAGGCTTTACATCTGGGGGTGTCTATGTTATAGGCCCAAATACCTGTCTTTTTGCTAGTGAATCTAATTCACCTTGGATCTCATCTTTCCATTTAGGCCAATCCGCTCTTCGTTAACATTCTTTGACAGAGTGAGGTTCGATATCATCATATTCTATAATTCCTTTTGCAACATGATATGCAAATGCATCATCAATAGCAATAGAATTTCTATCCATCATCTCATGTACACCAGTGTAATTCATGGAGATCTCCCTATTCTTTGGAATTGGTTCTAACATTGGAGCGTCCCCCAATGATGTCTCTTGGACATAACCATAATCCGGAATATTCTCATGAAATGGATTATTTACATCGATGATTAATGGATCATTTTGTGCCAAACTCGCTTTCTTTCTTGGGCGAGAATCATCGAACCTTTAGGCCTCGCGCGCTTCCTGGTAGGAGTCGTGGGCCTAGCCACAATCATAGGGTGGGACGTTGGCGCCATGCTCAGGTTCCATTGAGATGGCGTCATGTCCTCTAATTTTAGGGACATCAATCATTGCAGGCACGTTTGCAGCAGGTATGTGTGATCTCGTCACTTTAGCGATATCAGAAAACGCATCAGGCATCGATTCTGCTACGTTATGAAGATCGAGAATTCTCCGCACTTCAATTTCGGACTGTGCTGTTCAGGGATCAAGATGAGACAAAGTGGAGACAGACTACGACAATTCCTGTAAATTCCTGTTGAACATGTATGTTCTTATCTCCCCCTAATGACGGGAAGACTGTCTCATCAAAGTGACAATCCGCAAATCTAGCGGTACAGAGATAGCCTGTCAAGGGTTCTAAGTAGCGGACAATAGTTGGAGAGTCATATCCAACATAAATGCCTTATCGTCTTTGAGGACCCATTTTGGTATGGTGTGGCAGTGCAATTGGCACATAAACTGCACACCCAAATATGTTTAAGTGTGAGACATCAGGCTCATACCTAGTCACCATCTGGGATGCAGAAAAGGGTTAAGTGGCAGTGGGCCTTAAACGAATAAGCACAGCTGCATGCAATATTGCATAGCCCCAAGCAGAATTAGGGAGATTGGTGCTCATTACCAATGCTCTAGCAACCATTTGTAATCGTTTAATAGTGGCTTCTGCGAGACCATTTTGGGTCTGTACATTAGGAACTGGATGTTCAACTTCAATCCCAATGGACATGCAATAATCATCAAAAGTTTTTGATGTAAACTCCCCAGCATTGTCAGGTTTTATAGACTTAATAGGATGATCGGGGTGGTGAGCCATTAACTTAATAATTTGTGCTAGGAGTTTAGCAAATGCAGCGTTCCTAGTGGACAAAAGCATGACATGTGACCAGCATGTCGATGCATCAACCAACACCATAAAATATCTAAATGGTCTGCAAGATGGTTGAATAGGTCCACAAATATCATCTTGGATTATTTGCAAGAATGGTATATATATTTTCTTTAGTGTCTTTTGCATAGGATGGTCTCGATCCTAATTTTGCTAAATAGCAGGCTTTGAAGAATGAATGACGGGCTTTAGAAACAACCAATGAGGATTTCGGTTGAGCCATAAAGTCATATTTGACTTTAGAAGTAGAAATTGGAGTCGAATGAGCATGTGTGGCGTCAATGCCACAGTTGGGCAGCAGGGGGATGGCGGTGCCGGCCTTTGATGGCCGAACAAGGAGGGGGACGGCACCGTGAGGCGCAGTTGCTCTTTTGTGATCCAAATTTCAAGTTTTACTTCTTTCCGTTCTGAAAAATGGATGTCCGTGTGAAGTCTTTAATATACGGATCATCATATCACGACCTGGATGTCCCAAACAGTCATGCCAAAGCCTATATGTGTCTGAATCCCATAAATCATCTCTCATGACATGGTAGGATTCAATCATTCGAATAGTGGTTGCATACAGCCCACTAGATCGACAAATAGGTTTCTCTAAGACTCTTTTATATCCATAGTCATTAGAGGTGATGCAAAGGAACTCTTGTTCATTCTCACAATGTGTTTTCACATGAAAACCATTGGCTCTTATATCCTTGAAGTAATAAAGTTCGAAAAATATGTCCAAGACATGAGATAAAACAAATCGACACTTTATTAATGATAGCCAATGATTACATCAAAGTTTCTTGATCAAAATCTAATCCAAAATAAAAATCAAACTTTAGACAAATTGTAGTCACTCAATCCGTTTGGTTACTCCAATTTGGTTTTGACCAGGTAAGGTAAGGCGAGATTTTGGTGGAGCAGTGCTCACTTTTAAAACCGTTCTCTCAGTTCAAACCTTTCCTAGACATCACAATTACTCTTAGATGAGCCTAGTGAGAAAGAGTTAATACAATAAGTCATTTTATTGATTAAGGCATAATTGCCATTACATAATTCTTGGAAAAATAAAAGACTATTCTAGATAAAAATCTGCGGCATTTTGTCTGCATTGCCAGATTTAAAGTCTTTTCGAACTCGATGTCTTGATCACCATGATGTGGCTACCTTCTTAGGTACATCGCAAATTCAAGTCCATTGATCAGACGTTCCATATCAGAAATAGACACCATAAAGAGGATTCTTCCTTGATTGAGGCGCATTGGCGCAATGTGCATGGTCCCTAGGACCGGTGGCGTTGGAGAATGATGACCATGGCCAACGTTGGCTCCATGGTTTCCAACCCTTCTTCCCTCAAAGTCACGACTCCTACGGTCGCGTGATTGTCGCCTTGGGTGATTACCTTCTTGAGCATTTCGATCGTATGGATTACGACGTCGATGACGACTTTCTCTAGCCATGGGACAATGCTCTTGATGGCTATCTTGAGGCATATCAATTTCTCTATTCACAAGTTCGTTGCCATGTCTTTCAGCAGTGGCTATAGCTTCAATAAGCTATTGAAAACTTGTTATCGGTCTTGCATTTACTTGAGTCCGGAATAAATCTGAGGATAGCATAGACAAGGAAGGTATTGAGGGTTTTCTCAATCAATTGGTCTTCTGTGATCATCTTTCCACAGAGACGCATCATTGATATGATGCGGAGAGATTCCTATTAAAATTGCATGGCTGTGTCAAATTCAGAGAAGCGAAGATCATTCCATTCTGCTTCTATATTCAGAAGGATGGAGTCACGAACATTGCCATAACGTTCACGAAGCGCTTGTCAAAGCTTTATAGCGGTATCCTCATTTATGAACTCAAACTGGAGGTCACTATCCATGTGACGTTTCATGAAGTCGAGTGCCCTGGAATTATCGGTCTCAGTTTGAGGGTCTGGAGCTGTTTCTGTAGGACAAAGCTCTTGGATTGCATGCAATAAATCACGGGCAATAAGCTGGATCTCGACATCAACGGCCCATATTAAGTACCTTTTGCCTGCATAATCCAATGGAACAAAATCGAGTTTGTTCGTGTTTGACATCTTGAAAGATGAAACAAGAACAAGTTAGTTTCGGAGTCAATGCTTCCACAAAAACTAATAATAATGAGATTTCCGAGCTATACTACCAAGAAATCGATTTCCAAGAATTTTTGTATTAGACCGAAACAATGATGTTTATATGGTCATAAATCAATGCTTACGGACGATCTTAGTTTGAAACTTACGAACACTCTTAGTCGGTAATATTTTGATGCTTACGAACACTTTTAGTTCGTGGTTTACGAACGCTCTTAGTTCGTATAGCGTGAATCCCCACGATTCTGCTTTTTAAAGAATCGAACCCACGTTACAAAAAGGTGGGATGTAGAAGAAGGGAGGTTGCAAGTCCCTGAGAAAAGAAAAGAAATTTAAATTTCAGAAAGCAGGAACTTTAATTTAAAACTTACTTGGTTATTTCGTAGGTTGAAAACTTGAGTTCTTGAGTTCTTGAAGTTGGAAGACGACGTAGGTCGAGTTGGTGTGGATGGAGGGACTTGGGGAGCACACGGGTGTGTGGTAGATGAGGATGAGGCCGAGAGTAGTTCAAGGAGGAGTAGAGGAGGCGTGCGGCAAGTCGTGGCCGGGTTGCGTCCGAGGTGAGGTGCAGCCAAGAGTATGGCCAAGCTGGCCGGGCAGCAGGGATGACCGAGAGGACTGCATGGACAGGCTAGGACATGCGTCAGGGATGCAGGGGCAGCAGGCGTGCGGCAAGGCTAGCGTGGGCTAGGTGCTGCGGTAGTGAAGCTAGTGGTGAAGAAGGTTTTCGGTTTTTTTTTTTTTTTTTTTTTTTTTTTTTTTTTTTTTTTTCAGGGTTAGGGCTTGTGCTGATAACGTGTTTAAGAATAAGAGATTCGAGAGAGATTGATGAGAGAATTGTGTGTTCCATTATTGAGAATAGGAGCCCTATATATAGGGATTACAAAGTACATGTTCTAATGATACAAGGAAAACTATTCCGAATAGGACTAGGAATTCTAGAACCTTCTTTCCTATTACAATCATAGAACTAATCCTAGTTTGATAAGGCACACAAAAGTCAATTTCCTTCAACAATGCCTTCATTTTTCTTATATTTTCATAACCGAAAATACTTAACACGGTCACGTCACCCCATCTCCTATTTTACTTGGTTTTTCTTCTCACTGCTCGTACCATTTGCAGATAGATTGAAAGGAAGCAACATCAAATTCTCGACTAAATCCATCTACATAATACAAAAACAACCTAGAGACTCAGGGAGAAAATTAATTTGGGGACTACGTATTTACGATTGTTGTGTTGTAGGATTGTATGATAAAGTGGTAGAAGATAGGCTGCTTCAATCTTGGTGAAATAGATTTTAAGATTCAGAATTTAGTCTTCTTCCTCATCTAATTTTCTGATCAAGTTCTCAAAAAGATACCCACAAATATGAGATGTCATTTTATGTGATGAAAAGTGAAAATCATAACAATCGATTAAGAAAATATGCCTTCACAGATTAGAGAGTGCTCCTAATCATGAAACAAATTTGAGTAAGAAGTTCATAACCCATACCACTATACAAATCTGAGATTAAAGCATTCTTCCATTCTCATTATGAAAATACTATTTAGAAATTAACATCCAAAAGTGATTAGAACACAAACAATTTAGAGTTGACAAATCCCTCCTTAGAACCCAGCAATATACAAGAAAATCAATTTTTCTGGATAAATTTGGAGATAAAGCAAGAGAGAGAAAAGTGTTGACGGCAAGAGTTGCAGACTTGCCGTCAGTGGTGAAAATGGTATGCAAGATGATGTGTCATAGTTCTAAAGCATTGGATTCCATTGATGGCACAGATTTTATGAAATTCATAAAAACTGCAGAAAAGTCACCGCTGAGGAGCTCTATCCATATGATATACCAAGTAGAGAATTATTGATAACATACTCTCGAAGTTAATTTACATACTTATATTTGTATTTTTTTTTTATCAAATTGAGACATACCAATAGTATGCTCCGTTTATAGGTTAAGAAATAGTACAAAGACTACTCCAATAAAACAATCATGCTCTGAGTAGTCTATGCCACATACAAACACCTCGCCTTGCAGACAATTTATTCTACCTAGTCTCACACGCCGAACACGCAATTGTGGTACGCTAAAACTAAGTATTTCCACAAGACTCATAGAGGTATCTCTACCAGTATAGACAATAGTAACTAGGATCAACCTATCAAAAAACTATTGGCTCCTTACCCTTTGATGGGTTGGAACCATGAACTGCCTCCACCACGGTGAATTCCGGTAGTCAATTCACCAATTTCTGCTCCTTCCTAGGAGTCTTGAGCTTCTTTGCCGGTGACTTCTTCATAGGTGAAGCATGCACAACCTTAAGTTCCTTTGCCTTATTATTTGCCCCCTTTGGCCTTCCCGGCCTCTTCTTGTATACTTCTTCACAACTTTCACAGAACACAATCCCATTGTTATAGCATCCAAGTTTGTGTTGCCCACTGCTAGACTCAACCGCAGCTTCTTTAGAGAGATGCCATCTTCATCCACACGTTTCCTACGCATACCACAACTAGGAGCTGATTCCATCAACTCCTTCTTAGTAGAACTACCACTCCCAATCAGCCCCTGCCCTGAACCTCCCCGAGATGTTTCATTACCATTCTCCACCTGCTCGTTCAGAGGTGCAGTGTGCACCCTAGAACTTCCTTCACCACCGCCGGTAGCAAGCTTAAGCCTGATTTCCTTCCTCCCCTTTGGTTTAGCTGCTGGCAGGAATCTCTCCAGCCCAACCTGTGGACTCGGCTGTGCTCCAAACACCATCGGCAGTCCAATATGAGGAGACAACTCCACACGGTTAAACACCCTTTCAAAATTTTTCTGTGCCGGCGATTGTTCAGTCTTGGCCTCTACCGGCAGCGGCGTCCCAGCATATGGTAAGCCCACATGAGTAATCAAACCACACTCTTGACATCTGCCATCGAGATTTTCAAAGAAAAAGTCCAGATCCACATCAACCCCATCATCCACAGTGAAGCTCCGTCGAAAAATCACAGGCTGCAGAAGATCTATCTCAACTTGGATTCAAATCCTTCCTTCTCCAAACTCTGTTGTGTCTTTATGCACATACCGCCCCAAGGCGCTGCCAATTCTTCTCAAGCAACGATCAGTGTGGAAATCTGGTGCCACGTACCTTGATCCAGAAAGCTAAGGTAGAGAGCGGAACATCCTTGATCGCTCCTGTAATAACCCGAAACTTAGTATCACTGTAGAGCACTCTAAGATACCTTAAACTTAGAAGTAATCCAAGTATCTTCTAAGCACTTTTTTTTTGAAACCGATGATACCACATGCTATACTTACAAGTTATATAGGTAAATTTTTAGAGTTCTAGTAAACTTTCTAAAATACGTTAGTTCGTATTACTTGTGTACACTCGATATTTGTTTTCAAACTCAAGACTATTATCTATGTTATTTTTGTGATGCATGTTATTTTAGTACAAATTATTGCTATTTTTACCTTAAGAAAGCACTAAAGTTCTTTACTTATTATTTGGGTAAATGTGCATATGGATATGTGTGTATAAATATATATATTTAGCAAGTGGATTTATGTTTTATGATATGATTTATGCTTTCTTTCTTTTATTACTTTTTTTAATTTTATCTTATCCTTTTAATCATTTAACTTAAATAGTGATTAGTCACTCACCTTATAATAATTAGTCACTTACTTATTTTATGCTTAATTCTAGCCTATTTAAGCATATGATCTGATCATACTTCCTACAAGCTTGAAGATCAAATGCAAAATTGATCAAAAACTCCCTTAGTTGAAGAGAAAACCCAACTAGAAGTTCCTCACACAAATCCTTCACCCTTTTTCTCTTAAGAAGTTCCCTTTTTGTGAATGAAGTCCAAAGTTTGATCACAAGACCTTCTGAGTTCCTTAAGTAAGTACATGATTACATTCCTATATTCTTTTGTCTTTAAGATTTATCAAATTGCATAATCAATGATAAAATGGAAAAGGATCTGCTTTGCTGCAAACCCGTATTTTCGTATATAAAAAATTATGTTTTGTCAAAAATAATTACATTATTAAATTCCTCATCAAAAGTTCTTCAATTTAGGCTTTTGAATCACTCAAAAAGGTTAAGAAATGAAGAAGTTATGGCTAATCAAAGTTTTCAACTTTTAAACTCGCTGGAAATCTCATACAGCCATCACAACTTCAAAAATTCATATCTCCCTCATTTCTTATTCGTTTTCTACAAACTTTATATCAATTTGAAGCTTAGGACCTCTACTTGTGATCTGGAAAGTTTGAGAATTAATGGTAAAATACACCGTACGTAAAGACTTAAACATCAAAGGGCAGTATCAAAAATATTGGTTTCTGTACTGTTATGGTTCTTCACCATTTCTGGACTATGTGACTAAGAACAGGATTACATGACTTATTCCATTAGATTCCTTGTGAAAAACCCTTTGAATTGGTGTACTCATTTGACTAATTCGGACTTGTGATGGACAACATAACACATCTTGAAGTTTGATGACTCTAATTGGAGAAACATGAACATGGTCAATGAACTTCAATGGATTTGGACATAAGAACTGAAATATTAACTATAATTTAATTTTGTATTGTTACTCATTTAATGTTTGTGCTTTATTATTTCATATTTTACTTGATTTCAATTATGTATAAGCTTATTTATTTTATTATGTTTGCAAGTGAATTTACTTATTTTATGTTATACAATTATGTTACATATGAGATTATTCCTAAGTATATGTCTCTATATGTGTGTGTACATGTACATATATTACGATCTATAATTTATAAAGATTGTATTTTGTGGATTTGATTATGTCTGAGAAGTACAATTGTGAAGCCGGGTGTTATCTACTACCCCGTGCTTAAGTGAATTACTGGTAAATGTGTTTTGGTGTTATGTGGAAGTTAGCCTTGGGCCCTAGTCCCTACAGATAGTGCACTATTATACTCATAGGAAAGAGGTGTCTACCTTGGGTATACATACTTTGGAGGTGTCCTCAGTATGCTGCGGCTTACCCGTGCTTTGGTATTATGGACCCTAGCACGTGGATTTATGAATTATTACCAGTCAACCTGGCTTACTTGTGCTTTGGGTATAGTACGTTGGACCCTAGCACTTGTATTTATGATTTGTTACCAGTTAATCCGAAAATTCACTAAGAAGAGAAGTGTACTTATATTATTTTGATCAAATATCTGTCTGCGATATATATTATCAATATGTTATGATGCTAAGTGAAAAGAGAATCAAGCATGTATTGCTTAAAGTTTATTTCACATATTAATGCTGCAATATTTGTTGGTTCAATAAGGAGATGTGATTAAGTGATTTATTACCAGTCTCATAAACCATTCACACGAATGAATATATTTGTATATATGTGTGTGTGTATTGTGTGTATACATATACATATTTAAGAATTCGTATGAACTTATAAATGGTTCTTGGTACATTTTAACTTGGTTGTCCAAGTTTGATTTCTTATAAGACACATTAATATAAGAATGTAAGTTGTGTACTTACTGGGCTTGTGTTGCTCATGATGCTACACCTTCTTGTTTTCAGGTAACGAGTAGATGCTTGGGGAAAGTGGGGTGATTCTCTAAATAAATGAATGTTTTATTTTCTACTACTATTTCAAGAGAAATAATGTAATATATTTTTGTTCAACTTCAGTATTGTAAAAATAATAATTTCAATTCCTAATAAAAGTACTATTCAGACTTATTTACAAATTCTCTTACTTTAATTTATTCTTTGAGGAAGTTTTGTTTGAAACAACCCACATCACGAATTCGGGTACCATATTTCAATATAATATTGGTCTCGGGTTTGGGGTGTGACAGATTGGTATCAGAGCTTTCGTTCTCTTAAGTTTTGCCAACAAAAAAAAAAAATTTAACTTTAGTTTTGGAAAACTTAACAAGAACGGGGAGGGTTATATTTATGTGTATCGTTCAGCACGTAAAAGTTGTGTATAAATTCTTATTTATATATAGTTTGTTGCATCTTGAAGTTTTGTGTTTGAATCATATTAATATCATTAATGTTTTAGTTTGAATTTTGTTACTTATGTATCTATTTATCAATGATCACTTAACAGTATGGATTATCGATACGTTGAAGCTTTGCGAAGTGATGTCCAATATGGGAATGAGTATTCGGAACTACATGTCAAGGCTAGGCAACTAGCATATAACATGTGTATTGACATCTCCCAAAACAACCCTGGCATCAACCTTGATGATAAGTACTACATGGCAACTTTGTATGTTAATGAAGGAATTAATCTATACATGGAAGCTAGATGGATTTTAAGTAATCCCGAAAACACGATGATTCTACATGATGAGGCCATTGCAAATGGGATGCTTAGGACGAAAGATTGGGGACCACCCAATTACCAACAAATAGCTCAATCTGAAGAGTCAGTAAAATCTCCTAGTGTTAAACATGTCAAAGATGTTGCTGCACCATCATCTTCTCATGTTCATACACATATTAGATCAAAGCCATACATGAGTGTTCGCCCCCATGTGTCTATTCCTTTTGGTTTTATGCCTACTCCTGGTTTAAATGACGGAATGGAGGAAACAGATACCTCTAGTCCTAATGTGGTCCTGGAGAAGGGTAGTTCTTAAAATAAGGGGAGACCCTAGAAATTTGTTGTTTGTATTTTCATTTCATGAAAAGATCGTTGTGTTTCAATAATGCTTGTAGTCAAGTTGATGTTAGAAAATAGCTCTTAAAAGCCTTTTCTAACCTTTGTGTGATTATTTTTGCTAAATTATGTTTACAATAAAATATTTGATTTAAGAATATTTTAGTTTAGATTATAACCATATAGATCATTTTCTTTAATTAGGACTATGGCCAATAGAAGAGATCCACCTGTCGATGCAGACAATTTTGTCGAAGCCTTCGCAAGAAGGATGGAGGCAAACCAAGTCGGTGGAAGGCTAGGACGGCTAGTAACATATATAAAGAGTATAGGGGCAACGAAATTTACTGGAGGGAAACCTCACGAGGCTGAAGAATGGATTTACAATCTGGAAATCCACTTTGAAATGATGGACTGTACCCAAGTAGAGTTACGAAGAGTGGCTACTTGTCTTTTAGAAGGAGATGCTCGTTTCTGGTGGGACACGGTCAAACGTGTCACACTCCCTGCAGCAATGGAACTCATGGAATGGGCTGTCTTCAAAGAGAAATTTCTGGAAAAATATTTTCCACAAGTTGAGAGAGACAAGAAAGAATTAGAGTTTATTCAACTTACCCAAGGAAAGATGACTGTGATTGAGTACGAGACCAAGTTCACTAAACTTTCTCGTTTTGCTCCACACATGGTAGATACCGACGATAAAAAGGCAAGACGATTCATTGGAGGACTGAATTCCAATATTCGAAGAATGGTCACTCAACGTGGAATCACGTACGAGGAAGCTGTGGACAAAGCCCTAACTCAAGAGGAAGAAAATCAAAAATATCGCATGGAGAAGGAGCGAGAGAATGGCTTCCGAGGAAAGAGAAGTCATCCAATGTCTAACCAGAAAAGCGGACAACCATGGAAGCAGCAAAAAGGGAGGGACTCATTTCAGAAGCCGACATCATCAACTGAAAAAGGAAAGGAGGTAGCAACAGGCCCAATTCGGTGTTTCAACTGTGGAGAAAAGGGGCATATATCTAATACTTGTCCAAAGCCACGTCGCCTTCCAGGATCTTGTTACAATTGTGGCAAGATGGGACATTTCTCAAATCAGTGCGATGCACCAAGGCAAAAAAATAACCCACCACCTCGTCCTGTCCAGCTAAATGCCATAGCTCGTGAGAACATCGTGATGGAAGGTACGCTAATAGCATATAGTACTCATGCTCATATACTATTTGATACTGGCGCATCCGATTCGCTTATGTCTGCTGCATTTGTCACAACTTTGGAATTGACACCAACTGAGCATGATGAAATTTTAACAGTCTCAACACCATTAGAAAAATCTACCACTTTAACCAAAGTATGCAAATCATGTCCTATACATGTTCTAGATACAGAATTTCCCATGGACCTCATAGTCATAAATTTGAGGCGATTTGACATAATTCTAGGATTTGATTGGTTAAGCAAATATCATGCCTTTATAGGCTGTCGTGAGAAAACCATCACCTTCACTATTCCTGGCCAACCCATTCGAAAGATTCAGTGTGACTCGCCCAAAAAAAAATTCATACCTTCCAAAATTCTTGCCAATGTCGAATTAAAGAGTTCAAAACCTTTAATAGACCAAATCTCTATGGTAAACTCATTTAAAGACGTTTTCCAAGAAATCACTCATTTACCTCCAAGCCGAGATATTGAATTCAGCATTGACCTTATACCTGAAGCCAGACCAATTTCTGTTACTCCCTATAGAATGGCACCAAAAGAATTAAAGGAGTTGCAAACGCAAATCAAAGGATTGCTCGATATGGGATTTATCCGGCCTAGTGCTTCTAGTTGGGGAGCACCTGTTTTGTTCGTGAAGAAGAAAGATGGATCTCTCCGACTATGCATCGACTATTGGCAACTAAACAAGGTGACTATCAAAAATAAGTATCCATTGCCACGAATCGATGATTTGTTTGATCAACTACGAGGAGCTCGAATATTTTCAAAGATCGACTTGCGCTCTGGGTACCATCAACTTCTGGTCAAGGAGGATGATATCCATAAAACCGCCTTTAACACACGGTATGGACATTATGAGTGGTTGGTGATGTCCTTTGGATTAGCCAATGCACCAGCCATATTCATGGATTTGATGAACCGAGTGTTCAGTCCATTTCTGGATAAATTCATTTTCGTCTTCATTGATGATATTTTGATTTATTCTAAAAATGAAGCGGATCATACACAACACTTGGAGACTACCTTACAAGTGCTTAGGGAACTAGAATCAGAAATGAGAAAGAAACATCCGCAATTGTTCATAGAACAAGGTACGTAAAATTCGAGGACGAATTTTCTTTTAAGGTGGGTAGACTGTAATAACCCGAAACTTAGTATCACTGTAGAGCACTCTAAGATACCTTAAACTTAGAAGTAATCCAAGTATCTTCTAAGCACTTTTTTTTTGAAACCGATGATACCACATGCTATACTTACAAGTTATATAGGTAAATTTTTAGAGTTCTAGTAAACTTTCTAAAATACGTTAGTTCGTATTACTTGTGTACACTCGATATTTGTTTTCAAACTCAAGACTATTATCTATGTTATTTTTGTGATGCATGTTATTTTAGTACAAATTATTGCTATTTTTACCTTAAGAAAGCACTAAAGTTCTTTACTTATTATTTGGGTAAATGTGCATATGGATATGTGTGTATAAATATATATATTTAGCAAGTGGATTTATGTTTTATGATATGATTTATGCTTTCTTTCTTTTATTACTTTTTTTAATTTTATCTTATCCTTTTAATCATTTAACTTAAATAGTGATTAGTCACTCACCTTATAATAATTAGTCACTTACTTATTTTATGCTTAATTCTAGCCTATTTAAGCATATGATCTGATCATACTTCCTACAAGCTTGAAGATCAAATGCAAAATTGATCAAAAACTCCCTTAGTTGAAGAGAAAACCCAACTAGAAGTTCCTCACACAAATCCTTCACCCTTTTTCTCTTAAGAAGTTCCCTTTTTGTGAATGAAGTCCAAAGTTTGATCACAAGACCTTCTGAGTTCCTTAAGTAAGTACATGATTACATTCCTATATTCTTTTGTCTTTAAGATTTATCAAATTGCATAATCAATGATAAAATGGAAAAGGATCTGCTTTGCTGCAAACCCGTATTTTCGTATATAAAAAATTATGTTTTGTCAAAAATAATTACATTATTAAATTCCTCATCAAAAGTTCTTCAATTTAGGCTTTTGAATCACTCAAAAAGGTTAAGAAATGAAGAAGTTATGGCTAATCAAAGTTTTCAACTTTTAAACTCGCTGGAAATCTCATACAGCCATCACAACTTCAAAAATTCATATCTCCCTCATTTCTTATTCGTTTTCTACAAACTTTATATCAATTTGAAGCTTAGGACCTCTACTTGTGATCTGGAAAGTTTGAGAATTAATGGTAAAATACACCGTACGTAAAGACTTAAACATCAAAGGGCAGTATCAAAAATATTGGTTTCTGTACTGTTATGGTTCTTCACCATTTCTGGACTATGTGACTAAGAACAGGATTACATGACTTATTCCATTAGATTCCTTGTGAAAAACCCTTTGAATTGGTGTACTCATTTGACTAATTCGGACTTGTGATGGACAACATAACACATCTTGAAGTTTGATGACTCTAATTGGAGAAACATGAACATGGTCAATGAACTTCAATGGATTTGGACATAAGAACTGAAATATTAACTATAATTTAATTTTGTATTGTTACTCATTTAATGTTTGTGCTTTATTATTTCATATTTTACTTGATTTCAATTATGTATAAGCTTATTTATTTTATTATGTTTGCAAGTGAATTTACTTATTTTATGTTATACAATTATGTTACATATGAGATTATTCCTAAGTATATGTCTCTATATGTGTGTGTACATGTACATATATTACGATCTATAATTTATAAAGATTGTATTTTGTGGATTTGATTATGTCTGAGAAGTACAATTGTGAAGCCGGGTGTTATCTACTACCCCGTGCTTAAGTGAATTACTGGTAAATGTGTTTTGGTGTTATGTGGAAGTTAGCCTTGGGCCCTAGTCCCTACAGATAGTGCACTATTATACTCATAGGAAAGAGGTGTCTACCTTGGGTATACATACTTTGGAGGTGTCCTCAGTATGCTGCGGCTTACCCGTGCTTTGGTATTATGGACCCTAGCACGTGGATTTATGAATTATTACCAGTCAACCTGGCTTACTTGTGCTTTGGGTATAGTACGTTGGACCCTAGCACTTGTATTTATGATTTGTTACCAGTTAATCCGAAAATTCACTAAGAAGAGAAGTGTACTTATATTATTTTGATCAAATATCTGTCTGCGATATATATTATCAATATGTTATGATGCTAAGTGAAAAGAGAATCAAGCATGTATTGCTTAAAGTTTATTTCACATATTAATGCTGCAATATTTGTTGGTTCAATAAGGAGATGTGATTAAGTGATTTATTACCAGTCTCATAAACCATTCACACGAATGAATATATTTGTATATATGTGTGTGTGTATTGTGTGTATACATATACATATTTAAGAATTCGTATGAACTTATAAATGGTTCTTGGTACATTTTAACTTGGTTGTCCAAGTTTGATTTCTTATAAGACACATTAATATAAGAATGTAAGTTGTGTACTTACTGGGCTTGTGTTGCTCATGATGCTACACCTTCTTGTTTTCAGGTAACGAGTAGATGCTTGGGGAAAGTGGGGTGATTCTCTAAATAAATGAATGTTTTATTTTCTACTACTATTTCAAGAGAAATAATGTAATATATTTTTGTTCAACTTCAGTATTGTAAAAATAATAATTTCAATTCCTAATAAAAGTACTATTCAGACTTATTTACAAATTCTCTTACTTTAATTTATTCTTTGAGGAAGTTTTGTTTGAAACAACCCACATCACGAATTCGGGTACCATATTTCAATATAATATTGGTCTCGGGTTTGGGGTGTGACAGCTCCCACCCCATCATACGGTGCTAGGACAACCGGAGCTCTATCAAAACCCCAAGGACCACCTCAAAGGATCCGGTTACAATCTATTGGATCCGTCAAGGTGAACAGAAAGCGATCTCTATGTTCCTGAGCGGTGTATCTTCCATTCAACCTCCAAGCGATCTCTAGCCGTCAACAACTTCCCCACCAGATACGTCTGAGAACGACACAAACCCTCTCCACGAGCCGGACGAAGATCCACCAGCCTGCGAACATCTGCCAGTCCAAGAGAAGCAGCCAGTCGAACAGCCATCTCATCCACCTCCTCCATGCCATCAAACTTAGAGATTTTCGAAGCTAGGGTTTTTCTTCCCTCTCTCTCGTGTCAGCGGCTAGGTTTTTTTTTATATTCGAAATACATAAAGCTAGTGTTCCAGTATGCAAAGTAAATTAAGCTTATTTTCCTCTATCTTTATCAGATCCTGGAGATAAGGCATAAATCCCGATTAAAGCATCTCTACTCAGTTACAAGATGAAAGTATTATCAATCCCCTGAAAAAGAGTTTGGAAAAATTAATGTACTGGTATTATTTATACTTATATTTGTATTGTTTGTATAGATTTTGCATAATACCCTTTAATGCAATGATGACTTTCAAAATATGAAGAGATTATTGTCAATTTATACAATAAAGACGGGGTCGTTTAGGGTACCTTGATGTATGTCATACCCTTACTTTTTTTAGTTTTAATAAATTAATGTAGTGGAAACCTATTGAACCGGTTAACATGTTACCCACTTAAATGTTAACATGTGTCATTTTTAAAATAAAATTTACTATATTAACAACACATTCTTTCCTGATATGTAATATTGTTCAAAAACATGTAACAAATATTGTCAAAATAATAAATTACACCTAGTAGAACTAAAATTACGATTTATGACCACACTTATTATCGTTATTGTAATTGAGTGGTCAAAGATGTAAATATCATAGTTAGACAACTTTCATCAAATGGAGAACCTCCTTACAATATTGAATACTTACATATCTTTTGGTCTAATATTAATTTTACTATGTTCACAACACAAATGTTGTCAGAATTGTAAAATAGTTGATAATCTTGTAAATGATGTAGTTTTTGAAGTAATTACTACAAATAGAACAAAAGTTACCGCTTTTACATTAATTGTTGTGGGTTGTGGTAAAATGTGTAATCATTGTAGTAATCATTTCATTAATGATAAAAACATAAAGATTTACCACTGAATTTGTTGTCACACTTGTTAAATTGTCCATAAACTAGTACATTAGTTTAGATAGAGTAATTACTATAAATAGAACAAAAATTACCGTTTTTACATCAATTGCTGTGGATTGTGGTGAAATGCATGGTCATTGCAGTAATCATTTTATTAATGATAAAAACATAAGGATCTACCACTCTGACAACAAATTGGATGTCACACTTGTTAAATTGTCCATAAACTAGTACATAGGTTGTATGTGGAATAATTACTACAATTAGAATAAAATTTCTCATTTTTACATCAGTTGTTGTAGTTTGTGGTAAATTACATCGATTGAAAGTAATTACAACTTCAACGATGGAAATTACACAATATATTACTTACATTATGCAAGGAGAACTTCATTTCACCAATGAAGACATACGTGCTTTTAGTCAAAATATAATGGTCTACCTATATGATAACACATTGTGGTAACATTCGTAAATTAGTTCAAAAAGCAGTAATAACAAGTTGCGTGAAGTAGTTACTACATCTAAAACAAAGATTATCTATTTTTACATTAATTATTTTGGTTGTCGTAAAATGCATGTAAAAAGAATTATATTTGGTTAAGGAAACTACTAATGCTATAATTAATTAATTAGTAATAAAGACTATTTAACTAATACTAATTCCGTGAGCCTAGGTTAGAAGGTTTTTGTTTTTAATAAGGAGAAAACATTATTGTCAATTGTGTAATTGTTAATTCATAATCAAGCATTAGTCAAACATTAATTGGCTAATTATAAAATTAATTAGTAATAAATACTATTTAACTAATAATAATTGGTTAAGGGCTAAACGCGCGTGTTACCAAATTTTAAATATTTTGGATCATTGGATATAGGGCTGGGATCGGCTCGGTACGGGTCGGTAAAGAAGGTATACTGAAGCCGAAACTGATTTTTTGAGTCGGTTCGGTACGGCTCGGTACTCGTCAAATTGCCTGTCAAAACCAAACCGTCCCGAAACCGATCGGTTCGGTACCATTCGGTATAGTTCGGTGCACCAGCTCTGCTTTCAAAATTCTGTGAAGTTTCAACTTTCAAAGCAATGCACAACTGACCAAAGCAATGCAGTCCTACTTCATCATGATAGAAAGTAAACTCATAATTCACAGAGGCATAAAGACATAAAGTCATAAACTATTAACAATGACTAGCATTGAGTCTTTGACAGATAAAGGCAAAAGACATTTGTCTAGTTGAAATCGGACCTTCAACTAATTGAGTTCTTGACTTCAACTTCGATTTGTCTACTTTTCTCCCTCGCAGCTCCTCACTCCCTCTTAATCTCCTCCTCTCTCTTTAAATATTTCTTTGTGATATTCAATTGGTTCTCTGCCGCTGCGTTATTTTGGTCTCCTGCTCAAATTGAAGAATCATGAGTTACCTATTGACGACATTGACGAAGAAGCAAGAGGTGGATTGACTGGATTCGATCATCAGATCCACCATCGACAAGGTCCTCGTCCTCCGCTTCGGCCGCGCTTCCGATTATGTCTCTCTTCTTCTCGACGACGTTCTCGCCAAATCAGCCCGTGATCCAAGTTTGCAATCGTGGCACTCGTCTAGTTGTCTTCGATTTGGCTGCTGGAGAATCAATGGAAATGGAATCGTGGTGGAGGCTGCAACGAACGAAGGAGGCATTTTTTTTTCAGGTTGAATTGTCAAATGACCTAATCAAATGACGCGAGCTGCAGCCCTGCATCGATTTGTAGAAATCTAACTGGCCGGGTCGGTAACTTAACGGTATGAAAAAAGTCCAATCCGATCCCGACCCGAGCCCAATATATTCGGTATGGTTTCGGTTCGGCACTCCAAAAAAAAAAAAAAAAACCGAGCCGATCGGTATCGGTACCGGTTCGGTCGGTTTCGGCGTCGGTATTTTGGTTACAGATTCCCAGCCCTAATTGGATATATTACTAATTCAGTGATCCAAAATATTTAACAAAATGGGTGTATGACAAACATCCTGGTACCTAAGAAAATTTCCAATAAAAACTGTGTTTACAGTATTTTTTCTGAAGTTTTTTTAATTTTGTTTCTGTGGAAAGTTTCTTTCTACCTAGCCTTTTGATAGAGATGGTAGCTATTAATACCAGGACATGGGAGGCTAGCGCCAGAGATTCTTGGAGGTGAGAAGCTGATCGTAGCAGTTCATTTACTTTATTTTTTTAGTTTTATTAGGCCGGGTTTAGGGTTTTGTTATTTGCATTTTGATTTGTTCAAATAATTTTCTACTCGGTTGAACTAGAATTTAGTTTTATTGCAGAGTCATAGTTATGAATTTATGATACCATTTAGAGAGATTAGTAACCGTATGTTTTTGTTGTCAGCATGTCGACGAGCGACTCTCGCACATATAATCCTGTACTTCTGTGAGACTATGCGAAAGAGGGAGCAGTGCTCTTGACTGTGAGTATTCGTCACCATCCAATGGAGTTTTCCTTTTAACATTTTGCATCCCCTAAGGTGACACACAGCTCCAACATCTAGAAAATTCTTGAACAACAGCCAATCGCAATCCCAGCCCTAACAAATGTATTGAAATTCGAGTAATTGGTATACATGCTGCGCGCCTAGGGTTAGTGTAGGTATCTAGCTGGGTTGATGGAAATATATCAAAGAAATGGGTGCAGGGCAAGATTTAGTTGTTGAAGTAGCGAGCTGAATTGGAATGGATATAATTATTTAAGTTAAATAGACTCCCCCACTTGTGGAAACAAATTGATCGAGAAAGGGATTCAAATGCAATGTAACATTACTGTATACATATGCTCGGGTGCGTAGGTTTTCAAAATATCTGGTCCAACTGATTAGTTGGCCACAGTTATAATTAAACACAAGCATTGGATGCCGCAAAGAAATTGTCAAATGGGCGGCTCAGGAGAGTCCTACAGAGAGAGAAATTTAAGTCCCGACAGTTTTGTACCTTATTAACCAACTGTCTATAACACATATTCATTATCAGGTTCACGGAAAATAAACTGGACATATCGACAACAATATCTCATATTCTTCAATCTTCCTCAAGGAGTTCCATTAGGAGAATGGCATACAGCAGACTATGTAATTTATTTGATTAAAATGCTATAAATGCGAGCATGCCACTTGAGGTTCAAGATTTAGCCAAATCAAGCGATTCAAGCTTATGATACGTTGTAGCCATATTTGTAATATTTTATTGATAATTTTTAAAGAAAATTTGTGTTTTTTCATTGACTCTTAAGTTATTTTCCTATAATTGTAGCTATATTATAACAAAGCGATTCAAGCCTATCATACTTTAAGTTAATTGAACCACACATAAAATTTGTGTGGTTCAATTAACTTTAAATCAAGTTCAAAGATCTATCTACATATAAGACCATCAACCCACACCATCGAAACAAAGCTGAAAGTCTCATGAAATTATGTACAAAATTTACATGGTTTAGGATTCAAATATTATAGGGTTTTTCATGAGATCGACCACAAAGTGCATATCTTCTATGTGGCTCTCGGAAAGTCATTTTTATCAATATAAGAATCTGATCGAAGGCCTAAAGGTATATATGCTTAACATGTAAAAGGAGACGTATATGATAATATGTAAAAGGGTATATAGAAAACACACTTTTTACTTAAAATTGAGAGATATTAAGATACTAATATGATAAAACGGCACTTAGCATGCACCTGGGACTTGGTTTACTATATATGTATATATCAACAGGTTTAGGCAACAACTGTTTATGGCAAATGATTGACAAGGGCAGTCAAATGCTTGCCAACCCAATTTTTCCTAAAGCCTTCTGTACATCACAGGACATGCATATTCATATTTTTAACCATCCCATATGGAATTAAAGGGTTTCTAATCGAGACTCCTACTCCTACTCTTTGTTTTGTTTAACAACTCCTTCATACTTGTAACAACATATTTAAGTGCTTTAAGAATGCATATGTATATAGTATTACAGAAGCAAGAAATCAACTCAGAATATTATTGAAAGGGATTAAAAATGTAGGATAATATAGGGGTTGGTTAAGATCGATCATTCTATCATATTGACTGTTGACCATAAAATCTTTATTTGTCCTTAGCTATAACATGCGGATTGCGTGATCATTCCGGTCTCTAGCAACCTCTTCCTTCTTGCTCAAATTAGTATTCAACGTCTGCACATATATAAGCTATACTTTATACCCAGATGCACTTTGTTTATATAGCTCAAATATCTTGGGGACGTTTAATTATACAAGCATTTCATAGATATGATCCAGCTTCTTAAGCAACAAAGAATGTACGTACTTATCATAATCTTTATTCCATGCCTCAACAAAAATAGATGATATATATTGTGGTCCTTCATATCTTATTGGAAACTTAATTATTTAATGTAATCTTGAATAGTCTTTCTTTCATGAGCTAAGATTCTCATAATTGGACCATCCATATACTTATAAAATGGTTGATCATCACCTCAAAAATCATTCTGGGTTTTAACAACAAACACCAAGATCATATATTAGCAATTGAGCAGCAGTCTGCTGGGCAGTCACACTACAATGAAATCTAATCTCTTCTGTCAAAGATTGAAAATACAAAACCAGGAAGCATAGAACCTTTAGTTTATATCAAAGGTACTGTACATACAGCATCGTATTTACAAATTCTTTCTATAGTCCGTCCTTACAAGTTACAAAATGGATTAGTTTTTCCACACACTGCATAATTATCTAACTTTAACAGTTTCGTAAACTCATGCATCAAGAGGTTTGCAGCTATATGCCTTTATATCATACTAGACAGTAGACAACCACTGAACCCTAGGATCATAATACAAAGTTTGGGTTAAGAATTTATATGGGTAGTATATAAACAGACTTGATGTATTTATGCATAAATCAAAAGCTTTTGGATTGAATATTTACATCAAACTAGGGCTAAGTAGGATCTGTATATGTATATCTGTAGTTTTGGGCTCTAAATTAATGAACTTCAATACGCGTTGCAGTTAATTAACAACTGGTGGAGTGAGCTTGATGAAGTAGACTTGAAAAGAAGATAACCTGCATTCCCAGTACGTGATCGATTCATCTTATTCGACCATAATCTGTCTACTACATAACTGGTCTTCAGTCAAATTATAGCCTTATAGCTTGGTGGGGCCGTTCTGAAACTAAAACAAGAGAAATTATTAATTAAGATCAAAGGTTGATTTAGGATCCAGTTTGATATATACTTCCTTAGCCATGGAAGTTAAGAACACATATATATATATATATATATAAAATTGTGGTATATTCAACATACATTGCCAGAAAATCATTCTTCCTATGATACACTTAATAAGTTAATATAGTGTGTTAGCTGTCTTCAAAGAAAGTACGCATAGCAGCTAGGTAACCCGATTACTTGGGAAGTGTTACATCAAATTAGACTTGCTAAGACATACTGATCTCTTTGAAGATGTTAGAGTTATGCATAATGGCCTCACACTCTAATCAAAAGATTTATTTAGGCCTAAAAATAAATTCAAGCTACAGGTTTAGGCTGAACGACAGTGTCAAGCCCGATTTTTACATACAAATAAAAATTAATATATAATCTCATAATTATACATGCGTGATGATTCAGCCATCAATATAAAATACATGGAAAACTTTTTTCCTTTTAAACCAAGTATATACTGATGCCCAATACCCACAATGTTAATATATACTTGCTCCGCAGAGTCATATATTACACAAGTTTAATTACGAATTAAATTGTCATAACAAAATAATAAGTAATTGCACCTCAGAGCTTACTACAAGCGGAAGTCTTAACAACAGTAAAGTCACAAAATTGGCTTCCCACCGTAAAGCTGTAACTATCAGAACCAGCTTCAGCCACGATTATCCTGACCTGCAGGATTAACCCCTACACCATCGAATAGTGCACCGGGTTGCAATTGTCACACAACAAACCCGGTAAGCTTATGAAAGCTCATATGAGTAACTCAAAAACATAACCCATCCAACTCTCACCAAAACGAGGAAAACCTTTCAACTCGAGAAAAAGGAACACATACCATGCTTCCCCAAAAA
Source organism: Rosa rugosa (assembly GCF_958449725.1). NCBI lineage: Eukaryota > Viridiplantae > Streptophyta > Magnoliopsida > Rosales > Rosaceae > Rosa > Rosa rugosa. Next base: position 11,998,196 of record NC_084823.1, read on the forward strand.
CAACACTTTTCTCCAAAAGAAAACAACAAAAGTCACTCCGTGACAAAATCATATTAATTGAAACTCTGACAATTAAAATATGTCTTTCCCCAAAGAAACAACAAAAGTCACCCCGTGACAAAATCATATTAATTGAAACTCTGACAATTAAATATGACCACAAGTCCCATCCTGGACATCTAAAAGAAAGAATCCCTGAAACTCCCTTTTAAAACACGTACTCATGAGCATCAAGTAGCTCCCGTCTACTCCTCATGATGAACAATGGCAACAGACTAGAGGTTTAACTGATTGTATCCACTCACCTGGCCAAAGGCATGAAGTCCTGATATATATGCCTGAGGTCACTCCCAGCGACCCCGAATCCTCAAGTCCCCGACCTTCAGATCAAAACATTTAAAAGCGGTCACTCAGAACCAAATGCTACTCAAACTCTCAAAAGGAGATGTCACCCTGTGACCTTCGATCATCAGACCTCCCCGGTCGCCAGATCAAAACAGTCAAATCTCATTAAAGCAACTCACACCAAATCTTGATACTTTTCAAACAATAGAAATTCCCAATTCCCAAAGCAATGTATCCCAAAAAGTCAAGCCTCATAATAATAGAATAAAACCCATCATACATATTGCTTAAATCACCCATCAACCCATAAGAATATACATATTTCATGTAAATATATATATATATATATATATATATACACACACACACACGTGATCGTTCACTCAGGAATGTCACTAATACCAACTATAGTTTGCAGTTAACTAAATGACTCTAAAAAAGATAAAGGTAACTCCGTTCGTAAATGAACATTGTGAGATTACTCACCTCAGAATCTCACTGCGTCTTCTATACAGAACAGAGTAGCACAACCACAAAATATCCGTCCAAGAATACTTCATCAAGTACCTAATCACATATATACGGTCTCAACTTAGTACACAAATCACAAGCGATTAAAGTCCGAAACCCCTGTTTTGAACTAAGATCCCCAAAAGTAAAGCCAATCGAGGCGAAACCTATCCGAGACCACTCAAAGTCTCCGGAACGCTTCTACGATTGCTATATCAAAACCACAAGTCGATCGGACAATCGAATCCCCACGGATCGAAAATTGAACGGTTCGAAATCACAAAAACCCTAACATGCTCATACGATGTCCAAAAATTATGTATTATATATCAAAATACTCGTATCGACGAGTAGATGATAAATAACGCAAAAAACTACTCCTTACATGGCCGGAACGCCATCACAGTGCCGCCACAGTCAGTTGCAAACCCACCACAACCACCGCCAGCCAAAACTTAAAACCACATTAATCCAACCGTCCAAAATGTCAAGAATACCAAGTAGAGCAACTTTAATACCTGTGGTTCAAGCCAACTCAGCCTAGATCACCGCCGATTGCCTTCCAAAGTCCAATATTTACTGTTCACCGTGAGTTGCAACTCCACAACGAGAATCGAGCAAAACCACCACCAGGGATCGACAAAGGAGGCTGTTGCGAACTCAAAAAGGTTGGTTTCACCTTCCCCCTTCGCCGAAGCTGCAATTTCTGATCGGGTCCGACTGCCTCTAACTTCGCCGCCTTGCAGCGCCGTCATGAGTGTGTATCGCCATTAGAGGATGCCACAGGGAGGAGCGCACGGAGGAGGCGAAACGATCTGGGCTCGTCCGGTGGTCTGCCGTCGCTGGAGCTGTGAGTTCTAGCCGGGTTGGAAATGCGGGTTTGGGTCGGGTCGATCGCATTTCAGGAGAGAGAAGAGAGCGTTTCTGGGTTTCCGGAAATGGCAACTTTCCAAAAATGTAAAATCTGATTTTCCAATTTCAAAAAACTCTATTTATAGTAATTGCGAAAATTAGTAGAAACTTCCGTTGAGCATAACTTTCTCGTACGAGCTTCAATTTTCGTGTTCCATATGTCCACAAACTCGTATCGACGCGCTCTATGACTTTCGTGAAGAAGTCTTCGGAGAAACCCAATGTGTAAACAGTCAACCTTCGCCCCCCCCCCCCCACCTAAATGACACTTCCTGAATAATTATTCGTTCGAAAATAATTCTACTCCATTCCCGAACCACATACTCGTACCAACAACTACTAAATTAATTCCGGAAAATCCTTGGAAAATAAATACGAATTTCCGGGGCATCACAAACAGCAACAGTCTGCTTAAATGGGAGTTCCTAACCCAATTGGCAACCCAGCACGGCTGAAAACTTCGACCAGTAGCTTTCACTCTGGCGCGAGTCCGCAATGACGTTTCCCTTCAACGAAAAGGCATCATAGACCCACTTAATTTCTTGATAACTTTGAAGAATCTAATTTTGGTGTGTGTATTTAGTGGGGTGGTAAAACAATGGCTTCGCATTTATGAGTTCATGTGTTCAAGCCCCATCAAAGATCATGATCAACTGAAAAGAAAAATATATTTAATCCTCAAACAAACTAAAATACAGCTTGCAAAAGCATTTGAGCGTTGATCTAGGCTCTCAAGTAGTCAAACCTTCTCTGTAATCAAACACAGCGTTAAAGTATTAAGAAGACATGCAATGCATTCAAAAAAGAGCTGTAATGAACAAAAGATACAAGTCCGTGCATGTCCCATCTCTTCCTCACACAATATGCCTTTGACTAAAGCTCAAGCCAAACTCATCTTCCTTGGCAGATAGAAATGTATCCTATGTGATGCGACTAGTTTAAAGAGTTAGCTAGCTAGTTTGTTTTAATTCATGGGTTTGTTCAATGCACTTGATATTAATGGGAGTTGTTCTTGTTTTCATCATCACCTATCTATTATATTCATCGAGGTGTAAGAGTGTACTAAAAGTTTATTAAATATGATTAGAGGGAACAATAACGTACGGTGAAGCACATATTTTGGCATGTAGTCCATCACCAAAACCAACTGTGATTGAATCTTGTAAGGGTGTGCGGTAGTAAGATTGTTCGCATTAGAAGTCATATGAAGTGTGCCTCCATGTCAAGAACCCTTGCATCTTTATTGGAAAAATCATGTGGTGGACTCTGTGCCTTCATAGCGTGCAATTTGTGAACTGATGATGCACATTAATTGACAACATAATTTACTCTGTGCACAGTCACATAGTTAACAGTACATAGTTAAAACATGCCTATTCTGATCGCATATCTGACACTCAACAATAGTACTACTTGTGGGTTGATAGGTTGTAGTAATATGAACTCTCATATTGAAAATTTTACATCCAACCACACCATTTGCATTCTTATTGAATCGAATGAATGCGTAAATTGTTAAGATTGTATGAAGCTTGAAGACGAAGAAGGAAATTTACAGATAATATTGTTTTGATATATTTCCACAAAATGTAAAGACTAAAGACTAGACTACGATGTTTAGGAAAATCGTTTATATGCTTGAGAATGACTTTGCTAACTGACTAACCAGTTGTAACCTCCTAACAATCATTTAACAAAATTCAAGTATTACTCAACTGATCGAGTTGCTGCCACCTATGCAATTCTGCTAATTAGCTTTGACATGAGGAGGTTGATTCACTGAGCTAACTGCAGTCCCTTGTGATTCAGCCTTGTCTCTTGATTCAGCCGTACGTCTATAATCTTAACATTAATGCCATGGTGATTAGCACACAACTTATCACAGTTATCATCAATGTAATTAAGGTGATAAGAGGTGTAAATACCTTCCTCGCATAGCGGCATAGTCACATTCCGTCTCGAGATGTCCCTTGTCATTACAAAGACGGAGCTAAAAATTTATGTAGGGAAAAGGCCAAATTTTTGCTTCTCTACTAGAGCACCGTGGAGGTCAATATATTCAGCCGTAGGCCTAAACGTTTTCTAGCATGAATGACCCGAATATGGCCCATATAATTACGGGCTAAAGGAGATGTAGTCTCGAGACGAAGTAGCCTTGGGAGGAAGTAGCCTCAAGCTCTATACCTCGAAACCAAGTAGCCTCAAGCAAGATCTCCGAAACGTGAGCCGCAAGTCGTGTGTCGAGAGATTTGCGGTATCCCAATCACTTAGGAAGTGTTGCCTCAAATTAGACTTGCTAAAACATACTGATCCCTTAAAGATTTTGAGCTTTTCAAAAAAAAAAATTTTGAGTCGTGCATGGTGACCTCACACCATGATGAAAAGATTTATTTGGGCCTAAAAATAAATTCAAGGTACGTATTATGCTGTGTTTTAATGAACGGTAATGTTTTCTGCCTAAATAGAGGTTCATATATAACCCAGTTAGCAAACCATCACGGCCAAAACTTCGATCAACAACTTTCTTTCTGAACTAAACTTTTTCTGGATATCGGGGATTAAAAGTAAGGTTGCTATCCTGATATATATGTACTGATAACAGTTGCAATGAAGACAGAAATTTGTTTACCTAGGGAAAAACACTGCAGGGCTCTAACTCTTGAGAGCCCAAATGAAAGACAATCCACTAATAGTGAAGAGCGAGTTTCTTTACAAACAAGAGTAGCTCTAAACATGACTACAATCACTAGACTTTCTAGGTGATGCCTTTGACTCGAACATCTTCTATCTTCTTCATTTGAGAGCCTTTTCACTTGAATGGAAGGTGCTGACCACGACCTTCAAACTTCTTGCATCACATACTTCTCCATTGATCTCGAGAGAATGCAAGTGTATGAGCAATGAATCACTTAACAAGGAACAATTGATTTTAATGATGCATGTCAGAAACTCTCTTGCAAAGCAAGAACACTCTTTTTTTTTTGGATATATAAACAAGAACACTCTTTGCACTAATATTAGATGCACAATAATCTCACAAAAAAGCTCTACGTGCGTGAACGCATTTTTTCAGAATATATGGAGGAAAAGATTCCTACTCAATCAATGTTTCTAACCTAATTGACTTCTATTAGGAAATAACATTTTTGGAAAAGATTGACAATTAGTTAGAAACGATCCTAAATCAATTAGGACTGATTCTCTTAAACAATACTAATTAACTAGCTGGAAACTATCTTTTCTAATCAATATTTAAATAACAGAAAGATACATTCCAAAGAAGGACGTCATAAAACCACGGACAGACTCGGGGATTGCAGCAAAGGTTGCAATCCCAGTGCATATGCAGACACATGAAATGCACTTACCTGAGATATCTCTAAGATCAGTTTTGAGGCATTTTTTCAGCTTTTTCAGTGATGAAACAACATGTTACACTTCACTTGATTTATATGAGAATGCCAACATAAACATGTACAAAATTTGTACTTACACTTTCTTTCGCTGAGTTCACAATGACGTTCTTTTCCCTTCATATAAATTGAAGATCATGCACCTTAAAGCATCACATATATAGTTCATTAATGAAGCTAATAGATTGAAAAAAAGTTAACATCATTAATGAGAAAATATGGCTACATGAATGATATAGTTCAGGCCCAAAAAGAACAAACAGTTGTAACTGTAAAGAGTCTTTCCTTGTATAATTAATTAATTAGCTGCAGGCCAGGTTTTCTATTTTGCAGAAAGGAAGGCCATATATTTTGTGTGCACAGTATACTAAAGAATAGTAATTAGTTGCCCCATGCATATTCCATTTCACTTCCTCACATAATATGTCTTTGACTAAAGCCCAAGCCAGATTCATTTTCCTTGGCAGATTGATAGAAAAAGTATCATATATCAGCTAGTTTACTATGAACAAAATGTATCCTAAACCCTAGCTAAATATGATACCACTAGCTTAAAGATCGAGTTAGCTAATTAAAATTGATCAGTTTCTTCCATGCAAATGATACAATAGGAGCTTCTTCTTAACCTAAAAGACTTCTTCAGCGAGGTATTGGAGCCTTGGAGGAAAATTAAAGTCTAATTAATAAGCTATTAAGCTTCATAGTAAATTAAGTTAGATTTCATTTTTTTTTGGCCAAAAGTTAGATTTCATTTAATCATTTTAGTTGTTAGGATATGAACAGAAAGCCAAATCACAAAGCCAACATTAGCAAGTAGCTATCAGTTTTGATCAATCACCATGCTGAATCGTTTCATTTCTTATAGGCCGTGTTTGTTTGCCCTGTTAAGAGGCCTGATAAGGATTAAAAATTTCCTGTCTAGCTGTTTCACCTATTTGGCAATCTAGATTTCTATAGATTGGAAATTTCAATTCCTATAAGAGTAGGATATCTAATCTTGTTGAATAGGTGGGATAAGAAGTGGATATAAAATTTGACAGACACCGACCTTATCGCGAAACATATACGCGCCAACAACAACTACTAGCCTTCATCTTCATCACATCTTCGTCGACCAATTCCAGTTAATTCCGGCCATATCCGGTAGAACCCAGACATCTGCGGCCAAGTCCGGCGACGTCTTCCTCCTCTTGCATCTCAACTATTGGTTCCTAAAACATCATCACGTCCTCATAGGGAACCTCAGAATGATTGGTCGATTGTGAATTCAATCTCTGCAATTTTTGTTTCCAGCAAGAACTCTTCGGCTAACAATCGGCAATCTTCGGGCAATATTTTTTGGCCATCTCTGACCTCCATTATAGCTTATTATGGTTGTGTTCTTCTTCTCCGGGCATCTTCGGTTGCCGATGCGAAGCTTAAGCTCATGCTTCATTAACGAATAGATGCAATCTCCTTTCCTTCGTCTCTGTTTTTTTCTTCTTCTTCTTCTTCTAAAATGAATAGAGTTCCAGTTCCAATCCAATTCAAAATCTAGTGTAACAAACTAAGTATAAGGTTAAGGATTTCTTCTCCAATCTAATCTTATTCCAATCTAATCCGTTTATATATCCTAATTCATTCCTATCTTGGTTGCCAAACGTGGCCATAAGTCATTACTATTGGTATTCATTACTAACATACATATTATACGAGGAAATTTTTGCTCCGAGATTACAGGGAAGCCTTTTAGGGTTTTGGAAATCGCAAAGAAAAGCTTGCTGCCTGTCCGGCGGCGCCTCCGCGTCGACTGTGGGTTCCAGCCTCATCGACGAGTGGCAGGTGTTGCCAGACGGGATCGTGGGGGCTCGGGGCTTCGTATCTGGTTTCGGATTCATCCTTCCGGGTCGTATACGATGTTTCTTTCTTCTTGGATGGCAGCGCAGGCGTGCAGGATGGGTGGCTGGGATTCGACGCAGGCTTGGAGCAGGTGGCCTGAGGCCAAATCGTGGCGGCGGTATGCCATGGATTGTATGGCACCGGCTATCTCTCTGAGATGGGTTGATAGGCGGATCAAGCTGTCACGCCCCGAATTTTAAATACAATTAAAATCCGAAACATGAATTATACAACTTAATAGAATAAACGTCCTGAATTTTTTTCTCACAAACAACCACACTTCACACCTCTCAATATTACAATAAATCAAATCCTCAAGTTAATTATTACAACACACTCTCACCAAATCAAATTGTAAGGCTCAATGAGCTTAACTCACCTCACTATTACAAATGCTGTAAAACTATAACAAATACTCTAACCCGCTCGATCACCGCCCTGATTCTCCTGACCTGCAGGATTACCCGCTACACCGTTTGAATAGTGTACCGGGATTGCAACAATACAAACCCGGTAAGCTTTTTGCAAAGCTCGTATGAGTAAATGAAAGGATTGCACGATTTAAAGTAACACAATCAACTCAAGCACATTTTAATTTTGTTTTGCATAAGAATTGAAGTGTACAACATCACTTCAAGCATCAATCAACTCACATCTCATCATGACTACTCAATAATAAACAACTTCTTACTCAATATATACTCACAGGCTTATGATTTATTTATATAAATCATCCCATGCAGTATATTATACTTACAGGCTTATGATTAATTATATTAATCACCCCATTCAGTATATCATACTTACAGGCTTATGATTAATTATATTAATCACCCCATTCAGTATGTCATGTCATACCCAAGGGCATATGATAACTCGTTTATCCCCCAAGCAGTATGACGGCAGACAGACTAGAGCTCTAACTGTATCGTAAAGTGTCACCTGGGCCAAGGTTCACCTTACGAATGACTGCTTTTCTCAATTCACTCGACTCCTCATTTAATTCATCTCAACGACTCAACTATCGCACTTTACTCAATTACCCATTATCATAGACAACACAACATCTAAGATAAATCACATATTCCAAAGGGTAATGCTCAAAATATAACTCAGTAAATCACACCATCCAATATATATTCCACGTAAATATATATATATGTAGTCACCCACACAAGAGTGACCACTAATACCAACTATAGTTCACATGCAATAAAATCTAGAAATTCATTTTTTTATAGTTAAATACATTTTACTTACCTATGGACCGTAGTCGATCAAGTCCATATAATTTAAAACAAATATTTATTTTCATAAAACAATTTCCACAATTTCTCAATTAAATAAAATCACCGAATTTCGGTTCATGAATGAACCATGTGCGATTTACTCACCTCGATATTCCCGCTGCGTCTTCAATTCAACACAATACACACCGAAATCGTTCACCCAAGGGAGACCGTCAATCACCTAATCACACATGACCTTAACTTAGCCAATAGCTCAAAAACATACTCAAACGACAATCCAACGGTCGGATCGAAATTAAATGATGATCCAACGGTCGGATCCTCACGGATCGCCTTTAGGATCACCCCCCAAAAATCATCACGAAGATCCAACGGTCAGATCTTCCTGAATCGTCCTTACTAACATCTTCACAAATTTATACAAAAATCCGACGGACGGATTCTCACGAATCGCCTCCCTAATCACCGTTTTGCATTTATACGAAGATCCAACGGTCGGATCTTCGCCCATGACCACACAAAGCCACTGGGACAGTCATAAGATCATCGTATCAAAACTACAAGTCCATCTGACGGTCCTAACTTCACATATCACAAATCTAACGATCGAAATCGATCGAAACTTAAAAATTCATAACTTCATCATACGATATCCAAAAATTATGAATTATATATGCAAACGATCGTATCGACACGTAGAACACAAAAATGGACAGAAACTGTCCTTGGGGTGTCCGGAGGTCGCCGGAAACCACCATCACAGTGGCGGCACCGCCACCCATCCAAAGTCAAAATTAGACAAAACTCCCAACATCAAAGTCCTTCAACTCAACTCCACTTTCACTTTTCATAACTACACCAAAGTCAGATTATAAGCCAAAAAGTAGAATTTTACCTCGCAAGTTTTGAAACCCGAAGAACCCTAGTTTCCCAATCTTCAAAATTCGATCACCCCGGATCAAATCGCTGCAAGCCTTCTTGGGGATAGCTTCTACTTCCTCTGGGCTAGAAAAGCCCTCAAAGAACTCGAGCTATAGTGGCCGGAGCTGGGAGAACCAAGGTGGCGAAGGAAGACGATTTCCAGCTCGGCTGTGCGGCTTCTCGGTCTTCTAGCGGCCACCACGATGGTTATCTCAAGTCGATGTCTTCTGGAAAGTTGTAGAAAACTTCACGGTGAGAAAAATTGCTTTTGGAATCAGGTCGATCGGAGGCCTGTAGAGGAAGATATGGCCAGACAAAGTAGAGCCCAGAAAAAGTGGGGAAGAGCGATTTCGTCTCCGACGAGGCTCTCTTCTCGACCTTGTAGAGCCTCATACAGCTCGTATTTCACTTCGATTTCTTCTACAAACTCGTAAAGGGGGTCGAGACCAGAAAAACCCACTTTGTTTCACATCAATCGGTGGCCGGATGAGGAAGAACGAAGGTGACGAAGGGAGGGGGTCGCGGCTGGGCTCGGGAGAGAAATGGGGAGAAATTTCTGGAGTTCCAGAAATTCTGTCCTCATTTGCAATATTCGGATTTTTTTTCATATTTATAGAAAATCCCAATTTTCAAATATTCGTAACTTATTCATACGAACTCCGAATATTACGTTCCATATGTCCACGAACTCGTATCGACGCGCTCTACAACTTTCATGAAGGAAGTTTTCCCAATTTCCCAATGTATAAAAAGTCAACTCCTTTGACCCCCCTAAAACGTTCAGTTTTCAAAATAAAATCGTTCGAACTAATTTCACACTCCTCTAAGCTTCGTACTCGTGTCCACGACCACGAAATCATTTCCAAAACGTCATCGGAAATTAACTTGAATTTTTCGGGTATTACAATCCACCCTCCTTAAAGAAATTTCGTCCCGAAATTTAAGCGCAAGTTAATTGCTCTCGATTACGGTTAACCTAACCATCGAATCTCCATCCTTTCCAAAGCTGTAGTAATCTACAAAGCCACAGCCCTTTGTATAAAAATACATTCCTAAGGCCACAAATTCTTTCATCACAAAAGTAAACTCACACAAAATCACCACATGGATCCTCACATAGATCTTCACATAGATCATCTCATAGATTATCACATAGATCTTCACATAGATCATCATCCTGTACTGGCATACAAGCACAGTAAACATTCTCACAAAGCGTTTCGCTACTCAATTAGCATCACGGTAAATCTCTATAGTAAAACTTAAGCATGCACTATTCTACACAACAATAGAGATGCATCACTCAAAACAAATCATCCCCAAAAGCATGCCAATAAAATCTGACACCCAGTGATGATGACTTGGGCTTGCTCAATCCTTGGGCTAAGCATTAGGGCTGGCCAATTGGGCCGAAGAAACCGAACCATCCACATTTCGAACCGGCCCGAACCAATTTGGGTTTAACATTTGGGCCTACCATTTGGGCCGAACAATTGGGCTTAACATTTGGGCCTACCATTCGGGCCGAACAATTGGGCTTACTATTTGTGCCTACCAATCGGCCGAACAATTGGGCTTACTATTTGGGCCTACAAATCGGCCGAACAATTGGGCTTACTATTTGGGCCTACCAATCGGCCGAACCAAACGCATTTTGAATAGGCCCAACCAAATTTGGGCTTACTATTCGGGCCTACTATTCGGCCCACAACTTTTTAGCTCGGCTACGGTATGAAATTGTACATACCGTATATACGTATACATACCGTACAGACCGTATATACGTATGCATACCATACAACTGTATATACTTATGCATACCGTACAGACCGTATATACGTATGTATACCGTACATACCGTATATACGTCCGTATATCAAGCATATACGAGATCCAAAAATATTTGTAAGAGGTAAGGTTCGAACTCCCGACCTCGAACACGAAGGTTTTGCTCCCAACCACTGAAGCAAGAGCTGCCTTCATTAATATATGCTCACGTGTTATATTTATTATGTCATAAGTGACATAAATAAAATAACGGGGAAGGCAAGGTTCGAAACCTCAACCTACCGCACGAAACCTTTGTCCCCCAACCACTGGAGCACAAGCTGTGCTTAATATAATGTGTACAAATGTTATACTTATTATGTCATAAGCGAACATAATAAAAATAAACGGGAGGCAAGGTTCGAACCTCTGACCTCTTGTACAAGAGCCTTGCTCTTCAACCACTAGAGCACCAGCTGCTCTCGTTACTATCCATGCAACTTCTTTCATTTATTCTATCATAAGCGATAGAATAACAACAAACTGTCGGTACACTCCACGTGCCACGACACGTCTCTTCCGTGATTTACGGAAAGCAAATCACTTTCTGCTAAAGCTGTCTGCCACAGCGTCTCGAGGTTCGGCCTGTCCCCTTACACGCTCAACACGCGCCAACAGCTTTTCCGGGTTTCGGGGCGACTTTAATCCAACGCGTGGATTCAAATTCTGAGATCGTTCATCCAACGGTGGAGATCTGCTCACCTTGTTCTATAAATAGGTGCATTCTGGAGACGCGACTGTTCACTCCAAAGGAAAAGAAATTTTCTTCCGAGCTCAAGCCTTTCTCTCTCAACTCTTCAGCCTTTCTCTTCTCAAATCCCCAGTTTTTCACTCTCAGATCTTCAATCTTTTCCTCCAAATCTTCAATCCTTCTTTCTCAGATCTTTTCTTCCATTTGAAGATTCGATCTCATCTTTCCTCTGAGAATCTCAGATCTCCAATCACCAGTTCAACAACTCCAATTCTTCTAACAAAATCTCCCTCAAACACTAAACCATGTATTCCTCGATTTTCACATCCTCTCACTCCATGACCCAAGAGCCACGAACTCTGCAACTAATGGAGCTCCAAACCCCGCAACAAATGGAACCACAACAACAGCAACCAACAGAGGAGGGAGGAAACACCCAAGCAGCTGGAAGTAGTGCCAACATGGATTTCTGGCGAAGCCGTACCAGGTGGATTCCTACTCCAGAACAAATAAGAATCCTCAAGGATCTTTACTACGTCAAGGGATTTAAGTGCCCAACTTCAGAGCACATTCACGAGATCTGCCTCCAGCTGAACCAGTATGGACATGTTGAGGGTAAGAACATTTACTTTTGGTTCCAGAACGTCAGGGCTCGAGAGAAGCAGATGAATAGGTGTAATCAGGCTGCTCCAGTGCCCATGGGAACTAGTTCTCTTGGTACTGGTGGATCCATTGATCTCAATTTTGGGTCCACTGGTTCTGCTGGTGCTGGTGGATCCATCGACATCAATTTTGGGCCAGCTGGTGGATCCATTGACATCAATTTTGGGTCCACTAGTTCTACTGATGATGGTAGATCCATTGATCTCAACTTTGGTTCCACCTATTCTACTGGTAATGAAGGATTTCTTGATTTAAATTTTGTTTCATATTCTTCCTCACACTTCAACACTAATACCAGTACAACTCTTTTGGCACAACAGGAGGACAAACATCCCTGCAACAACGAGGAGGAGATCACCAGGAGGTTCAAACTCTTCCTCTGTTCCCCGTGCACGGCGAGGACGTCTTTGGTAACCTGAAGGCTACTTCCGAGGAAGGTAGCGCGTTTGGTTACTATTCTGGTGGCTCAGGCGGTTACCACAGTGGCTCAAACGTTTCTCTTGAGCTCAGCCTCAATCCATCCGGAGCTGCTGACTAGGCTTAGTATAGCATGGTCCTCGTTTTCCTTTTTTTTTTTTTTTTTTTTTTTTTTTTTTTTTTTTGTAATGTAAAATCAATAAGATGGTGTGCATGTTTTCTTTTCTTTTTGTTTAACCAACAACAACACCAAGGATCGAACCTTGGTCACCCAATACTATTTTCAAAACCATAAACAACTCTACTGCACACATCTTTCATAATGATGCAATAAAAACAATCACTCAAAAAGAATCCAACAATCAATTAAGTCGCATCGAGGTCTAGCTAGTATCCTCTGAGTCAAACCAAACACAACAATTTCATCGATAGGATTAGGGATTTATAAAGCTAAACACATCCTGAGTTAGCTAGGAAAAACCCACATCTTTAGAGTTACTCTTACAACTCTTATAGAATCTCGATAATTCCATCTATCAATTGCTTCAACAAAAACTCACCACAATTCAATCCTTAACATTTAGCGATTCAGAAATCGAATCACACTCCATATCACATAGTAATTCACTTGAACCACTATGGATACCTAACAAGTCACTAAAATCAATACTCAAATTTGTGTTTAACCACTTCATCTAAAATCAGCCACCAAAGGCGCACACTATCATCCAATATCATTTTACAAAGAGTTGATTCTAACTCTCCCAATTATTTACTGACCAAAATCAACTCCATTGCAAAACATTAAGTGTCCCGCCTACGTAAACTTAAAACACCAACAACCTCAAATTCACTTCAGTCCAACTCCATACTACGATCCAAAACTTAAGAAAACTAGTTCACAAAATCAATTTCCTTCACTTAAATAAAACTATGTCCACAAGTCATAGTCAGGTCAACAGACCAAGGTGTCCAAACGGAGAATTTCCAATCCAGTTGTCTTTGTGAAACGCAAAATATCAATCAAAATGATGCTCGCAACATCAACCACGTATACAAAACATGTTCCTCGGATCTCGATTTAAATTTAGAAATACTAAAACTACCACTAGTCCCACTTCAAATAGCCCTTAAGATTTTAGGTACTCGGAGAGAACTCAAATATATAGTCGTTCGTCTCAATCACTCAAACACGAGATCAAACTCCGTTCTCGCACCTCAAACTCTGCTCAACAACTTACAAGCACATGGAAGAATTAACCACAATAATTTCTTCCCTAACCTCAACCCTACTAACCAACTCCACAAGGACATCTCATTACAAAACAAGATATTTAATCCTTGATACGTACATCCCATCCAAAAACATTTGTATATCCAACTTAAGAAGGAAAAATCTCTATCAATTTATACTCGTATCCAACCTAGGTACGTGCATAGATCCACATCATGCCTTCAACCAAACACTTCAACAATCGAAAGAACCTCATTTCCATAAAACAATCCTCGTTGACTTAACAGAGTTGAATCAAGAGGTTCCTATTCCTCAAGGATTGTAACTCGCGGCCACTGAACTTATTCCCATACGAACCTACAAGACAACTGTAAGGTTCTAAGTACAACCCCTTCGAATATCCATCACCTAAGGAGTATAGTATGCTTGGCTAATACTTGTATAACACTTAAAACACAGTATAAGTCAAATACAAATTCATATTAACCAAGTCAATACTATAGGGAAGGTATTCACGTTCCTAAAACGACCTAGCGGCCTAAACAACTCCCAACACTCACGCATACCCAATGACTTAGCCAATACCGAAGAGCACACGATGGGGATCCGCTGCAGCCGGGCCATCACTCGGAAGGTATTGACACATCACCAAATATGCACCTTACGCTCTGATACCAAACTGTCACGCCCCGAATTTTAAATACAATTAAAATCCGAAACATGAATTATACAACTTAATAGAATAAACGTCCTGAATTTTTTTCTCACAAACAACCACACTTCACACCTCTCAATATTACAATAAATCAAATCCTCAAGTTAATTATTACAACACACTCTCACCAAATCAAATTGTAAGGCTCAATGAGCTTAACTCACCTCACTATTACAAATGCTGTAAAACTATAACAAATACTCTAACCCGCTCGATCACCGCCCTGATTCTCCTGACCTGCAGGATTACCCGCTACACCGTTTGAATAGTGTACCGGGATTGCAACAATACAAACCCGGTAAGCTTTTTGCAAAGCTCGTATGAGTAAATGAAAGGATTGCACGATTTAAAGTAACACAATCAACTCAAGCACATTTTAATTTTGTTTTGCATAAGAATTGAAGTGTACAACATCACTTCAAGCATCAATCAACTCACATCTCATCATGACTACTCAATAATAAACAACTTCTTACTCAATATATACTCACAGGCTTATGATTTATTTATATAAATCATCCCATGCAGTATATTATACTTACAGGCTTATGATTAATTATATTAATCACCCCATTCAGTATATCATACTTACAGGCTTATGATTAATTATATTAATCACCCCATTCAGTATGTCATGTCATACCCAAGGGCATATGATAACTCGTTTATCCCCCAAGCAGTATGACGGCAGACAGACTAGAGCTCTAACTGTATCGTAAAGTGTCACCTGGGCCAAGGTTCACCTTACGAATGACTGCTTTTCTCAATTCACTCGACTCCTCATTTAATTCATCTCAACGACTCAACTATCGCACTTTACTCAATTACCCATTATCATAGACAACACAACATCTAAGATAAATCACATATTCCAAAGGGTAATGCTCAAAATATAACTCAGTAAATCACACCATCCAATATATATTCCACGTAAATATATATATATGTAGTCACCCACACAAGAGTGACCACTAATACCAACTATAGTTCACATGCAATAAAATCTAGAAATTCATTTTTTTATAGTTAAATACATTTTACTTACCTATGGACCGTAGTCGATCAAGTCCATATAATTTAAAACAAATATTTATTTTCATAAAACAATTTCCACAATTTCTCAATTAAATAAAATCACCGAATTTCGGTTCATGAATGAACCATGTGCGATTTACTCACCTCGATATTCCCGCTGCGTCTTCAATTCAACACAATACACACCGAAATCGTTCACCCAAGGGAGACCGTCAATCACCTAATCACACATGACCTTAACTTAGCCAATAGCTCAAAAACATACTCAAACGACAATCCAACGGTCGGATCGAAATTAAATGATGATCCAACGGTCGGATCCTCACGGATCGCCTTTAGGATCACCCCCCAAAAATCATCACGAAGATCCAACGGTCAGATCTTCCTGAATCGTCCTTACTAACATCTTCACAAATTTATACAAAAATCCGACGGACGGATTCTCACGAATCGCCTCCCTAATCACCGTTTTGCATTTATACGAAGATCCAACGGTCGGATCTTCGCCCATGACCACACAAAGCCACTGGGACAGTCATAAGATCATCGTATCAAAACTACAAGTCCATCTGACGGTCCTAACTTCACATATCACAAATCTAACGATCGAAATCGATCGAAACTTAAAAATTCATAACTTCATCATACGATATCCAAAAATTATGAATTATATATGCAAACGATCGTATCGACACGTAGAACACAAAAATGGACAGAAACTGTCCTTGGGGTGTCCGGAGGTCGCCGGAAACCACCATCACAGTGGCGGCACCGCCACCCATCCAAAGTCAAAATTAGACAAAACTCCCAACATCAAAGTCCTTCAACTCAACTCCACTTTCACTTTTCATAACTACACCAAAGTCAGATTATAAGCCAAAAAGTAGAATTTTACCTCGCAAGTTTTGAAACCCGAAGAACCCTAGTTTCCCAATCTTCAAAATTCGATCACCCCGGATCAAATCGCTGCAAGCCTTCTTGGGGATAGCTTCTACTTCCTCTGGGCTAGAAAAGCCCTCAAAGAACTCGAGCTATAGTGGCCGGAGCTGGGAGAACCAAGGTGGCGAAGGAAGACGATTTCCAGCTCGGCTGTGCGGCTTCTCGGTCTTCTAGCGGCCACCACGATGGTTATCTCAAGTCGATGTCTTCTGGAAAGTTGTAGAAAACTTCACGGTGAGAAAAATTGCTTTTGGAATCAGGTCGATCGGAGGCCTGTAGAGGAAGATATGGCCAGACAAAGTAGAGCCCAGAAAAAGTGGGGAAGAGCGATTTCGTCTCCGACGAGGCTCTCTTCTCGACCTTGTAGAGCCTCATACAGCTCGTATTTCACTTCGATTTCTTCTACAAACTCGTAAAGGGGGTCGAGACCAGAAAAACCCACTTTGTTTCACATCAATCGGTGGCCGGATGAGGAAGAACGAAGGTGACGAAGGGAGGGGGTCGCGGCTGGGCTCGGGAGAGAAATGGGGAGAAATTTCTGGAGTTCCAGAAATTCTGTCCTCATTTGCAATATTCGGATTTTTTTTCATATTTATAGAAAATCCCAATTTTCAAATATTCGTAACTTATTCATACGAACTCCGAATATTACGTTCCATATGTCCACGAACTCGTATCGACGCGCTCTACAACTTTCATGAAGGAAGTTTTCCCAATTTCCCAATGTATAAAAAGTCAACTCCTTTGACCCCCTTAAAACGTTCAGTTTTCAAAATAAAATCGTTCGAACTAATTTCACACTCCTCTAAGCTTCGTACTCGTGTCCACGACCACGAAATCATTTCCAAAACGTCATCGGAAATTAACTTGAATTTTTCGGGTATTACACAAGTGGAAGGACAAGGCCGGGAGGCAAGGCATGGCGAGTTTTGCACTGGATCTCGGTGTGGACTCGTCGGGATCTGGGTTTAATTCTGGTTTCGGCCGACAACAGTTGAGGTCGGCGTGGCTTGCTGTGTGGACTGTGTCTTTCCGGCGATGTGAGTTTGACGGGGTAGTGTTATGGAGGTGGATTGCCGGTGGGCCACCTAAGGAGAAGGAAGACGGTAGGTGGGGTTGTTTCATGTTTTTAATTAGAGTAATTGTTTTGGTTAGGTTTTTGATTAGGATTTTAGTTAGGTCTTTCTGGTCATTCGCTTGTCCCTACTCTGTTGAGCTAGGGTTGGGTCAATTTGAGGTGCCATGGATGTGGTGTTATTCCTGGGGACGAATTGGTTTAATTTCGGTGCTATCTTATGGTCAATGTGCTGACGAGCGATCCTTGCACGTGGTCTGGTATCTTTGGGACACGGTGTGGAAGAGGGCGTTGGTTTTTCTGGTGATTGTCTATGAGGTGGTATCAAGATTCTCGGGATTTCTTGTAGCCTGAGAGGTTGGCCGTTATAGGTGGTTAGGGGTTGGGCCCCTTCGGCTCATGGAAGTCATTCTTGATGACGGACCCATAACTGGTTTAGGTTTTAGGGAAGAGAGTGGGGAGTTCATGTCCACCACCGGTCATTCCCGTATGGTGTAATTTGGTTATTATCAATAAAGGTTTCTTATTCTCAAAAAAAAAAAAAACATACATATTATACATTATATATATGCTTCTCGGTGATTAATTTGGATAGGAGATGAGATACTTAAAAATTTAAGAGTTTAATAACGAATGTACTTTTTTTATTGATATCTAAAAGTTAATGTTCTTTCTTGGAATAACATTTGTTTCTCTTTATTAGGATTGCAATTTAAGAGTTAATGTTTTTTTTATTGTCCTAATAACAATAATAGTAAAGACCAAAATAAAATAATACAAGGTTGTGGAGGAAGGGATGAGAAAATCACAAGACTGTTACAAGGTTGCATTGCAGGAGTTGGATGGGATATTGAACAAGCTTTGCATTAACGAAGATTGTGCCTTCGTAGTTATAAAATTATGTAGAAAATGAATAGTGTGTCATATAAAACTGTGTCTATCTGTGTAGGTGAAAATATGTGTGCCATACAAAGCTTTTTTCTCCACTGTCATTTGGTGTTGTATTGGTTTTTGTTAGATAAGGGCCTTGAACTTTGTACAGCATACAAAACAGACCTGAGAAAACTAACAGCCACAAGACATGACGGTGCATTGATCCACCTCCCAGAAAAGATTTTTGTAAATAGTTAGAATCCTTTTGCTCCCACAGTTCTCATGGGTGTAAATTGTGAAAGAAACTTCAAGCACGGTAAAACACCATATATCAAAATGGTATTGCATATAGCTCTGTAAGAGATCACTGTCTCCAACTTCAGTTTGAACACATGGTTAGGAAAACATACATCCACTCTTTATGTATTCATGTTAATTAACAACTAGTCACTTTCTTGTTGATACCAGGTACCACTAGCAGAAAGATGAGCGAACAAGGACAAAAGGATAAAGCCAACTCCACTTTTATGAATCACAATGTACCATCATAAGAGAGCTTATGAACATTATATATGGTCTACAACATGATTGGTAATTACAGGAAGTTTGCACTGCATACTGATTGACTTATCAAGTTGATGGGTACCAGGAATGATAAGTGTGATTAGTGCACTTGACCTATGACCAAAAGCTTCTGAAATTCATCACCCAGTGTGATCAGTGTAGTTGAAATCTGAATGTGTAAATCCCCATACTTGCTTATGGAAATATTAAGCAGATCACCAACATGCCTCATCCGATCCACAAAGTTTTGCAACTGATTCAAATCTGGAACCTGAACCAGAGTTTGGGGAAAATCTTGAGCCATATCAAGGGCAATTTGAAGTTCAAGAAAACACGGTCTCTGTTGAGGAAGAGATGGCATATCTTTCCCATCTTGTCTAGTGCTGGTAAGAACCTCTTTTCTAAAAGATTCACTCCATTCTCTGGGCCATGAACTTCATATATATCTCTATCTGTGTTTGTTTCTGTCTCACTTGTCGGCAAAATAATTGGAGGCAAAACAAGGAGGGGTTGGTGTATGTGTTTGTAGTGAAATGAGACTGTTTTGAAATCTTAAAATGGTTCCTTTTAGCATCATTTTGGGACATACTGCTAACATGTCTTATTGACTACAGAAATCATTATATGTTCAATTATCCTCAAAGATGGTATACCTTTTCAACTTAGTTGGGAATCTTTGAATATGAGAACCATTCACTGTCAATGCCGCTATTTCCTCAGTAATCAACATGACTATAATAATAGGATAAACATTTATGCAGATTCCATTAAGCATAGTCCTCTTGAACTTCAATGAATTTATGTATCCGGTATTATTCATATCCGTCATTATGTCCAAGAAGATCCCTACCGTTTCTCTCCAACAAATTTCCTCTTTCTATGTTGTTTTCCTGAGTTTTAGGTTTTCTGTAGGCAAGCATACTTCTTTACTTTCTATATTCAACCATTTATATAATGTACTAGGATTTATCTTCTTAAAAAAAAAGGATCAGTGTATTGATGCGAGCCAAAACCAGATTCATACGCTAAAACCATACTTAAACCAAATCCATAAATCTAATGGTGCATTGTATTAAACTATTTGTAATTTGATGAATAATCTATCAACAATATAGCATATGCTTCCATAACCATGACCAGGAAAATTTAAAGGTCACTTGAATCGAACAATTCAGCTAAATAAACAAGGTACTACAGCTTTTAAATTGGGGAAATCCATAGCTTCAAATTTCGACAAAAGTAAAAAGGGGGCGATTTAGGGTTTCTGAATCTAACCTTTGATGAGTTGTGCTCCTTGGAGATTTGAAACTGAGAAACCACCTCTGCCATTGGACTCCGAGACTGGCCTCGAGTGGCACCAATCCTTAGCTTATTTTTGTTTCTTTGTATTCCAAACCCTAAGAGAACGGCAGCAAAGACCTTGGTAGAGAATAAAGAAAGGAAAGTTTGAGGTCAGTTCGACCTTCGATGTGAGAGGCCGTCTTCTTTTCATCTTCAGAATGAGAGAAAACAAAGGTCGTCAAAATCTCATATCCAGAGAGCGGATTTCTAATAGAGTTTGGTATTTATACCAAGCACTCTAGAATCCTACACAATCAACTATCTAATAGAATCCTTGAAAATCGATGGACTTTTGAATACCACCAGATTTGAAATGACTTTTTAAAATCTTAATTGAATACCACAAGATTTTAAAGGATTTTTTAAAATCTTAATTGAATACCACAAGATTTTAATGGACTTTTAAAATACAAAACAATTCAATAGACTCCTAATTGAATACACCCCCCTTAATATATACTAATTTGGAGATAACTTTTTTCTCGAACAATTAATAAGATTAATCAATAGAGATGGTATGTAAATCTAGATATTCACTAAATTCAATTCTAGGTCTTTCTTTTAACATATTCTAATTTATTTTAATTTAGTTTAATCAAAAATTTGTAAAAGAAATATGAAAAATAGGTGTTTTACAATTTTACCCATACTTTAACGGAATAATTGACGGAAGTACTAAAATGACTAACGGAGGGATAATACAGGTACCACTAGACTCCCTAAAAATTTGTAGGTACCAAAAAGTGCATTTCGTGATAGTTCAGGTACCATATAAAGATTTTACCCTTCAATTTATCCTATTCGCCTAACCCCTTAAATAATTAAACAGCACAAAATTTCAATGATATGGTCGAGTTTTTGTGAAAGGCCAGGTGATATAGTTCACTAGTTCCATTTGGTGTTATCATGTGATATATGTAACATTCATCTCACAATATATAACAATCCCTCACATGATGGTTTCGATCACTCGTACGTTATATGCATGTGTTGGTCATGCACGTGACCAATTATTATGAGAGACTTATTCTACGCTCTTGTTGTATGAAAGAATTTTGTTGCCAAAGACCTGTTGAGAAACTTCAAGGCAGCGGAAGGTCTGTATGCAATACTCAAGACCAACTTAATCTTACACTAATCAGCCTATCCCCTTGGGATTAAAGCATATATATACACATATTAGTGCCACCAAAAGAATGAACAACCAGTAATTGTGCTAACTTTTACTTTTTTAATCGTCAAATGACTCAAATCTATCTCGGTCTTGTTCAACCATACGCCTTTTCCTTGATGATTAATGTGTAGTTTTTTTTTTATCATTTAGATTCTCAATGAGAGGCTTGATGTGCATTTACATGATCCTCCATCACCTCCCTGTCACCCTGTGCTCATTGTAACAGTAGATCGAGAATCTTTTGAAATGAACAAAACGAGAAGGATATGATCGAGACATTTCCAAACAATATCTAGAACAACGCCACAATACACTACTACACAAAAGGCTTCACACGACGGTTTAAAACTGTCGTCTCACGTTTTGCTTTTCCGTGGTCTATCGAGGCGTCGTCTGATGAAACGCTGTCAGACGACGGTTTTCAACCGTCGTATACCGATCATTGGGTCGTCGGTTTGTAGCTGAATCCGTCGTCTGATGGACCGGCAGATCTGCCGACATGCTGTCGACAAGCTGTTGACAGAAATATGCCGTGGTGTAACTTCTACTCATACCACGGTTTTTAGGATTCCAGCGTGGTGTGACTTCTACTCATACCACGGTTCAGTGTATGTGTGCCTTCACACGACAGATATAACTCGAACCGTTGTATGGTGACATTTGAGACAATGGTTTTTGCTAATACTTGTTGTCTTTGTGTGCATCCAACAATGATATCGGTAAGAACCGTCGTGTGAATTGTTGAAAATTTGTTTGAATCCACCCTATAATCCTCATCAGACGACATTTTCATTTGTTGTCCTACTAGAATGATTCATATTCAATGCTGGAATCAAAAATCACCAAATAAATAGTAATTTACCAATATATATATGATTGTTATAATCCACAAAAATGTACCTAAATGGATTTGACAATATATGCTACTATTGATACACAAATGGAGTACATCTAAGAAACCCCCATTGCAAAATACATCCAAAAATGTACTTAAAATTGTCAGGCCAGCCCTAAAAATAAATTTCAAGCCTATTGCACTTCAGAGCTTCCAGTCCATGAGCTTCAGCAGACTTTGCAGCCATGAGCTCATTACCTTGTTTCTTTTTCTTCTCATGCTAAATAATATAACCATTGATGCTACAAACATAATAGCATAGCCTCAAAACGAAAAGGCCTAAGATGAGGTGGACAAGGATCAAGGCTCAAGAGTAAAGGGCAGTGATTAGATCAGACCCTTGTGAGATGCCTATAGCAAGTCCACCAACTACTCCAATTAATGGAACGAAGACATTGGCTTTCTTCTTCTTGCATGATATTGCTGCACATAAGTTTTCGTTTTCTCCGACCCTAGCATGAACAAGGTTTATGCATATTAGTCATGGAAATATAGTTGACTACAGTAATCAATTTGTATAATAGATCAATAATGCCTAACAATATAGGAATTTTTCCAGATAAAAAAATATAAGATTGCAACCAAAAACAGAAAGAAATACTCTGAATATATTACATGTTGACTCCGGACAGAAACAGACCTTAACAGTAGTGATCCACTTGTCGATTTTTCAATTAGCATAATCCAGCCATATACATACATTAATTTATAAATTCAGGTACGAATTACTGCACATATATACACACATAAAGTCAGCACAGAGGATCATTATCCATAATCACTATAAAGACAAAAACAACTGTAACAAAAACCATGTTCTTTTAGAAACTATTTGCAGAGAAACTACACAAAAGCAAGAGAAGTTCCTTAATTCAGTTCTCAGCAGTTCTTTTCCAAGCAGTCTTCCAAACATTGAAGTCCAACAACTGTAACAAAGAAAAATAACAAAAAAAATAAGAGGAAGGTCAAACATATGTTACTGGGTTACCTTTGCAATAACGTTTTGAATCCCACATCACAACCCTGAATTGACAAGAGTACCAAATGGGTGGCATCTGATTCCACAAGTGACAGAGGATAAGATCCATACCTGACCATTTCTGCACACAGAATTCGAACATAAGTTGAATTTGGTTTGGTCAGTATAAGCACAGTCCGTGGGTGAGTTTCCCCTTCAAAGAAATCTGAAATAAAAGTGAATGTTTAGATAGAGTAAATTCATCTGTTTACTGCTGCGCTCTGCAGTTATTATGTTTCCTCTTTCAAAAGAGACAATGTCATGCTTGTGCTGGTCACTCTGGTCACCTTTGCACCACCATGAAAGTTTGAATGACGCCTGTGGAAATATGAATGTCATGATTAATTATGCGAAATTCATTGCACTAACAAAGTTGCAAAATGTGAAACACCAACAGGTCCTTGTGACAAATATAGAAATATTCAAAGTAAACAGAGATATTGTATGATTGATCATGCTAACCAAGATTTCTTACCAAAAATTGTTATTAGGCTATAGACATCTATATTTTACAGAATATATGCAGCTCAAATTTTGACCATATGATGAAATTGTCTCATGGAAGAAAAGAAAAGAAAAAAGTCTCTGAATTCATATTGAAATGGTGATTAACGATAGAGTTACTGGAATTACTACCCAAATCCACAGCTAGTACTAACAGAAATCAAAATAGATCCAATGAATGAGAGAGAAAACCTTAACAAGCCAGAGATGTGAGTGGACCAATAAAAAGAGAGGCACCTTACCTTTCTTGCAAACTTATTGAGAAGCGATTTTGAATCAGTATCACATTCACCATCCCAAAGAACTTCATAAGAGCATATCTCATACTCCCACAACATTGTTCAGATTGGTCATTTGACCTCCTGGCCAAGTTCTCTATCCTCTCATCATCCCCATTATTCTCTCTATGTGATGCCCTGTAACATAGAAAAACAATTACAAGTAGCACAGAAAAAGAGACAAAACATTAATCTAAAGTGAAACATAGTATTCATTGAATTATGGGAATTACGACAGAACTCGAAGTGTTAAACCAAGGAAGGATATATATTAAGTCCAGGAAAATAATCACAAAGTAGTCGATAATGGCTGACCAATTCAATTACTCTAAAAGTCATCAACTCAAAGTAGTCGACTAATTTCAGTTAAAGTTTCAATTTTGGAAATCAAATAGCAAGCAAGAGAAGAAGAACAAGGACAAAATCCCTATATCAATAACAAGTGCCAAGTAAACAGCCTTTTGCCGAATAGTTAGTTAAAAGACATTGATCTTAATCATTCCCAATTTGAGCCAATATCACATAAAGTTGCTTCAACTAAACCAAATAAGCACAGAAGGGATCTTTTAAAAGATAACAGAAGTTAATCAGAATACCAAAGATAATCAAGCATAAAAATGAGCAGTTACCAAAGTTAATCACAATACCAAAGATATGCCGTTGAATCATTCAAAAATGTCAGATTGCAAAGAATAGCACAAGCAGTTACGTTACCGCAGCTTTCATTCAAAAATGTCAGATTGCAAAGAATAGCATAAGCAATTATGTTACCGCAGCTTTCAAACCAGCAGCAGCTGTCCCAGAACCTCCATGATGTACCTGAAAAGAATTCCATATATCTTGTGAGAAACAGCCATGTTAACAGATAATTAGAAATAGAAGAAGTAATTAATATATTCGAGTCAAAGATGAAAACACTAGCAGAAGAAACCAAATGCAAACAAGAGACTAGCTAATAAGGAGGTCTTCATTAATACAGATTACTTAAAATTGGCCCGGCCTTAACA
Source organism: Rosa rugosa (assembly GCF_958449725.1). Taxonomy (NCBI): domain Eukaryota; kingdom Viridiplantae; phylum Streptophyta; class Magnoliopsida; order Rosales; family Rosaceae; genus Rosa; species Rosa rugosa. The sequence continues at coordinate 12,023,675 of NC_084823.1, forward strand.
ATAAACTGTGGAAGCTCCTTAAAGAAATCCACAATGCTGGAAGCAACTGAAAAACAAAATGAGAAGAATTCATGAGCAACCAACATAAGCTACAAGGGAGAAAAAAAAGTAGATTGACAAACAACATACTTCAGCTTAGCAGCTGTCAATTTGTGAATTATCAGAACTCTTCTCACTCAATGTTTTCACCGAGAACAAAACAAACGAAAACCAGAGTAGTTTTGCTAATTCTTCAGGCTGCACACAGAAATGTAGTTAAGTTGCATATTGAATGACACAAATTTTCATCATGAATCAAAAATGTTACACACATTCAAGAACTGATAAAACATACCGTTCCATTTCCGATAGCTGATAAATTTGATATTAGAACATGTTTCGTTTCTATCAGTAGCTTGATAGCTTGTGCCACCGGGTTCTCGTCCAACAACAATCCACTGAAATCTTCCGTCAACCTAATAGGGAGAAGGAAATCAAAGCAAATCACTAGTGGGTTCACGTTTAAAGTGATCAAAACCAGAAAAACAACAACACATTGATATCAAATCTTCCATTAAAAATCCGTCTTAAACTAGTGAAGAAAATCAAAACAACATTCTCAATTTGTTCAAAGTCAGGGCCGGAAAATGTCCAGTTAGTCAAAACCCCAAATTAAAAGAGTGATTTGTGAAGAACCCGAACTCAACACCTGAAATCAAAAGTGAAGAACCCGAAATCAAAAGCATGATTTGTGAAATCAAAAGAATGAGATGACAAGAAACCAGAAACCCCCAAATTTTAGGGCTTACCAGATTCGAAGACAAATCTCCGACTTAGGGCTTCGAAAGATTCGCACCAGAGTCCGACCTTCAGAGGTAGTGGATTTAAGGTTTAGGGCCTTGGAGTGAGTCGGGGTCGGGTAGCTATGGAGTGAGTCAGAGTGATTCGGAGAGATCGAGTCGTGGTTTGGAGGCGCTATGTCGAGGTATAGTTTGGGGGCAATGTTGTGATCGAGTATCTCGAGGTATAGTTTGGCTGTTTGGGGCAATGCTGCATGTGTCGAGGGCCTCGAGGCTGCTAGGTTAAGCATTAGTTGTGGGAAGGACTTTTTTTTTTTTCATTAAGTGTTCCAGCTAGGTACGACACATGCCGGGCAGATAAGCCATTAATTAGTTGATGCATGCATATACAAGACATCTGACCATGGTTTTTCACATATACGTTGTTTGAATGCCACTTCAAAATTTTCAATTTTCCCACCTCATATTGCCTGCTGAGAGGGAACTAAATTTGGGGGAGACAAATGGAGGGAAATATGGGAGGGAATGTCGGTGAACATTTTTTAACTTGCAAATCTATAGATTCACACCACAGTTTTAAAGTAACCGTCGTATAAACACTACATGCTGAGTAAATTTAACTGGTGCCAATTGGTGCGAAACTTGCTGCCTCTGTGACAATTTAACCTCACACCACGCTTCCATTTATAAACGTCTTCTGAAGCAATACATAATTTCAGCATGAAAAACACCCGTTAGTTGAATTCATATTAGAAGACGGAAATTTTACAACCGTCGTCTCAATAATGAGAAATTATTCACACCACGGAAACAGTGTTACGTCGTCTGAGAGGTGTCGTGTGAAGCCTTTTGTGTAGTAGTGATATTTCTATGCATATGCATTAATCTGCTATATCTCAACGTACAGTAACAGATACACTCGTTCATCAATGTGAAAAAACCATCACACATAGTAGAGCAGGACTCCCTCAATATTAGAGATACACTCGTTCCCTACGAATCGCGCGATGTCCTGTTCAAGTGACGTGATAAACCAAACAAGTGATGAGTTATGTATTATACTGAGGGCACGTTTACTTACTTGGAATGGAATGGAATGTAATGGAATGATTACGGAGTAAAAATACTCCTGTGTTTACTAACACATAAAGGAATCGGAATGATTCCAGGTAAAAGAATTCCTGTGTTTACTAACACATGAAGGAATGAGAATTGGTGTAGGTCCCACCTATTTATCAGGAATCGATTCCTGAATACTCAGGAATTAGATTACGAAGGGGGGAGATGGGTTTAGGAATCATTCCTCCGGAATCAATACCGATTCCTTTCTTCTCCCATTCCACTTGTCTATGATTCATGATTATTTTCCATTCTAAGTAAGTAAACGTGCCATGAATGATGTGGTCCTGTAGAGCACTTATATATGGGAGCCGAGACCAACCATAACACTAGGTCGAATTTCTCGGCGATATATATGAGGTTACGGAAGAAATTTCAATTCAAAACAAATTTACAGTAAGTAAGACGTTCTAAATCTAATAAATTGTTATGAAATACTTAAAAAAGTTTGGCATGAGATTCTATTAACTGAACATTTAATTATGTTCGGACAGATCGATCGAGATCTAGAAACATTGAACTCAACCAATTTTCAGAAAATAGCTAGAGAGCTAAGTTTAGCCCTCATATTGGAGATGACCTAATGATGCAGCCCGTGATGGGAATTAACTCACAACCTCAGACTCCAACTTCCAATTATGTCACCAGAACAAAACCAATATGATGAATAAAGAAAACGAGATAAAATCTAAACCTTGTTAATTCTCAAGGTGAGAATAGACAAAGATTTAGAGTGCCTATGCCTCGTTCATTCCTATGGAATGGCCAAATTGATAGAGCTAGTTTAGAGAAAGTTCTTAATTTTATTGATATTCAGAAAAAACTGACTACTAAAACCAAATAAGGGGTTTAAATAGTTTGCAAACCCTAAACCAACTAGTAATTGATACAATCCAAAAAGAGCTAGGAAAAGGAAAATAAATAAAGAAAATAATATAGAAAACATAGCTCTATTAGGCTACTATGACCAGCAACTATCATGTTGCATCACCTAAAGCCATCTCTAGTAAGAGAGGCTAAAGGGCTAATTCCTATTATTCGGCCATAACTTCATCTCCAACAAGGGCCCAAAAGAGGGTTGAATGGCTAATTTGAGGGTCAAAGGGTCATGGGGAGGGCCAAGTTTAGCCCTAAGGAAGGCCCAAGTCTCTAATGATAATGTGACCACATGGTGGAGGGAAAGCAGAGAATGCCACGTGCACAAGTTGAAGGCCAAGGATTTGTGCTAATCACGTAGTGCCATGTGAATAATTATAGAGATAATTAAAGTTCAATAATTATGACTGGTATTGTTATTAATCATTGTAATTTTTTATTTTTCAAAAAGTGTTAGCTAAAAAAATTACGTTTTATATTTTTAACTTATAATTTTATAACAAAACCTATATACTGTTAAAGTAAAATGACAATTGGAATTGGTCTACTCATTCCATTTCATAGCCCCTTTATATAGGGAGAGAATTACAACGGAAATATCAATTACAATGATGACATTAACTACTGATTGGTCCTTGATCCATGCTGATTGATGGTGATTGCTAATTACTTGATTCCCTCTCCGTCAATCACTTTGACAAAGGCACATAATGTGTTTTTCCTTTAACACTCCCCTTTGTGCCAAGTCAAAGATGAAATGGTGCATGAGTTGTTGCCTCACTAAAAACCTTGTCAAGTAACAATAAAAACCCTGTGGGACAAAAAATACACCTTGGTCGAAGGAAAAGAGCACAACGCACCTTTTACATTTGAGGATGACATGTGTGTGTTAGACTCCCCCTAACGTCTACACCTCCCCCTGATCCTTACATTAATCAAGGGAGCTTGGAAAGTCTTCACATTCCTATGTTTTTCACAAGTTTCTCAAATATGGCCTTAGGCAATGATTTGGTGAACAAATCTGCCACATTCTCCTCAGACCTTACTTGATTCACTTGAATCTTGATGAGGGCAGAGCTCAAACCACTAGTCCTTCGAGTATGTGTGATGATAGCTCTTAACCATACACACTCACGACCGCCTCATGTAGAGTAATGATCTCTGAGTGGTTCGAGGAGGTAGCCACAAGGGTTTGCTTGGTTGATCTTCAAGATATCGTCGTGTTCCCACTGGTAAATACATAACCAGTTTGGGAACGACCTTTATGTGGGTCAGAGAGATACCCAGTATCAGCAAAACCAACCAAAACGTCATTTGACGTTTCGGTGTAGGGAGTGGCGCTTTCGCCATCAACATTTCCTTTAGGGATTGCAGTTCCATCTGCGGTCCCTCTTGTCTCTCTGTAGGGAAAGAATATTCCTAAGTCAATGGTTCCTTTTAGGTATCAAAAATGTTCTTGATACCATTCCAGTGACGCTGCGTTGGCGTTGAGCTAAATCTAGCTAACAAGTTCACTGAGAATGCAATGTCTGGTCGAGTACATTAGGCTAGGTACAATAATGCGCCTATTGCACTTAGATAGGGAATTTCAGCTCCCAACACCTCTTCGTCATCTTCCTTTGGACAAAATGGATCTTTCCTTGCATCCAAGCTTCGACCGATCATGGGAGTGCTAGCAGGATGCGCTTTGTCCATGTTATATCGCTTGACTTTTGGACATACGCAGACTGGTGGATTAGTATTCCACAAACTCGGTGTTCTAGTTCAAGGCCTAGATAGAATCGAGTTTTCCCAAGATCATTCATCTCAAATTCGGATTTCAAGTAGCTCGCGGTCTCTCTTATTTCATCAAGAGTACCTATTATGTTCATATCATCGACATATACAGCTACAATTGCAAATCCGGAACTTGTTTTCTTTATGAATATGCAGGGGCATACTTCATCATTCTTATATCCCTTCCCAATCAAGTAGTCACTTAGACGGGTATACCACATCCGCCCGGATTGTTTCATTCCGTAAAATGAGCGTTTCAACTTAATTGCAAACGCACTCCGTGGTTTAGAGTCACTTGACTTGGGTAATGTAAGGCCATCAGAAACTTTCATATATATCTCTGAATCTAGATCCCCATAGAGATATGTAGTAACTGATTTGATGCCTAAAATGCAACTCACGCGCAACAAGATCACGGTCATCAAAGAATTGGGAAATATTTAAACCCGGAAATATCGTACCTCGGGGATCTTGAGCTAACTCAAATCCAATGGTTTATGGGTCACAAAAGTCACTTTCTAAACTAAAAGAAAAATTGTAAAATGGCTAAGTGAAACACCAAGTCTCACACATGCACGGCTTAGGTCTCCCGAAGCCAAAAAGTAGCCAAGAACTCACCAAAATAAATTGGTAGGCTCAAGGCCTTATGGTACTTACAATGAAAAATGTGAGCAAATATTTGGGGGAATTAATTTTTGGTTTTGGAAATTAAAAACTAGAAAATTAAAATTTGCAAAAAAGTAAAGTGCTAGAAATTTAAAGGTTTGGAAAACAATGGACAAAATTTGGGTACTAAAGCATCCACTCTAGCAATCATTTACCGTAACAACACAATTTTGGCACACAACAAAAGGGAAATGGTGCAATCCCTAACTCTAAGCCGGACTAGGGCCTTAGAGTGATAATGCAAATCCGGACTAGGGCATTCACATTCTCATAGTACGAAAATAATGTAAATCCGGGCTAGGGCATTCACATTCTTATATCACACACATTAAGACCGGACTAGGGCTCCTAACATGCATAAAATGGCATTAAGTCAATTTTTAGAGACTGACAATTTGCTCACGACAACATGCTCATTCATAAAATTAAGCCACTAATTAAATGAATTTCATGATGAGGACAAGAACTAGTCATAAATTTGGCCAATTTTTATAACAAATTCTCATCGAAATTACGCAAAGTCATAAACAAAAACCGCAACACACTTTCATTAAGCACCAAAAATTAATGTCATTACATGATAAAAATTGCTAGGGCTTCAAGCCCTAGACCCAAATAAGAAACTACTCACAATCCATCAACATACCCACAAAGAAATTCATCAATTACAAAAAATTAAAGCAAGAAGAGAGTTAGAAAAGAGGAAGAGACCGAGACTAATCACAACTACACTAGAGAGTGAGCATGACTAGCTTGGAATTATACTCTCTCTTGTACCTCAAAATCTGGAATTATGAAGAATTGATGAACTTTGGGTGAGTGATGATGAAGAATAGTTTAGAGGAGAGGGAGTGATGGCCGGTGGAGAGAATAATGGGTAATTGAAGGAATCTGTGGTGCGGCGCCGGAGGATGTCTGGTGGTCGAAGGGGAAGGCGAATTCGATAATTGATGGTTGGGTGAGAGAGTATATCTCCCGTGTTGGCTACTGTTGGAGGATGTATATATATGGATCATTAGGTCATGGTCAGTGTGAGGAAGAGAGAATATATGATGGGATTAATTAAGGTTTGTGGCTGCAGATCGCTGAGAGTGAGGAGGGAGATAGGACAGCCACGTGGCATCATGGGAGTGGCCAAGAAGGAAGGAAGAAATGGGCACATGATGGCAGCAGACATGCTTAATTGAAACCAAAGCTTAATTAAGTGTAAGGTTTAATTAAACTAAGGTCTCGTTTGGTTCACGGAAGGGAAATCAATTCCCATGTCTTTCCAGTGGGGAAGGGAAACTAAAGTTCCTGTCAGGTTTCCTTTCCTGTGTTTGGTAAAGCAGGGAAAGCATCCAGGAAAGACCATTTGATTTCCCTTCCAGTGTTTGGTTGGTGAAGGAAAGGAAAGTAAAAATATAGCTATGTTTCAATAATACCCTTGTATTTTAATAAAAATACAAACTATGTTTCAATGGGTATATTTGGCAATTGTATATTTGAGCAGGGTTATTATTGTCCAAAATTGCAGTCATAAATGTTGGGAAAGAAGAGGGGAAAATCAATCCCATGGGTCTTGAGTGGAATGACCTTCCCCCCAATTTCCCCCTCTGTCAGGAAAGTGCTTCCAGATTTTGTGGTTACCAAACAAAGGAAAGGAAAGACTTTCCTTTCCTGATGCCTCAAATCCATGAACCAAACATGGCCTAAGGTCTAATTAAGTAAGGTGTTGCATGCTAATGGTTGAAGGTCAACGTGCTTATTAATTAATCAAGCTAATGATTAATTAATACAACCCTTTCTTTCTTTTCTGCAATTTTCTTCTTCTCTTCTTCATCCACAATCTCGAATATTTCCATATATATTGTCAAGTGACTAGTCGGGTTTCGCTCTCAAACTTGCATTGACCATGGTTGATCGTGTCGACAACTTCGTCTTTTCGTCGGTAATCCTAATTAGCTTCATTTTCGCACGATTTCATCCGAAATCCACAACTCCGTTTATTTACTACAAAATAAATAAAAATAGATTAATTACATTATAATTAACTTAAGCATTAACTTATTTCTAGTGTTTTAGATACAATTACATGCATAGAAATGCGTGTAATTAGTAACCACATCCATGAGCTGCATTTCCAATCCTTTGGAAATTACTAAGCTAACTAAGTAGCGGAACGTTATAACGTCCATTACAGGAGAGTATGTCTCCTCGTAGTCAATTCCAGGGCATTGTGAGAATCCTTGCGCCACAAGGCGAGCCTTGTACCTCAGGACTTCATTATTCTCATTACGCTTTCTGACAAAGACTCATTTATGTCCTACAGGCTTTACACTTGGTGGGGTTAGCACTACCGGACCAAATACCTGTCTCTTTGTCAGAGAATCTAATTCTGCCTGGATTGTTTCTTTCCATTTAGGCCAATCTGCTCTTTGTTGACGTTTTGCAACAGAGCGTGGTTCGATATCATCGTGCTCTATGATTCCTTGAGCAACAGTATATATCATCAATATGTATGGAAGATCTTTCTATCAACTCATACGCACTCTCATAATCCTTTGAGATTTCTTTGTTCTCTGGAATCATTTTAAACATCGGAGCGTCCTCCGATCCAGTATTGATTCATGGACATAACTATAATCAGAGACAATCTCATAAGAGGGATTCTATACATTGATGATTGGTTTGTGCCTTACTCGCACTACACCAATTTTTCAATCAGACGACAGTTTTTCACTGTCGTCTGATTATAGACTTTGCTGTTGTCTATCTCAATGCCGTCTGATACATGGATCAGACAATACCAAAAAACTGTCGTCTGATAAAGTTTACTACAACAGCGACTACTATACTGTCTGTTGTCTGAACACCAAGAAAAACAACATCGACTTATATACTTACTGTTGTCTGAATGTTGTGCCACACAACAGGGGCTTATATGCTTGCTGTTGTCTGAAGGCTGTGCCAGACAACATGGGGCTTATATGCTTGCTGTTGTCTGAAGGTTATGCCAGACAACAGGGGCTTATATGCTTGATGTTGTCTGAAGGCTTAGTCAGACAATATGTACTTGCAAATCCCATTGTCCATCCATTACTGATACTATAGATTTCTCTAAAAAACTGTTGTTTGTTGTTTTGCTGGACAATGACTTTCTCGTTCTTTTAGTCCTTATAGTATTATAGTTAGATGGCTCATACAACAGTTTTTGTTAGGCATTTTGTGATGATCAATTATTGGACAATAGTTTTTAGCTCGATTGAACGGTATAATAGACATTCAAAATGACATCACATCCAAAACACATTCATTTATGTTAAAATCCGATACATTCATCCATATATCCAACAAAGTCATTACATCAACAGAACTAGTTTTCTAACAAAATTTAGTAAAATGTTGAAACCAACTAAGTCTTGAAGAACACACTTTATGATGACAATGAAGATGCCAGCAGAAGTTGCATCAACAACAACCTTTACTTTCGCATCAACAACAGCCTTTACTTTCACTGTTGAGTGAGCTTAGCAGATAATCCACTGGCAGCCGTCTTGTAACTGCTAATATGATATACTACCATGTTCACACTACATTAGTACATTCAGAAAATAGATTTCTATTACACCAGATGCAGAACTAATTAAGCACATTCCGAACCAATTGGGACTTGAAGAGTTTATATTCCGAGTTTATGTTGTTCTTTCAAAGCTACCACCAACCTGCATATGCAGCCATTCGGCTTGCGAGCCCTGCACATACTCCCTTGGTGTGTGTGGTTCAAATAACAACGCAGCTACATCAAATTGCTGTGCACAATGGAAATTGAAAGCAACTCAAAATGCACAATGAAACTTCAAACTACATTAAATGATAGTGCATCTGAATGTCTACAGGACACCTTTATGGAGAAAACAATGCAAATCTAGTCATTAAGGAAGAAACTGACAAGTATCAAATGGAGAAAATAATCCAACCTACAAGTAGGGAAGGATTCTATGCTTCTTATGTAAAAGCAGAGGCTCCAACTGGGCATCTACTATTATACCTGCTACACTAAAATATGTATGGTAGGCATCACAGGCATCATCTGGTCTGTCTTCCTCCATTTTCAACATCCTGCAAGTTTTAATAATTAACCACAAGAACTCATTAAAACTCAGTCACATGATTAGAATTTCACTTTGGAAATTCCTAAAGAATATTCCAAATGTACAAATAGGTTATGTAAAACCTGATAGTCTAAAATGAACTTGGCAAGCTTTTCCTTATTGATCCAACGAACTCTATCAATCATGATCAAACTAGATAGAACCCACCATGAAGCACACTTGAAATGAAGCGCAAATGCAGTGAAGAAGAGTCCATTACCTAACAGAAACTTACATTTTAATCATGAATTACCACTCTGACATATATTGCTGGAACAGAAATCTCTTCCTTTGTACAAATAGAACTTCCTTCATAGCTCATATATTGCTGGAACATATTGAGAAAAGATACAATTGAAAGACTGTGACCAATGGCCTTAACAGTAGAAGTTGGATTCATTTATTTTTCAGCTATGCATTTCAACAAACACCTTAGGCACAAGAAACCCAGTGTTCTATTTTCCAAGAAACTGAGATAGTTTAACACCCAGAAAAGTGCTTAATGTTTGCAGAAAATTATGCTGCAAAAATCCTAATGCATAGAGCTAACTTCGTGATGACATAAATCCTTCATACGAACTCCAAAAAGAGCAAGACTGATTTCATTTGAAGGATGGGAATGCCTACTTTTCAAGTACTGGTGCTTTCAAGAAAGACTGGACGTAGAAAACTACTAAAGAGACCGAAATAAAAAGACAGTATTGCTGTGTACAGAAATTCCTGCAGCAGACCTGCAACTTTGAAAAATCATAAGTAATACTAGAAAAATTGTTTTTAGGAGATTCCAATTCTGAAACAATCTTTAAGATGTCTATTGCAATTTGTAAGAAGATAATAATTTCAAGTTCCCAACCGAACTGTACAGTTTTCAGTAAAAGTTCAACTGGGTCAGAAACTCAGAAACACAAATTCACATTTGCAGAACCTCTTTTCTACCTTCAGTTTTAACCAATGAACCCTAAATAGAAGAGCTGGAACTTAACAAAAACAAACCAAAAGACTCAAAATCAATTGAACTTAACTGAGGAGATGTCATAGAGAAACAAAGCAGCATACCAAAAGTCCAAAACTGGCAGCACGCCAGCATACCAAAACAGATGCTTGATTGATATTATTTTCATACCAAAACAGATGCAAATTTCATCTCAATTTGTACAATGAACCATTTGTCAATTCTGTCAAACACTTAAATAGCAAATAATATGTTCTGGGGCTTTGAATGCAACTATGATTTCAAAGCAACTACTGATATCAGGAATGTTTTGTGAAGGACTCGGTTTTTTTGACACTCCAACTATGAACCAACAAGACACTAGAAGAGACTACAACTTCAGAAACTTCAACAACCTCAGGGTAGTTGAATGAAAAGATTTTCCCCCTCTTTAGCAAGAACCATTGTCACAGCAACAACTTTGCAGAGCATAAGATATGACTAGAAAAGGTGCAAGGGTAAAATCAAAATACAATGTACTAACCTGCCCACTAAATGTTTTGCCTTGAACATCTTGAGCTGCCTTTTTGAATTTTTCTATTCCCTGAGAACATTCATCCAATCAACTTTGTGTCACATTACATACAAAGACGATGAGAAAAAAATGAAATTATTTTTGTTCTTTTGTTTTTCACATTAATGTTGCTTTGTTCATCCAATCAACTTTACTTCACATCACAGACAAGGAATTTTTTCCTTAAGGTCTTATATAATTTACATAGATACAACTACTGTACAAATTTGAGGCTACAATACTAATATCCCAAGAAAAGGAAAAACATCGTATATAGTAAAAATTCAGATACGTACCTTAATTAGAGTCTTGCCAAATGCTTCTTCCTCCTCTTTGATTATCTCCCTAATGCCTGCTTCATGTTGTTTTAGCTCTGGAAATACATCACCCATCAGTGCCGCCAGCACCGGTACAAGCCTGGAATTAAAACATCCACAAATATCATATAAACACTGCTTAGAATTCCAAACCAGTAAACAATCTGAACAGACAAGAATTTCCAAACAGCATTTAGTTTTACACTTCAGTATACAAATATCGATCTTACCCATTGAAAAATCCTTCTTGAGCTTTTACCACCTCTCTTCCATATCGGACAGCTCGACGGAGAATACATCTCAGAACATATTCATGACCATCATTGCCTAACAGATATACAATTTGGGATGTTATGACTCCGTAAAGAAACTCAAACATCTCTCATGGTAGCCATGGAGCACAACAGAGCCATTAATATCATAGGGCCAAATGACCATGAAAAGTAAATGTATAAAGGAGAACGACCACAACCATTAGTTTCATTACCATGTGCTTTGCTACTTGAATTCGAGGCGATTGAAGAATTGAAGACTGAAAATTGAAAATCCAGAAAGTATTCAAAGTAAGAAACCGATCAATTATAAAAACAGTTCCGTTTCTTGGCATCAAGGACTAGCTTCTTCCAAACAGAGTCACTAGCAATCAAAGTTGACGCATTCCCCAATATCCAAAGGCAATACCTATATAGAAACAATTGCAGAAATCAGACATGTCTGAGATGCATCATATAGGATAACTACAATGAAATTTTATAGATAGTACCTTGCACGTGCTAAGGCAACAATTGCTCTTTGCTGGTTTGACAAGAAACCAACTGACCCGTTCCCATTACATTGGACAGTAGACATAATTATCACACACAGGAATCCAGGAGGCATTAAAAAACAACTCTAAAAAGACACAATGATGTAAAGCAGCAATATCGGCATTTACATAAAGCACAGTATAGCTAACCTTTGCATAGTAATCCTTCCAGACCCTGCGAGCAATCTGATGACCTCCCAAATCAAAGGCCTTGAACTTGATTTTGCCAATACTCCTCTCCTCGGATGTGGGATATTGCATAGGTTGATGCTGCACCAGCCTCTGAAACCAAAACAATAAAGCTCAAATTATATCCATTTCCAAACAAGTTGGCATTATAATACAGACAGGTAAGCACCGTACTGCCATGGAAATTCATGCGAAACATTCAACTTTTTGGGCATAAACTCAAGTCTTTCACTAGGTGGATTGGGATTGTTTTCAAGTAAACTATTTGTATTCTGAGCTGAGGACTAAGCTGTTTGTTTTGATTAATTACTGGTGCCGCAGTGATAAGTTTAGACTTGGCCTCTGCTGTGGACTAAGCTCCAACAGTTTGTACAGCTTTTTAGTGTTTAGCATGAAAATTACAGATCTGGTAAATCTAGCTTAACTTGCAATTCATCTGAAACATAAAAGAAGAATCTAATCTATGTATTGAAATTGAAGTAAAGGAAAAACTGGAATAGGAATAAGGGGCTGACATCATCTTTGAGCATGTGAAGCAAGGTGGTCTTGCCATCATTATCGAGCCCTAGGAACAAGATCTTGACCTCCTTCTGCCACAGACCGAGGGAAGCGAGCACGCCGTAGAACCAGTCGAAGAGAAACATGATGACGTACGCAGATCGGATCGGATCGCACCATTCAAGGCCTCCGCTGACAAGCCTTTATCTCTCTACAACCAAATTTCTATTCTTGCTTGGGACCTCCCAAAATATAAACCAGACAAGCAGCAAATAGAGATTGTGGCTCTTTTCTGGTAAATAGTCTACTGCATTGGCGGGGTTTCGCAGTAACTATATCGATTATCGAACACGTCGTTTTACTTTTACTACCCGGTGGGATCACACATAAATCGAGTTCTCTAAAACTCCCAATCCCCAAAACCAGAAAACTAAAACCTAATCCCCAATTCAATACAAAGTCCCACCCAAAATCGATTGCAACAAAACCCTAATCCCCAATTCAAATTTAATACAAACCAATACGAAATATCCGTACCTACTTCGAAAGAAGGAGCTTACTTTCTTCAAGAACCTCGCAAGCAAGCTGTGATGGTTGAAAGCTCCGACGACATGGTTTTGAGACTCTGTGAGAAAATGGGAGTGAGGGTGCGTCTGAGAGAGAGAGAGAGAGAGAGAGAGCGGGAGCTCGACAGTGATTTTGAGCTGCAGGCGGGAGGTGGGTGTTTTGCTCGAATGAAGAGGGACAGAGTTTAATTGGGTTTTGAACTTTTGATTTTGTCCAGGTGGTAAAGTCATATATGTCAAACCCTAGCTGACTATCTAAAAGTCAGCTATTCTATCGCAAAAAAAAAAAAAATTTACTCTAAAACTCAGACGACATCAAATAAGGTGCATTGTTTAAAAACTAATGAGACAACAGACAAATTAAAAAGTATTGTGTGAAATACTCAAATCAGACAACATCCTTCAGCAGGCATTGACTTAAAATATATCAGACAACAGACACCTAATAACAGTTGTGTGACTGAAAATAATCAGACAACAGCAAAAATCAACCATTGTATAAATGAACCTTGGATAACATCACATAATAACTGTTGTTTGAATTAATTCATTCAGACGACATCAAAAAAATCAACCATTGTCTGAAATGCTATTGCACAAGAGCGAAGAAAAAACTGTTGTTGGATTCGAAAACTTAGACGACAGAATATTTCTTGCTGTCGTCTGATTATTTCAGACGACAGTTAAAATGTTTGCTGTCGTCTGATATGTGTTGTCTGATTGAGAAATTGGTGTAGTGTCGCCCTCTTCTTCCTTGGGTGAGTGTCAATCGAACCAAGTGGCCTCCCCCTCTTCCTTTGGGGAGCCACAGCCTCAACCACACCTCCACTAAGTGTGGTTGCAGTGCCTCTATCTACAGCACCGTGCCCCTTGTTGGGAACTTCTAACCTTGCAGGCACATTTGCAGCTGGTATATGTGATCTCATCACTTTTGCGATATCAGTGAACGCATCAGGCATTGAATCTGCTACGTTCTGAAGATCGATTATTCTGTTCACTTCACTTTCACATTGTGAAGTGCGGGGATCAAAATGAGACAGAGTGGGGACAAACCACGACAATCCCTGTCGTTCCCTTGGAAAATCATTTTTCCTATCTCCCCCTAACGACGGGAAGACTGTCTCATCAAAGTGACAGTCCGCAAATCTAGCGGTAAAGAGATCGCCTGTCAAGGGTTCCAAATAGCGGATAGTTGTTGGGGATTCGTATCCAACATAAATACTTAATCGTCTCTGAGGACCCATTTTGGTGTGCTGTGGGGGCGCAATAGGCACATATACTGCTCAACCAAATATGCGTAAGTGTGAAATGTCAGGCTCGTATCCAGTTACCAACTGGTACGCAGAAAATGGTTGGCTAGCTGTGGGTCTGAAACGAATAAGTAAAGCTGCGTGCAATATTGCATAACCCCATGCAGATATAGGCAGGTTGGTGCGCATAACCAATGCCCTAGCCACCATTTGTAGCCTTTTGATGGTGGCTTTTGCGAGACCATTTTTGTGTATGCACATGGGGTACAGGATGCTCTACATCGATCCCGATAGACATGCAATAATCATCAAATGCTTTTGATGTAAACTCTAGCGTTATCAAGCCTTATAGACTTGATAAGGTGATCAGGGTGGTGAGCCCTTAAACGTATAATCTGTGCTAGGAGTTTTGCAGCATTTCTTGTGGACAATAAAGCGACATGTGACCAGTTTGTGGAAGCATCCACCAAAACCATAAAGTACTTGAATGGTCCGCATTCTGGATGGATAGGTCCACACATATCTCTTTGTATCCTTTGTAAGAATGGAATGTTTTGTTTTGTATCTTTAGCATAGGAAGGTCTCGATCCTATTTTTGCTAAAGAGCAGGCTTTACAAAACGAGTGATTTGCCTTTGAAATAGTCAATGAGGCATAATGGGAGGGAGGTAGTGCTTCTGGTACTTCAGAAGGCAATGACTGCATTTGAGCAGTACTAGGACCGACACCTTGCAGTGTGACGGATTTTTGTCCCATTTTATTTTTCACTCGAAAGAAGGGATGTCCATATGAGTTCTTTAAAATACGGATCATGATGTCACGACCGGGGTGCCCTAGGCGGTCATGCCAAAGCCTGTATGAGTCAGTGTCCCACATTTCATTGTTGGTGACAACATAGGATTCAATAATCCGAATCGTAGTGAGGTACAGTCCACTAGATTGACTCATAAGTTTCTCTAAAATGCGTTTCCTTCCACATTCATTAGAGGGAATATAAAGGTATTCAGTTCCATTCTCACAGTGTGTTTTTACATGATAACCGTTGGCACGAATATCTTTGGTACTTAACAAGGTTCGATTAGCTCTTGGTGCGTACAGAGCGTATCTCATATTCTTTAGTGTATTTGTATTTATGTAGAATGATAATCTTTTCATCCAAATAATTTTTTCTCTAGATGTATTGCTTTACATATTTATAGTGCTATTTCGAACCATGTAAATATGTGTAGTAAATAAATTTGAATAAATTCAGTGCTTCAGAATAAAATTCAAAATTTATTAAGCCAACGATAATCAAATCAAGGTCTTTGTTCAGAAATCTAATTCATCAAACCATTATTGAAATAAACTTTAAGACCAAGTAATAGTCTAATTAAAAATGAGGCATTATGCCTTCACAACTGTTTTTGGAAAATAAAATAAATAAAGCAGATTAGTCAAAATCTGGGGCATCAGTTGACTGAGCAAGTTCCTTGTTGCCATTAAAGTCTGCAATTGTGAGGTTGACGTATGGGTCATGGCCTCCTTCCATATAGTGAGCCTCTTGTTCTTTAGACTCCCTATACCTCTTGTAATTGGCTGCTACTCTGTTGCTTGCTTGGCAGTTCTTGTACCAATGTCCAATGACTCCACACCTATAGCATGGTTCATTGCCAACTCTATCCTGTTTGACTGAAGGGTTCTTAGGTGCCCTTTGCACATTGTTTCCATGACCACTAAGGCCAGCACCACCATCTCTGCGCCATACATTGGGAGGGCCTCCACGACCCATATCACGACCCCCACGTCCCTTGCCACGTGGTGCATTGTTGCCACGTGGGTAGGGATCAGTACGTCCAACCCCCTTTGCATTGGGGTTCTTTCCACCTTTCACTTTGCCATAATTAGCCTCAGGAATTTTCTTTGTCCCAACAGGCCTGGCATTGTTGTTCAAAAGAACCTCATTATGCCTCTTAGCCACTTACAGTAGATTGATCAGCTTATTGAATGTTGTGATTCTTTTGTTGTCATACTCCAGCCTATACTGGTTCGCTAGTATAATTGCTGAAGTAGGAAAAGTAGAAAGAGTCTTCTGGATCATATCATCTTCTGTGAGTTCCTTTCCACATAAATTTAGACATGCCTTTAGGCACAACATGTAATATCAGCAACAACATATAAGAACTAGTTTTATATATTGTGTGTATTCAGCACTGGTAGCAAGCTTTTCAGAACTCAAGGTTTTGGTACAATGCAGTTTACTTACATTTGTGTATATATATATGTATATTAATTGATCGAGTTAATACATATATATATTTATGTGTAGGTATATATCTGTTAGAAATTAATTCAACAGTATGATGATTAAGACATATTGGATTAGGACAAGTGGTTATTTTGACAGTTCCTTGATGGAAGGAACTGTCATGTAACTGCACAAGTCAGTTTATAAAACTGAGACTTCCAATGTTTTGATCCCTGCTAGAACACAGCAATATTCTCATTCTGATTTGTCCCATCAAGCAAACTAGAGAAGATATAGTGTGGATCTAGGAGAAGATCGAAATGAATTCCAACACCAATCAACCAAGTTAGTTTCCAAAACTGCATTTCGTTGATTACATTTGATCTAACATCTGTGCTAGTTTTCTTAGATTACAAGTTTCTGTATTAATTTTATCTTACAATTGGTATCAGAGCAGCTATGCTCAGATTTAGATCAATGCATATTTGTTGTGATTAGTATTCTGGGACTCGATATGCACATAAACAAAATTGCAAATAGATTATAAATCATGTTGTATAATCTATGTCATATAATTGTTGAATTTTTAACATGTTTAATGATAATTACTTGATTTTGATCATATCTGGATGTTCTTGTTGATTATACTGAATTCAATATCTACTGCATATTTCATAAAACACATAATGCTACCACAGTAGCCATGTTCATATTGATATATGCAATAGATCAAGCAATATTCTTTCAAATGAACTCTGCACATATATACTCGATACTAACAAATTAGTTGAAGTATATGTATAGGCATACAATTCAGAAAGAATTATCAAGAAAACCTGAAAGTTTAGAATAAGATTTGACTTCCAAAGCAGTTAAATACTTTGAACTAAGTTTTCTGGTTTGACATGCATATAAACCAGATAATAGACTTTCATGCATTTCATTGGAGATAAGTGTATCACAAATGATACCAACATCTTGAAAATGATACATGCACATTTATCTGCTTATATGACATTCATTAAATGTTTTTTCATAGGAATTAACATTGGGATGTGCATATATGATTTTCTGGTATAGAGTGGAACTGGAACTATATACATATATGCAAATAAGGATATGAATGACTGACTTAAGTTGAAAACTTCATTCCAGCAATGCATTTTCCCATGAGCATCAATCAAATTGAATTGCTCAATGGACTGAACTTCAAGAAATGGAAGGGAGATATAGAACTCAACCTGGGCATTCTGGACTTTGACCATGTGCTTAAGGAAGATCCACCTGCTGAGTTACCTGCAACAGCGACCAAGGAAGCAAGAGACAGGTATCAACAATGGCACAAGCACAACAGGATGGCATTGATTTGCATCAAGAAGAGTATGACTGATGCAGTCAAGGGAGGCATACCAGATTCTGAGTTTGCAAAAGTCTACTTCAATTCAATTGCTGAGAAGTATAGGGTTTCTGACAAGGCTGAAATTAGCACACTCATGAATGCACTGACTGGGATGAATTACAATGGACATGGAAGCATTAGAGAGTACATTATGAAAGGGATTAACATTGCAGGAAAGCTGAAGGGCCTGAATATGAACATTGATGATCCTTTTCTGGTGCATATGTTGCTGAATTCATTCCCTGATCAATATAGCCATCTGAAAAGCCTCTATAACACACAGAAAGAAAAATGGAGTCTTAATGAACTGATTTCCATTTGTGTGCAGGAAGAAGATGAAATGATCAAAAGGGAAAAGGCAGTGAGCATCAACTACATTGCCAAGCCAAAGAATAAGAAAAACTTTGGCAACAAGAACTTTAAGGGTAGTTCTTCAAAATCTGGTGTGAAGACTGATCTGAATAAAAACAAGTCTCTCAACAAAAATGGTCCAATGAAATGTTTCTTTTGCAAGAAAACATGTCATTTCAAGAAGGACTGTGAGGGTTTCAAAAATTGGCTGAACAAGAAAGGTACTTTTTTGTTAAAATCAATTTCACTTTAGAGTCTCATGCATCTGTTAGTAGAAATTCATGGTGGTTTGACACTGGTTCACCCATACATATTGTAAATTCTCTGCAGGGATTATCAAGCCAAATAATCCCAAAGAAGAATGAAACAAGGGTCTGCACTGCAAGTGGCCAAAGGGTGGCAGTTCAAGCTGTAGGAAATGTCAAATTAGTATTTAGGAATAAGTATGTTCTGGTATTAGATAATGTGTATTGTATTCCCTCAATAAAGAGAAACCTAATATCTGGTTCTCAATTTGTAATGGATGATGTTTTCAGCTTTTCAAGTAATAATAGGTCTATGTATTTCTTTAAAAATTCATCTTGTTTTGGTGATGCTACTTTGATAGATGGTTACTGGCATGTGAGTTGCATAAATGCAGCTATTCAAAATCATCAAGTTTTCAATATTTCAAAAACTGTTGGTGTTAAGAGAAAGCATAAACAGCATGTATCTTCATTTCTTTGGCACAAAAGGCTAGGACATGTTTCAAAACAAAGGCTGCATGAATTAGTGAAACAAGAAATTTTGCCTGCATTAGACTTTGGTGATTTTGAAACCTGTGTGGACTGTTTAAAAGGAAAGATGACAAGGCAAAGAAATTTCAGTTCCAAAAGATCTGCAAACTTGCTTGAACTAATCCACACGGATGTTTGTGGTCCATTTCCTGTCAATACCATTTGTGGAAATTCCTATTTTGTGACCTTCATTGATGATTTTTCAAGATATTGCTTTGTGTATTTAATTTCTAAAAAATCACAAGTACTTGATGTTTTTAAAATCTTCAAGACTGAAGTAGAGAGACAAATAGAAAGACTTATTAAAGTCATGAGGTCAGATAGAGGAGGTGAGTACTATGGGAAATATTCAGAAAAAGGGCAACATATATAAAGGATCCTTTGCTACATATCTAGAGCAGTGTGGCATTGTTGC
Source organism: Rosa rugosa (assembly GCF_958449725.1). NCBI lineage: Eukaryota > Viridiplantae > Streptophyta > Magnoliopsida > Rosales > Rosaceae > Rosa > Rosa rugosa. Next base: position 12,043,321 of record NC_084823.1, read on the forward strand.
TCAATATACCACCCCATATACACCACACCAGAATGGTGTATCTGAAAGAAGAAACAAAACACTAATGAACATGGTTAGAAACATGTTCTGCAGATCAGGATTACCAAGGTTCTTATGGGGAGAGGCTTTGAAAACAGCAAACTACATCTGCAATAGAACACCTAGCAAGGCAGTCAACAATACCCCATTTGAAAACTGGTGTGGATATAAACCGAGCCTCAATCACTTTCATGTTTGGGGCTGCAAGGCAGAAGCAAGAATTTACAATGGAGAAAATGACAAGCTTGAATCAAAATCAATAAGTGTATATTTTATTGGTTATTTAGAAAAGTCTAAGGGATTCAAGTTTTACTGTCATTCAAGGCACAACAGAATTTTTGAAACACATAGAGCAACATTTTTTGATGAAGTATTTGACCAAAATGAAGGTGTGATTGCTGGAGAAAATGAGGATCAGCAATATCATAACATGGAAGAATGCTTTGTATTTCCAGAAATAATGCAGACAGAAAATAATTCAAATGTAGTAGCTATGTTTCAAGAGCCAATTATTGAAAATCAAACTCAAGCAGTCAATGTTGCAAATCCAATCATTGAAGATAATCAGCCTCAACGGAATATGGATGAGCAAGAACCAGTTATTCAAGAACAATAAGTCTTGAGGAGATCAGAAAGAGCAAGGAAGTCTGCAATACCAAGTGACTATCACCTATTTTTGACTGCAGTTGACTTTGATTTGGGGGAAGAAAATGACCCAACCTCATTAAAAGAGGCTATGCAATCTGACAATAGTCACAAATGGAAGCTTGTTATGGAGGATGAACTCAAAAGCATGTCACAAAATGGAGTTTGGATACTAGTTGACAAAACTGCAGATTTAAAGCCAATTGGATGCAAATGGGTTTACAAGACTAAAAGAGATGCAAATGGCAGAATAGAAAGGTACAAGGCAAGACTAGTGGCAAAAGGGTATAATCAGAAACAAGGGATAGATTATAATGAGACCTTTTCACCAGTCTCAACCAAGGATGCCTTTAGAATTATAATGGCATTGGTTGCACATTTTAATCTGGAACTGCATCAAATGGATGTCAAAACTGCCTTTTTGAATGGAGATTTGAAAGAAGACATTTACATGCTTCAACCAGAAGGCTTCATAGAAGATGAGAAGAAAATCTGCAAGCTTAACAAGTCAATTTATGGACTGAAACAAGCATCTAGGCAATGGTATTTAAAATTTGATGCTGTAATTTCAGATTTTGGCTTTGAAGAAAACAAGTTGGATGAGTGTGTATACTACAAGGTTAGTGGGAGTCATTTCATCTTTTTAGTTCTATATGTGGATGACATTCTGTTGGCTAGCAGTAATATTGTGTTGCTGAAATAAACAAAAGAATTTCTGATGAAGAATTTTGACATGAAAGATATGGGGGAAGCTCATTATGTACTTGGAATGGAGATCAGCAGAAACAGAAGCCAATGCATGCTGGGATTGTCACAAAAGAATTATATAGACAAGATATTGCAGAGGTTTGGTCTAGAGAAATGCAGGTCAGGAAATGCACCTATTTCTAAAGGTGATAAGCTGCATAAAGGACAATGTCCTCAAAATGTGTTAGAAAGAAAAAGTATGGAGAAGGTACCATATGCAAGATTAGTTGGAAGCCTTATGTATGCACAAGTTTGTACCAGGCCAGATATAAGCTTTGCAGTGAATATGTTGTCTAGATATCAATCAAATGCTGGCCATGAGCACTGGATTGCAGGGAAGAAAGTGTTGAGGTACTTGAAAAATACCAGAGATCACATGATGGTGTACAGAAGGATGGAAGATCAAGAATTAAAAGTAGGAGTGTTATACAGATGCCTCATACAAACAAGATTTGGATGATTTAAAATCAACATCAGGCTACATTTTCATGCTTGCAGGAGGAGCAGTTTCATGGAAAACTAGTAAGCAATCACTGACGGCTACTTCTACCTTTCAAGCAGAATATATTGCCATATATGAGGCAACTGCCCATGCTTTGTGGTTAAGGAATTTCATTTCCAGAATGAAAGTAGTAGACTCAATTGAAAGGCCATTGGTGATATACTGTGACAATGCAGCAGCTGTATTTTTCTCCAAGAACAATAGGAGGACTTCTGGCTCAAGGAACATTGATGTGAAATATTTCTCAGTAAGAGAAAGTGTGAGAGACAATGAGATAGAAGTGGCTAAAATTGGCACAAGAGATCAACTTGCAGATCCACTAACAAAGGCACTGCCAGTCTCAGTGTTTATTGGTCATGTAGGAAACATGGGAGTTTTAAGTACTTTTGATAATTAAGTATGCAGTATAATATGAAACTGTTATGTATTGCAGTAAATTATCAATGCAATTGTTGTTTATATCAGTCATCGTGAAATATATTCATTTAATCTCAAATGAATTGTTTTGCTTAAGAATGTTACTGCATAATTCATTGTGAATGTACATTTATATATCGCTGATTACATATCAGTAAATATGCAGTTTCATTAATTCCATCAGGATCATTTGGGCTTGCAAAAGTCGATTAATACATATAGCAAGCATAATCATACTAGTGGTAATCCATGTAATTCAGTTTCCAATATTGTGATTATAAAAGACTAATGATTTATTAATTCATTATACTCTTTTATGATTCAATGTAGTGGAACTTAATTGACAGGATTTTGAAGACAGATAGTACATTGAGTTCAAGTGCACATTGAGGGAAGAGAATTGCTACAGTTTGCACATTATATATAATCCTAGTTCAGTGGGAGATTGTAATATCAGCAACAACGTACATATAAGAACTAGTTTTATATATTGTGTGTATTCAGCACTGGTAGCAAGCTTTTCAGAACTCAAGGTTTTGGTACAATGCAGTTTACTTACATTTGTATATATATATGTGTGTATATTAATTGATCGAGTTAATACATATATATTTATGTGTAGGTATATATCTGTTAGAAATTAATTCAACGGTATGATGATTAAGACATATTGGATTAGGACAAGTGGTTATTTTGACAGTTCCTTGATGGAAGGAACTGTCATGTAACTGCACAAGTCAGTTTATAAAACTGAGACTTCCAATGTTTTGATCCCTGCTAGAACACAGCAATATTCTCATTCTGATTTGTCCCATCAAGCAAACTAGAGAAGATATAATGTGGATCTAGGAGAAGATCGAAATGAATTCCAACACCAATCAACCAAGTTAGTTTCCAAAACTTCATTTCGTTGATTACATTTGATCTAACATCTGTGCTAGTTTTCTTAGATTACAAGTTTCTGTATTAATTTTATCTTACACAACATATCCTTGTTGAAGTCATTGACCCTTTTATAGTCAAGCAAGCAGATTTCATTCCACTGAACGGTTAGTTCTGCGAGCAAGGTGTCATGAATGTTCCCAAAACGTCCCTTAAGGGCATCCCACAGTTCTTTGGGTGTCTTCAACTGAAGGTACTCCCAGCGTAGGGTAGGATCAATATGTCGCCTCAGAAACATTAAGGCATTTGCTTTCACCTTGTTAGATAGTTCATCATCTTTGGGGTCGGTAATGGTGGCAGTGTAGTCTTTTGCCACAAAGGCAGTTTCTACATCGGAAACCCAACGATGGTACTCAAGTCCGTTTGAGTCCAAAATGTCAAATTCAGGTCGAGTTGGATCAGTCATCTATATAAACAAGAGAGAAGAAATAAATTACGCAGTCATAAAGACATCCACGTGAATTATTTTCCAAACGTTGAATTAGATTTCAAGACCAAGATTCGTAATGGTCACATTTTTTTTCGATGCTATGTGACAATACTTTATCACAGTAAGTGTGTGTGTATAATGCGCATGAATTTTCATTATCATGGCAAAACGCAATTTTTTTTTTATATTGCATTCTAAAAATAAGCATAGCACATTTGAACATAGCAATATAAGAAATAAACTACATGTCATGCTCAAATTTCATAAATATACAACAAATTATATACTACACATAATAATAGCAAGAATATATCATGCATAAAATAAAATGTAAACAATAGCATAATACAAAGCATGCGTAGACATAATTTATATAAGCGTAAATAAAATAAAAACATGCTCAAAATTTCATAAATAATATATAACAATATATATATATATATATATATGGCATGCTCAAAAATAAAATAAAATATATAATCATGTTTAAAGATAATCATATAAAGCATAAATAATAAGGCATGCTTTAAATGATCAAAATTATCTAACTAAACATGCTCAATAACAAAATATAATAAACGCATAAACAATAAGGTATAAAGCATGCTTAAAAATAGAAAATATAAATAAAATTCACATGCTTGGCTAAAATCATAAAATAAAGAAAACATACTTGATTTCGAGAAAACAAAACGATCCTCTCGCACGCGCGTGTTGATGCAGGCGTGCGTAGTGATGTTTTTGGCTTGAGAAAAAAAACTGGGCCGCTTCCTTTTTTTTTTCAATAGCGGAGTTTTTTTTTTTTCGTCCCTTTTTTTTTTTTTTTTCTTCTGGGCCTTCTATTCTGTGGGCCTTTTGTTTTTTTTTTTTTTGTTAATTTGGGCGGGGTCTTTGCTTTGGCCCGGTCACCCTTTTTTTCGCGTCTTTTTCTTCAATCTGGCAATCTGGTGCAGGTCGGATCGCCAAGAAAACCTGCTGGTCGGAGCTGCAGTGCAGGTCAGACGCGAGTGGGCTGCACAGGGCTGTGTTCGCAGGCGGGGCAGTGGGCTGGGGTGCAGGTGCGGGGGCCAGGGAGCAGCGCCGGTGCAGGTGGATTGGGCTGCTACGTCGTCGCTAATCTGGGGCGGGCGCTAGGGCTGAGACCGGAAACAAGGTGGGTTTGCAGGTGATCGATCTGGGACAGGTGCTGCGACGAATCCGATCTAGGCTGGGTGCTGCTGTGTGTGTAGTGGTGAGGGTGGTCTAGCCGGCTGTGGGTGCTGGGTTGCTACAGCAGTCCGCTTGGCGGTGTGCGTGCAGGTGGGCTGGAGGCCCGTCGGGCTGGCGGCCGGTCTGGCTGGTGAGGTGGACGGGGATTTTTTTTTTTTTTTTAATCGTTGGTGGCGGGGAATAAAAAGAAAAAGTTTTTTTTTCTTCTAGGGTTTTGATTTTTTTTCTTTGGCTATTGGCTCTGAGCGTGCTGATAACGTGTTAAAGTAAAATGACAATTGGAATTAGTCTACTCATTTCATTTCATAGCCCCTTTATATAGGGAGAGAATTACAACTGAAATATCAATTACAATGATAACATTAACTACTGATTGGTCCTTCATCCATGCTGATTGATGATGATTGCTAATTACTTGATTCCCTCTCCGTCAATCACTTTGACGAAGGCACATAATGTGTTTTTCCTTTAACATATACTTCTTTTGAAAAATTATTTTGGTCCCAAAATTAATTCTACTTAGAATAGGATTAGAAGTATAATTAATATTAATATTCATAACTTAAATAACAAAATATTCAAATGGCTATAATTTAGCCCTTGATCGTTAAAGACGGTTTAATAAAAAATATTAAATGAAGGGCTAAAATTTAGCATTGGGCCCAAGCCAATATAGGTCCTCCCATGCCAATTTAGCTGGAGATGGCCTAATTTTTTCTTTCTCTTTAAAGAGAATCAAATGATTTCACTCCTACCTTCATGGTGACTCGAACCCAGGACCTAGATCCTAGGTAGTGGGTGCTCTAACCACTGAGCTAACACCACATCGTCAGCTGGAGATGGCCTAAGAGAGTGAAGGAAGAATATGAAGATAGGCTAGTCTCGATTCAGATAAATCTTGGTGCAGCACAAGCAAGTTTCATTACATGAAAAGTCGGCTCATGACACAAGGTCAACAGGCAGATTTTACGTAGATTCTAGAGATTGAGATGAATAGATTGTAAACATTCCGAAAAATTGCAAGATTGAAAATCTTAATAAGATGGTTGCTGGGAGGACTTTACTTGGTTGCTATATCCAAATTAAAAAACAAGTATATTATTGTTCACACACACATTCCCACCCTCCGTATCAATCTGATTGTTAGTAGAAGGCAAAATTGGACAAAGATTTAAGAAGAAAACTAAGGGAGTTTGCAGTTATAAAGAAATGATTCCAACAAAAAAAAAACCATGTTACAATGGGTCAAAAGAGAAGTAAAAGTTGGAAAAAATGAAAATAAAATTGTTATGAAGAAAATTCAAGTTTGTTTTAAGGAAAATCTCTCTTTTATGTGTTTTGGCCCCAAACTCTAGGTTTACTTGACCTAGTGGTAATAGGGTTAGATTAAGAAGGATCTAGATTTCCTATTCAATTGTTTTTGGCCTGACAAGGCACGTCTTGGAGAAATTGAGCCAATGTCAGTGGCTCAAGCTACTTTTCATGTTTCCATGCTTCTGTGCTTCCATAGTAGGCTTTATTTAGCCTCTAAATATATATTTCGAACTTGTCGACAATATATAGCTTGAGCCACTGACATTGGCTCAATTTCTCCAAGACGTGCCTTGTCAGGCCAAAATGCTCATTTTGGGTCCAAACACAATGTAAGATTACTTTCCTTGTATGATTGAGATTCTCTGCATTGTAATCCTCTATATAAAGAGGCCCCTACTATCAATGAGAAGACACAACAATTTCCTCTCAATTTCAGTTTCTCTACAACACGTTATCAGCACGAGCCCTAACCCTAGCTTTAGAAACCAAAACCCCAGAAATTGATCAAGCTCCACCGGATTAGCCTTGCCTGCGCTATACTGCCCCCGCAGCCCCCGCGTCGCAACTCAACGCTAACCCTACCAGGTTAGCCTCGCTGCCCCTGCAGCGCCCGCAAGCCCTGCTTGCCTACTGCCCTCGCGCGCTCGCCTGCCCTAGCGACCGCGACTCACCAGCGACCTCGCGGCATCCCCGCAGCATCCTCGCGGCATCCCTGCAGCATCCTCGCGACCCTGTATTCTCGCAACACCGCGACCCTGCGACACAGTCCACATTCGCAACCCCGCGACACGCCCACGATACCGCGACCCCCGCGACACCGCGACCTCGTGCCCTCGCGACTCCGCGAATCCGCGACCCTCGCGTCTTCGCTACCACGCTGCAATCCTACAAGTCTGCTTACTTGCACTAGGACTGAAGCTCGTCTCCAATCCTACGACAAGGACCATATGTGTTCTGCAATCCTAAGAGGTAAACTTTTCTAAAAGTTCCTGTTTTTGAAGTTTTTCATTCTTTTCTTCTTTTCTCGGGGACTTGCAACCTCCCCTCTTCTACCCCCCTTTCTTCTTCATAGGGGAGACCAATAGCCGAACTGTGGGGGTTCGTGCTCACTCCAAGCTTGGAGCTTGTAGAGTCCTCCAAACTTAGAGTTTGTTGAGAAGAAAGCGATCGACCACATACATCATTGTTTCGATCGAATCCAACCCCTCTTGGAATCGAATTTCTTGGAAGCGACTACGCTCGGAAATTCCTAATTTCTTGGAAGCGATTACGCTCAGAAATTTTATATGTTTTCGTGGTAGCCTATTTCGCTCCGAAACTAACCCTAATTTCTTGTTCTCTTTCAGGATGAGTAACCTGAACAAATTGGACTTTGCTCCATTGGGAACAACTGGCTCTGGATATCACAGGTGGGTTTGTGATGTCCGCCAGCATCTCAAGGCGATGGAATCCTGGATATGATTCTCGAGCCTAGCCAGGACGTGCTAACTATTGAGCAAGCTCAAGCTTCGGAAGCAAATTGAGCAGCCTTAGAGGCAAATAAGGTGAAAGCCATCATCCTAATGACTCGTCATATGGATGATTCGCTCCAGTACGAGTGTATGAATGAAGAAGACCTCATAAGGCTGTGGGTCTCACTCGAAGAAAGATTTGGCAACGTCCGTGACTCCTTCCTTGCTTCCTGACCTAGAAGTGAGATGGCATAGCCTCCGCTCCTATGATTTCAAGTCAGTTCTTGACTACATCTCGGAAGCACTTCGCATTAAATCCTTAATGGAATTCTGTGGTAAAGAGATCACACATGCGATGTTGATTGAGAAGACTCTCTCTACCTTCTCGGTCTCTACATTGATGGTTGCTAAGAACTATCGAATCGATATTGCTGTAGGACGGATCACAAGGCGCATCTTAGAGAAGTTTATGTGTCTCTCTAGTGGACTCTATGTCACTATTCGAGCTATTAAATCTAATAAAGTTATGAGAGAAGATCTCTTGGATTTAGACACATATTGGCTTTGTCTCGACAGGATAAGTCACCCTGGTCATGATATGATGATCCGTATACTAAAGACTTCACATGGACACCCTCGAGCAAAATGAAGCAAGAATCAAAAATTGGTTCCTGGACTTAGCAAGACCGCAACAATTGTAGCATCTGGCGCTGCAGCTGTCTTGGCGAGCCATATGGCCGCCCAAGTCCCTTGTGACAAAGCCATATATGGCGCTTCCCATGGCCATGACGCCATGGATGTCAATCCCCATGGTTATAAAGCCATGGATGCCACTTCCCATGGTCATGACACCATGATGGGTGATGTAGTCACAAACTTTGCTTCAATATGCGTTTCAAACGCTCAGGCCCAACCAAAACTCTCCTTGGTTGCTTCTAAGGCCTCTCGCTCATTTTACAAAGCCACTTCCTTAGGAAAATTAGGACTAAGACCGTCCTATGCAAAGGATATGAAAATACTCATTATGTTCTTACAGAGAATCCGTAGGGATTCTGTGGACTGATTCCACCAACTTGCGGACGTTTAAATATCTCATGATGTTGGTTGATATGCAAACACGCTGGTCACGTGTTGTGCCATTGTCCACTTGTAATGCTGCTTATGAAACACTCCTAGCACACATCATATGACAACGGGCTCACTCCCCGAATCATCCTATTCAGTCAATTGGATTTGACTATGCTAGTGAGTTTACATCGAAGACTTTCGATAGTTATTGCATTTAGGACTGATGTTGGACATCATATTCCCATGAGCACACCCAAATGGTCTCGCGGAAATGACTACGATGGTAGTCCGGACATTGGTAATGCGCACCAACCTCCTTATATCCGCTTGGGGTGATGTAATATCGCATGCAGCTATGCTAATTCATCTACGACCCACTGCCACTCAATCTACCTATGCGTTACAGCTAGTGACTGGGTACAAATATCGTACTTACGCATATTTGAGTGTGCCATTTATGTGCCAATTGCACCGCCACAGCGCTCTATACTGGGTCCTTACAGACGAATGAGTAACTCAGTTGGATTTGAGACTCCAACAATCGTTCGCCACTTAATGTCCTTGCATGGCGATCTCCTTACCGCTAGATTTGCGGATGTCACTTTGATGAGACAGTCTTCCCGTCGTTAGGGGGAGATAAGAACACAGATGTTCAGCAGGAACGACAGGAATTGTCGTGGCCTGTCCCCACTATGTCTCATCTCGATCCCTACTAAAGTGACGAGATCACACAAATATGCTGCAAACACGCCCGCAAGGATGGAAGTCCCTACGAGAGGACGTAGCGCCACCCTACACAGAGGTAGGCATGGCGCCAATGCCAAAGAGAGTGGTACTCTGGCGTTATAGGCCATGGCCCCAGCTAGGATGCGTGGGAGGCCCGTGAGTTTGAAGGATACTTTGGCACATTCCAACCCTTTGATCATCGACACTCAAAATCCGTCTCATGAGAATCTTCCGGGTTATGGTTATCGTTGGGGGACGCCTCAACGTTAGAACCCTATTCCTGAGAATATAGAGCTCTATGAAACTTACACTAGTGTACATGAGATGTGGGATAGAAACTCCATCATAATTGATGATGTAGTCGCGCATTTCGTTGCGCATGAGTTTGTTGAGTCTGATGATATCGAACCACGCTTCGTTGATGAATGAATGCCAACGTAGAGAGATTTGGCCTAAATGGAAAAGATGCGATCCAGGTTAAGATGGATTCTCTAACGAAGAGGAAGGTTTTCGAGCTAGTGATGCCAACACCTCCTAACATAAAACCTATTGACTACTGGGTCTTCGTTAGAAAGCGTGCTGAGAAAAAGAGATGGCAATCTCGCCTTATGGCGCAAGGCTTCTCACAAAACGCCCTGGAATCGACTACGATGAGACATACTCTCTCGTAATGGATGTCACTACACTCCACTACCTTGTCAGTTTGGTAGTTTCCAAATAACTGATCATGCAGCTTACAAATGTGGTCACTACGTATCTCTATAGGGATCTAGATACGGAATGTACATGAAGGTTCATGGTGAACTTCATCTACCCAAGTCAAGTGGCTCTAGACCACGGAGCGCGTTTACAATAAGATTGAAACGCTCACTAAAATGACTACTTGATTGGGAAGGGATATGCCCACGCATTTCCATAACAAGTTTCGGATTCTATCGCGGTTCATGTTGGACATGATCTTCATTAGAAGCCCTTAAAGAGTTAAGGGAAACCGCTGAACACTAGAAATCCAAGTTTGAGATAAAGGATTTTGGGAGAACACGATTATGTCTCGGTTTGGAACTTGAGCATCGTGTTGATAGATGCTTAGGCATTTTGACAAGGTCAAACCTTCAAGCACCCCCATGATTGTCCGTAGTCTTGATCCTGAAAAGAATCCTCTTCGTCCAAAGGATGATGACGAAGATGTGCTAGAGGCAGGAGTGCCTTACTTAGTACAATAGGCGCATTATTGTACTTAGCTCAATGCACAAGACCGGACATCTCATTTGCCATGAACTTGTTAGCTAAGGTATAGCTCTGCGCCAACGCGACACCATTAGATTGGTGTAAAAGATATCTTTCGATACTAGATGTACGACTGATATGGGCTTGTTCTATCCCTACAGAGAGATGAGGGTTTCAGACCCATCACACACCAGGAACGCCGCCAACACTAGCCTGCGTCCTCTATCCCCATCCCAAAACGACATGTGTTTTGGAAGGTTTAGCTGATGTTGGGTATCTCTCTGACCCACATAAAGGTCATTCCCAAAATGGTTAAGTGTTCACCATGGGTAAAGACCGTGATATCTTGGAGGTCTACAGAAATAGACCCTAGTCGCTATATCTTCGAACAATGCAGAGACTATTGCTCTTCACGAAGAGATTCGTGAATGTATATGGATTGGATCCATAATTACGCATGTTCGAACAATTGTGGTTTGAAGTCTACCATAGATGAGCCTACGAGCATTTAGGATAATGCTGCTTGTTTTGAACAAATGAAGCAAGGCTACATCAAAAGCGACAACACCAAGGATAATCAGCAACAACAGACTCTCCTCAAGATCAAAGTAAACTAGGTTCAATCTGAGGTCAGTATGGCAGACTTGCTCACTAAGTCATTGCCTAAATTCCACTTTCGAGAAACATGTTGGTAGCATCGATTGCGGAAGTTATCCGAACTCCCATGACCGTAGTCATCAGGGGGAGATGCAGTCATCAGGGAGAGATGCCGACATCAGGGGGAGATGTCTACATGTATGGTCTCGAAACGTGAAGGGTGTGTTGTGCTCTTTTTCCCCTTCGACCGAGGTTATTTTGGTCCCACTGGGTTTTTGTTACTCGGCAAGGTTTTTAACGAGGCAACGAGAGAAGCACCGCGTTTGGGCAACACAAGGGGGAGTGTTTAAGGAAATCTCTCTTTTATGTGTTTGGCCCAAACTCTAGTTTACTTGACCTAGTGGTAATAGGGTTAGATTAGAAGGATCTAGATTCCTATTCAATGTAAGATTACTTTCCTTGTATGATTGAGATTCTATGCATTGTAATCCTCTATATAAAGAGGCCCCTATTATCAATGAGAAGACACAACAATTTCCTCTCAATTTCAGTTTCTCTACAACAAAGTTTACATTAAGCGACTTCTATTAATAATTATATGATCACTCCCTTCATCACAATATGCATGTGACTAGCTACATATATTCCATTAGAACACATTTTCTATTGAAGATGTATACAAATGTGTACTATGTTGTATCCATGATTCCATACCAAAACTAAAAATAAAAAAAGTATTATTTTGATATACCTAGGTTAAATTAAACTTGGCTAGTTACTATATAGACAGGATCGAATAAGCGTTGTTGTTAATTAACAAGTGTTGACACCCAAAAATCCAGCTAACAATCCCAATTCATGCTTTAAGCCCAATTCATATTTCAAGACGAATTACACCCGCAACCATCACGCCACGCACGTGGACCGAAGCCACATTCAGGCACTTAGGGCTTACAAGAATGGGTGTGGTGTGGAAGGTAACGGAATTGCATGAGGCTAGTTAATAGTTTTAGGCTCGTTGATAATTTTGGACTTGGGACCAAAATTCATGCCCAACGGCCTAACTCTTAATACAGGTAAGTGAAGAAGAGATAACCCAAACTTCTAAGCCTTATTTATCAATCATAAACTACAAATCTCTTTACCAATAACTCTCTTATAACCTCAAACCAAACAACCAAGCATCCTTTTTCACACAGCAATAACTTACTGTTACATGCGTAACAAAAAGCCTAAATTACAGCAGCAAATCCTGCCTAAATCATGGCAGAAAATCTGCCAAACCTATTCCACAATCTCACAGCCTTAGACACAACCTGACAAACCAAAACACATTGTAAAATCCAATACACACATTTAACCAAAGCCATCTATTTACCCAGCAGTAGTAACTTCCAACCAAGATTCTTCTAGCTGTTGGAATTGAATATAAATAGCTACTGCTATAACTAAAGGGGGATCAGAATGGGGTATGCTAGCAAGCTCTCTAGCATTCTTCTTTTGTCATGCTTCATCTCTCCCAAATCCACCCTCAGTTTTCCATCCTTCCCAATTCATCTCCTGTCCAAATCTCATATTCTATATACCTAAACCAATATGTCATCACTGCTGAGATCTCTGCTTTGAAACTCATGCTTTTCTAGCTCCCACGCCATGCACATCTTGCTAAGCCCTTCATTGAAAGTAACAAACAACTAGTTCACTGCCATGAATGAGTATTGAGCTGCGAGGAGGAACACAACAGCAAGCTTCCTAGGATTCTCAGTCCTTTGAAGTTTGCTGGGCCTAGTCTTTGCTTACTCAGACAAAGGGGACAAGATTTTGGACTCGGCCATGGTGATTTCACTGCCGTACAACCCTGATCAAAAGTGCCTCTACATTTTGGCCACTTCAATGGGGACTAGGCTATGTTTCCACCTTAGCTTCCTTAACAGCAGCATTCTTTACTCCAGAAATTTTCCATGCTCACTTCAAATCACTCATGCTTTACCACTGACAATATGTATCAGATGCAATCAATGGGAGCTCTCTTGATGAACATGCCAATACTCATTGCAACACAAGCTTGTTGCTTATTGCATTGACTATGAGACTTTTATCCATGAGTTGCTGTTACAGGAATCATGAAAGCTGTCAAAATCAATTTATTCACTCATTATTCAAGCTTCAATATTGAGTGAACAAATTAAGAGCCCTATTACTCAATCTATAAAAAGCTATCTCACCTTGAGGCTTCTACAAAACTAAATAAGCCACCACAAATAACCTCATCACCAGTTGATACATTTCTTCCAGATCTGATAAGGTTGAACCTTTTGCCTGGGAACTAGGCCATGATTCCAGCGGCTAACTTGCTCCTTGCTGAACATATGTCAGGCTGAATCTTGACTACCACTGCTGGGAGCAATATATAAACACCCTACAAGCATTACGACCATTAGCGCCACAAAAATATCTTACCTTTGTTTAGCCACTTTTCAAGAATTCTGAGCCTATTTACCAGATTTTTCATAAACCTTACCAACAGCATGGAAGACAAAATATTAGTCTTTATTTATGCTAATACTAGGCCTAAATCAGCTCAGTATACTCAATCCCAAAGCTATCATTTTCTGCAAAAATAATTTCAATCATCATGCAATAGTTGGGGGCTTTGCTTAATGAAGTACAAAAAAACATGTTGTGATTTAACCACAGCTCCCTCAATTTCATAGCAGTGCTCTATGCTTTAAAAAAAAAAAATCATGCTCTTCTTCCATGGCAGGATGATAATTTTCTTCAAACTATCCATGCTTTTGCTGTCGCAACAACACCAGATACAATCAAGCAAAACAACAAAGTTAAAAATGATGCAAACAAGCTTATGGTCATTAGCACAAGCTCCTCACACTTTTTAAGTGATATTCATTGCCGGAAAATATGCTAGCTAGTAAAGTCAAATCTTGTACTTTCAATCAGGCTACTGCACTTGGGGGCTAATGATTTAGTTTATGTTAAATTACCTTTAACAGCAGCTCATCCACCCCAAACTTTTGAGCCTCATATTCATGCATCAAGCTGATCCCGTCTGAAAGCAAAAAATATTCAAATTAGGCAAAATCATTGCCTTGACATACCATAACCAGCACCAAATTATATCGATGAAAATCAACATCCAAATCCCTACAACACCTCTAGCATATCCGCTCTCAACAACCATAACATTTCAAGGGAATTTGATTCTGCACCCAAATTCACACACACCTTTTAGATTAGACCCATCTATAAGATTGTTTTAATATACACCCAAACCTATTAATTAGGTTTATCTATAAAAAAAACCTATTAAATAGGATAAATATTAAAACTCATTGTTGTTAAGAATTACTAAAGCTACCACCATCCCCAAACTTTCTGTAGATGCAAGTCTTGAAACGGTTGCGCTAAGACATCGCTCATAATTAATCAACTCTTGATTCCAGCAATTGAAATCAATACCTGGGTTGGAGGTTATGTAATTTCCACATTCAAAACCTGGAATTATAGGTGCCTAAGTCATTCTCTGAATGATTCAAGTACAAATTGTGAAATCCCTAAATGATAGATACCTACATCATTTGCTTATGTTAAAACCCACATGATGTTTAACATCTGAATGATAGACAAAATTATGCAATTTTACCTATGGTTCATTCTACCTAAGTTATTCCCTGATTGATAGGTACAAATTGTGAACTCCTAAATGATAGGTACCTACACCATTTGCTTATGTTAAAACTCACATGATATTTAACACCTGTATGTACGATATGAATAATTATATAGTTAGGCCTATGGTTCATCTAGAAATACCAATATTAGCAAGTGAAAGTTAATGACAAGGGTGTTGGATTATTCTATTTCATTTCCGGTAAATGAGGTGAAATGAATATTTTACTAAAAAGTCAACAGCTATATTTGAGGAATATTTTACCTATTCAATCAGAAGGGTAAAATAGTCAAACTAAAAAAACATGAAAAATCATAATTATAGACTTAAAACCTATAAGGAAGGTTTAATTATGTAAATGGGTGTAGAATAAAAGAAAATATATGAATGGGTTTTTCCTAATAGAAGCTTCATTTTTGGGGTTTTTTTTCTAATTTTCTCATTGCATAACTCAAGCGTACTGATTTAAACCAGAATCAATATATCAAGCATATGCACTCTTATAATCAGGCTTTTACTATATCTATTGCATCACTCAAGAATACCCTTCTAGATCCATACACCAGAGCTAATCAGCAATAAGCAATTCTGAAGAAAAGAAGAATTACTAGATTAATTACTGACGGATCTCAAGCATATTCTTATCAGGCACACACATGCAAAATTTACAATCTTAGTTTGAAAAATAAATCTTTCAAGCATACAGAAGAAGTGGAAAGAAATTTCAAGCACAACTTTCACTTTGTTGAAAAAAAAAATTGAAGATCATAAGTCTGTTTCCTTGCATCAACAAAGCAAAAGGAATTTGAACTGATAAAAAAAAAGAAAAAGGTTCATATGTGAAGATGGGAGATTAAGCATCATGCAACTCAAGCAATGTCCCTAGCAATTTAAGCAATTCAAGCTGCTTAAATGCGTATCCATATATACCAAATTTTTTCTAACCAATCTCTTACTGTTGTGACAACCTCTTATCATGCTAGCTAGACCAAATCTCGATTCTTCTTAAAATGACCAGATCAAATTTCAATAACCAAACACACCTTCTTGCCAAACAACAAATACTTCTGGCCAACTATGCCAAGCATACAAACTTCTCTCTTTCAAACTAGTGCATCCACCAAGTAACCATGTGAGAACCATGCAAAACAACTGAACTCATTCTTTTCAATGCCAATGTGCTCTCCCTTAATAACTGAAATAATCATGCAGCTGCTAGCTCAAGCCATCAAAAGCTCATGCCTAGAATATGCCCAAGCATGACTGTCACAAGTTCAATCGAAACAAAAGCCAAGCCAAGAAAAGATATTTTTGTTTTACAATATCAAAGCTAATCAAGCAAGACTAGGCCATGCAAACAAACGCAAATTCAAGGTAAGCAAATAAACCCAAGCCAAGCAAATCACTGATATAAGTGTCAGTAACATGATCAAGCCAAGCTAAGAAACTGACATATACCGAGCCAAGCAATGCCATGCTCCATCATTCATTTTCACAATTATAGCAGTAAAATAGAAAATGCTCACAAACGGCTATAAAAACAAAAGGGCTCACAAAGGCATGTTACATCACAATCCAAGCAATAAAACAAAGTATGACATGTGATAACTGCAACAATTAAAACAAGCCACAGCAAAACATGCCGTGCAAATTCATGTTATATCACTGTTAAAGTCAATTCTTGACAAGCAATATCCATATTTATATCCTGTCAATCAATCGTTATGATTATTGAGCAAATTCAAATCCCAGCAGCAAGCATAAAGAGTTCACCACCAGGAGAAAAGATCAACCGATGTTTCAATTGTATTCGAGAGTACAACTTTAAACATCAAATGCAAGCATATCTCATGAGAAAAATTCTTGTATTGATGCTCACCTAGATATCATGATGAACCACAATGCAACGATTTAGCCCAGTATGCTAATTCCCAACAGCCAATCAATGCAACGACAAAGCTAGCACCACCACAATAAAGTCAAGGTTATGTGTGGTCAGTGCGTTACCACAGCTACCATAAATCATACAAATTCACAGAGAGTATGCTTAAATAAGTAAGCAAGCCAAAGCCAAAGCCAAGCCAAGCCACAAAGAAATCCTATACAAAAGAAAATTCTATGAGAGAGCATTTATTGATCGATCTGGAAGATAAAACTAAGAAAGATATAGCAAAAAAAAAAAAGTGTATGACTCATGTATGCTAGCCAAGCACATGATCATGCAAATCTATGATGAATAGGCAGGCTAGGGCAAATCACTCTTATGGTAGTCATGCGTCAAAACAAGCTATTCAAATTCAATTACCGTAATCAAGTTAAACCCACTTCATTGTTGTGTTAAAGCTGTCACCATTTACTTACATCTAGTTTATCACCGGAATTGAGGCTTTCATATCCCGCCATCAGCTTCCACTACTCCACTACTGAAACGAAAGCTGCCGTAATCAATTTTTCAAGTCAAAGCTTAAGCATAGAGTATCCCATCTGAAGCAAAAAATGTGGAAAAGTCATCAGTGCATGCATTTACGATCCAACAAGCATTATACAAGCTTTCACATGCTATGATTTCAACATCATATGTATATACCTACTCTTAACTCAAATTCCAACCTGTCATAGATTTTTTCTCCAACACCACTACATATACAAATCCCAAATATTACTACCCATACAAGATTTAGCAACCAAAGTCATATTCTAAGCCTTCACCAGTCTATACAAGCATCTAGGGGTGGGCGCGGTTCGGGGCGGTTCGGTGTTAGGCTAAAACCGCAACCGAACCGCTTCATTCGGTTGTGCTATACTTAAAACCGCAACCGCATTTTAAAAACCTACACCGCTTACTTCGGTTACACCGTTTTGCAGTGCGGTGCGGATCGGTTTCGGTTATGTTCGACTTTCTTTTCTTTTTGGCATATTTCCACCAAAGTCGACAAATTTAACTGTCCTAAAATGAGTAACCATTACTATCAAAATATCAACAAAATAAAGTATAAACCACTCATAATCTGTTCACTAAATCAAGTAATGAACATTACAAGTAACCTGTTCATGACATCAACATCTCAAGTTCTCAACTACACAAATAAGTAATAACATTAAGTTAATGTTAAACCTGCAGATCAACTATCAAATTAATCAAATATCAACAATCTGCTCCAGCTGTTCAACATTTATAATCAAAAAGCAATTTCCAAAACTAAATCAAAGTTCCAACAGTCTAACAATCTGTTTACAAACCAAATAGCTAACATGCAGCACAAACATAAATCAAACTTCCAACTTCCAAGTTCTAGCAGTAAATCAAAGTTCCAGCAGCACAAACATAAAGTTCAAACTTCAAAGTGCGAAACATTAAATTTAAACTTATTACAAACTATAGTTAAAGAACTTAAAGGCTGCAACATCAAGTTCCAAGTACCAAACAGAAGTTAAAGTTATTAGTTATTACAAACCAAAGTTAAAGCAGTGTTTGGACCCAAAATGAACATTTTGGCCTGACAAGGCATGTGTTGGAGAAATTGAGCCAATGTCAGTGGCTCAAGCTATATATTGTCGACAAGCTCGAAATATATATTTAGAGGCTAAATAAAGCCTACTATGGAAGCCTGGAAGCATGGAAACATGAAAAGTCAACTTTAGCACATTTTCCTACTTCGGCTAGGAGAAACCGAGCTAAACAAGGAATGAGGGGCGGCAGACTAACCAAATGAAATCTAAATGAGCTAAAACTTTCCAGATTAATTCTAGAAAGCCCAAGGATCATTTCTTATGAAGAGTACCAGAGCTACATTTGAGTGGAAGGCCTTCAAACAATCAGTCCAATTTTCTACAGAAGCAAAACTGGAAAACTGGACCTGTAAGAGGTCCAGCAGCATTTCCAGCCCAACCGCATGGAATAAAGCTCTGAAAATTTTTCAGGATGATCTACACTCATAGTGGAACATTTTTTATGAAGAAGTCGAAGGCTCATTCTGAAGGCTTGTTGGAGAAATAATTGAAGGAATAAAGGGGCAGAAACTGACCTAAAACCAGCTCAATATTCACATGTTCATGTTTCCTACCCACATGAAGAAAGCTAGATGTTTTTCTCTTTTTCCTTGGATATATTTTTCTTCTACAATCTCTTTAATAGATCATCACCACTTCCATGTTGCTGCACCTTCATGCTTTGCTTTCATTTCATCTTTTCTCTATCTTTTCCATATTTTACAAGTGAACTTAGATCTACTTTCATTATTTTTCTTCCACTCATCATTTCACTCTTCTTTTTCTTCCCTATATAAACACCTTCTCCTCTCATTCTAACACACACATTCA
Organism: Rosa rugosa; assembly: GCF_958449725.1. NCBI lineage: Eukaryota > Viridiplantae > Streptophyta > Magnoliopsida > Rosales > Rosaceae > Rosa > Rosa rugosa. The sequence goes on from NC_084823.1 coordinate 12,062,643, forward strand.
CATTCAACAACAACATCTCTAAGATGATCTAAGTTCTCTCTAGAGCAAACCTCTCCTTCTCTTTCTCTTAGCGGTGATCACACTCCTAGTCCTAGTCTTCTCAGAAGCCGACTTTCAGTGCCACCAAACCCTCTGTCAACGTGCTTCGGTCCTAGTCTCCTCGGGAGCCGATGGTAGTGCCGCGACCACAACGGTTACAGAACCAGCCAAGCAAGGGTAACGCCCTAGCAACCCAGCCAAGCTAAAGTCACGCTTTAGCAAGATCTCAACATTTCCCGGTGATGTCGCTCTGCTCGATCTACAATATTGAGTATCGATTGTGTTAACAAGAAGAAACTTCAGCAAAGTCCTCACCACGAGGCAGAAAGAATCCCACGACGAGGTTGGTGCTCTCCTCGTCTACAATCGCTTGAAAAGAAGTCAGGTCAAGGGACACCCCCGATGACCGCACCCGAACGGTGCTGGCACGCCCGCGCAAGAAAAGAGACTGTTGACCAGCTGCAGCAAAATTGGAGCCAAACAAGCAGTTCATACTTGAATGAAACCGGAAGGGAAGAACAAAAAACAGAAAGTTGGGTCACGGAGAACTTGCTCCAGCAGCACAATAATTTATTTCAAAAAGTTGTTCCATTAGTCCGATTTCCAGCAGCTGCAACCTACTTCATCCCTCAGAGTCAGACACTTGGGTCACAACAGAGTCTAATAAAAAGTTAAAAACCAAAAACAACAATCACAAACCAACAACTTACCAATTAATTTATTCAAATTAACAATTAGTGTAAAGTAAAAAAATGTTAAAATACCTGATTCAAGCTTCTCAAGCTCACCATAAAGCTCCAACTCGGTCTTCGTCGGCTCTTTGTACTCATTAAAAGCACCACCTCTTAACCAATCATTGAGACAAACCAGCCCTTCAACCATTGTCGGAGTCAATGAAGCTCTAAATGGGTCAACAACCCTTTTTCCTAGGCTAAAAGCAGCCTCCGAAGCCACCGTTGAAGCTGGAACAGCAAAGACATCCTTTGCAATTTTAGACAAAACTGGAAACCTAGGAGAATTCTCTTTCCACCAATCTAAAATATGAAATTTTGTATTGGCAGGGTCTTCGGCAGCTTCAAGCAAGTACTTGTCGACTTCATTCCTTATCTCAACCACATCTTTTTGCTTCCTAAGCCTCAAGAACTTGTTCATTGATGCAGCATGACTATCCTCCTCTCCGGCATTATAAATTGATTGAGTAGGTGGCTGTGTAGCTTCAAATGACGCTTGTGCAGCCACAGGGTCAGAATTAACATACTCATGATAAAGCTGCATCAATTGACCCTTAACATCATCTATCATCTCCGAGACCAAGGACATGTCTTGCTGCAGCAGAGGGAAAAAGAACTCAAGATACAATATCTTGTATCTTGGATCTAATACCACAGCAAGCAGCAAAATAGGGTTCAAGTCCTCCAACTTCAACCAATACTTGTCGAATTTTTTCTTCATTGATGCCCCAATGTTAACCATCAAATGATCGACACTTTGGCTGCATTTTTCCAATTCTTCAATGATGGTACAAATCCACACAACAGGCTGCAACACCTAACATGCAGAAAACTCTACCATCCTTCTCAAATTGGTAGATATCCTTGATATCTCTACCAATTGTCCTCCGAGAGGGAGGATCAAACTTTGGTGATGCAATCTTCATAAAATCAATAAAACCCTGCCCCTCTACATGACTAAACGGCAGCTCATCCCTCACAATCATTTTAGCACAAGCTCTTCTACATTCCTCTGGATCCCAAGCCCTAGCAACTAACTTACCACCACTTTCTGCAGAATCAAAGGAAAGAAACTTCTGCCTCTTAGCTGGTTGGTATGCTGGACACTTCTTGCATTGGTAAAGCATATGAGTCCTCATGGATGTCGTCCCATTTGATCTAGAGTCGCAAGCATACGTGGTGGGACAATACTTGCACTTAGCCCTTGGTTTCGCTAACGGAGTACCATCAGGATTCTTCATCTTCTCAAAATGGTCCCATGCTGCAGACTGGTTCTTCCTCTTCACATACTCAGCTTCACTAATTGGAGCTGCTGCTGCAGAAGGTGGTGGCGGAGGAAGCATAAGCGGTGCAGCAGCTTCACTTGTAGCAGTTGGTGTTGTTCCGGTGCTTGACCCAGTTGGTGTCGCATTGGGAGCTTGAGATGCTCCACTTCCCTGACAGTAAAATAAAAAATAGAATTAGCATGATAATTTAGCATCAAACCACAACCATCAAAGTCTCAAACAATCATTAGCATCAGTAAAGAATCAGATACAAACAGAAACAAGATACAAATATAAACAACAGAGCAGCTCAATAATGATTTCACACTTGTAAATCAAAACATTCCCAATCGAACCACAATTCTCAAACAGTAAGTAAGAAACTGATGAACCCAAAATCCAGCTACTAAGAACAACGCCCATTTTCAGAGAATGCAGAGTAACTAAGATGCTTGTTCATTCTACAAAAACTATTAAACTAACAAATCCAAGAAACATGGCCAAATTTATGAACAACAAGGTACACAAAGTCATAAAGAAACCCAAGAAACAGAACCAGTCATGGTGTTTTAAGATCCATCAGATTAACAAATTAATCCAAGTAAGATGACTAAGATCCATCAGATTATCCCAAGTATGATCCATCAAATCGAAACAAGCTGAACAAATTAACCCAAGTAACAAATCGAAATTAACCCAAGTATGATCCATCAAATCGAAACAAGCTGAACAAATTAACCCAAGTAACAAATCAAAATCGAAATCGAAATCGAAACAAGCTGAACAGATTAACCCAAGTACCGATTCCATGCTCAGTCGGCGTCAGTCTTCGGTTGTTCGGTTGCGTCAGCTTCAGTCGTCAGCATCAGTCTTCGTCGTGAGTCGAGAGAGATGAGGTCGGGAAGAGGCTAGCAAAGTCAGTCTTCGGCGTCGTCAGTCGTCAGCGTCGTCGGCGTAGTCAGCTTCAGTCGTCTTCGTCGTGATTCGAGAGAGATGAGGTCAGGAGGAGGCTAGCAAAGACTGCAAAAGTGCAAAGTGAAAATGAGAGGCTGATGGGAGTTTGCGAATCTGCTAGGGATTTCAACTTTTGAGACAGTAATCCAGTGCAGCAGGGAGTACCTGTACTTGGACCTAAACCAATTACAATTCGACAGCACATTTAAAAATATAAATATAATACTAAAATAACTAAAATAATATTAATTTAAATAAATAATATATATCCGGTCGGGTTCGGTTATTACCGGTCGGTTCTAATTACAAACCCGGTTCCAAACTGTTACAGACCGGTCCGGTCTGGTTTTTTTTTTTGGCAGCCCTGTTTCATCCGGTTCGGTCCCCAAACTGGATTTCCGGGCCGGTTCGGCCGGTTTTTGACGTCCGGTTCGGTTTCTGCCCGCCCCTACAAGCATCTACAGCCATACTTTAACATCAAGCATCTACATATCCAATCTATCACCAAATTTAGTACCCGTTCTTCACATCAAGTATTACCATCTAAATGTCCTGTATATATCAAGTTCTAATTAAAGGCCCAAAATCTTGAATCCAAGCTATTATTTTCTCTCTCAAAGCATCACAAAGAAAATCATACCTGATTTTGTAGAAGAAAAATCATTGCTGAGATGGATCTATAAGGTGTAGAGGCAAACAAGAAATCAATGAAATCTGAGCCCAAATATGTCTAAATATAAGATAGCAATCACGAGAAATTTCATGCTTAATACATGGCATATTAGTCTAACTCTATGAACAAATATATCATGCCAAGTCCATGTTAATGCCAAGCTTGTGCTCATACCACTCAAACATCATGCGCGCCAAGCACTTGCTCATGCTCAAGCCAAGCAGATCCACAACCAAGACAGACACGCCAATACTTAAACAAGCTTATGCCAAGCAAAAGTAATTTAAGCATATAAGCATCAGACATGCATACACAAGCCATGCCAAGCTCCTCTCTTAAGGTCGTGCATCTACCATAGAACATATGAGGGTCATGCCAAGCAGCCAAGCTCATTATTTTTAATACTGACTCCCTCTAAAAATACTTAAGATGGCCACAACCTCAAGCTACCAAATCACACACCGAAGCAAAGCTACTACATGCCTCTAAGCAAGCAAAACTAAAAACAAAAATCAAAGCCATGCAAAGAAAGCCTTTACATGCTAACTTGAAGCTGTATTAAAAAAAAATTATTGTCTGATTATGGTAGAAGCTAAGGACAGACTTATATCAAGGCCAAAGCTATAGGCCAAGCAAGTCAAGCAATTCATCCTCGGTATTGTTAAACAAAGTCAATGATAATCAAATATGCTTTTTATACATGCCAAACTACATGCCATTCATACTCCAAGCAAAGAACCAAGCAAAACTAAAACCATTAAATTACCATGGCCAAGCCAAGCTAAGAAACACGATTTATAGGGTAAACCAAGCCAATTAATACTATGCTGCATCATGCTTTATTGCAATCACGACATTAAAATATACCAGCCACAACAAAGCATACTATACAAAGTGATGCCTATAATCAAAGTCAAGCAATTCAGCCATACGTAAGAGTGAAGTGAATCAACAAAGTATTAGAGGAAGCATAAAATTTCCGGATTTCCAGCTAATCGGTTCACAGTTTTTTTCCAAGATGGTATATTTAAGTGGTAGGGCTTGATGACAAGAAATTCAAATGTAATATCAAGAGTTATTCTCATTCAATCAGTTGCCAACATTGTTGAGCAAATTCACATCACAACAGCAAATCAGTATCCCTGAAGCAACAAGCAATCACGGCAGCAAATTGATACAAAAACCAAAATACGTGAAACGCAGCAAATAAATCACAGCAACAAATCAATGTCACTGAAGCAACAAGCAAGCACAGTAGCAAATTGATAACACGAGAACCAAAATACGCTATAACACAACTATTGTCATTGCTGAAATAGAAAAAGGGAGAAAGATAGAGATAGCAGAGGAAGGAGATGCCTATACCAAGCAATAGAGAGTTTGACCCAGCAAGCCTATAGAGCAATCTTCATTCCATTCCTTTCTCTAAGGCACAAAATCTAATCAGGAAGCCTAGAATTACTCTACCACATGCTTGAAGCAATCAATCTATTCTGCAAGAGAATAAGGAGGTCGTGAACATGATTTCTCATATCAAAAGACTGTGAAGGAAGACGAGCTCCTTTGCCTCAAAACTGACTCTTGAGAAAAATACGTCTCGCGAAACTAAAAGATGAGAAAAGCATAATGGATTTTACAGGCCAAGACCACTTTCCTAAAAGAAAGGTGATTAGAGATTGGAATCTTTCTTTTTAGGAGTCCAATGATGACTAGCATTTATTTTTCAAGCTTAATAAGTCGTAGCATGCAATAAGTCTTCGGAATTGATTATGTAGCCCGTGACATGCTCGTACGACCTACATAATCAAGGGGGCTAATGTTGACACCAAAAAATCCATCTAACAAGCCCAATTCATGCTCTAAGCCCAATTCATATTTCAAGGTGAATTATACACCCGCAACCATCACGCCACGCACGTGGACCCAAGTCATATCCACGCACTTGGGGCTTACAAGAATGGGTGTGGTGTGGAAGGTAACAGAATTGCCTGAGGCCCGTTAATAGTTTTAGGCTCATTGATAATTTTGGACTTGGGACCAAAATTCATGCCCAACAGCCTAACTCTTAATATGGGTAAGTGAAGAAGAGATAACCTAAAACTTCTAAGTCTTATTTATCAATCATAAACTACGAATCTCTTTACAAATAATTCTCTTATAACCTCAAACCAAACAACCAAGCATCCTTTTTTACACAGCAATAACTTATTGTCACATGCGTAACAGAAAGCCTAAATTACAGTAGCAAATCCTGCCTAAATCATGGCAGAAAATCTGCCAAACCTATTCCACAATCTCACAGCCTTAGACACAACCTGACAAACCAAAACACATTGCAAAATCCAATACACACATTTAACCAAAGCCATCTCTTTACCCAGCAGTAGTAACTTCCAACTAAGATTCTTCTAGCTGATGGAATTGAATATAAATAGCTACTGCTATAACTAAAGGGGCATCAGAATTGGGTATGCTAGCAAGCTCTCTAGCATTCTTCTTTTGCCATGCTTCATCTCTCCCAAATCCACCCTCAGTTTTACATCCTTCCCAATTTATCTCCTGTCCAAATCTCTTATTCTATATACCTAAACCAATATGTCATCACTGCTGAGATCTCTTCTTCTGAAACTCATGCTTTTCTAGCTCCCACACAATGCACATCTTGCTAAGTCCTCCATTGAAAGTAACAAACAACCAGTTCACTGCCATGAATGAGTATTGAGCTGCTGGGAGGAACACAACAGCAAGCTTCCTAGGATTCTCAGTCCCTCGAAGTTTGCTAGGCCTAGTCTTTGCTTACTCAGACAAAGGGGACAAGATTTTGGGCTCGGCCATGGTGATTTCACTGACATACAACCCTGATCAAAAGTGCCTTTACAACAAGTAATACCTAAGTGTTTAAGGACACCTAGTTTGCGTGTCTGGCCCAAACTATGATTACTTGTCTGAGTTGTATTAGGGTTAGTTTTATAGATATTCTCAGAGATATCTTATTCATTGTATGATCCAGCTTTCTTATAAGACTCATATTCTCTGTTATAATCCTCTATATAAAGAGGCCCCTATTATGAATGAAAACACAACTCATTCTCTCCCAATTTTTGATTCCCTGAAACACGTTATCAGCACGAAGCCCTAACCCTAAAATCGTAACCTTCAAACCCTAACTTCCCCCGCCGCGCACCTTGAAGCCCTCGACCCTAGGAGTCCAGAACTGGCCAGAAAACTCCCGAACCGACCATCGGAAGTTTCGGACCGGCATGTTAGCCTCGCTCTGCCTCTGCTAGCCTCACCTGCATAAGCGTCCCCGCAAATCAACCCCTTCAGCTAGCCTCGCTAGTGCCTTCTGGTTAGCCTCGCTTCAGGTTGCTTCAAGTTAGCCTCGCTTCACTCCGCCAAGCAGCCCTTGCCCTGTAAGCTAACCTCGCTAGCTGATAGCCTCGCCTCGCCTCGACACAAGCTAGACTCGCCTCGACAGCAGCCTGCCCTACCTCCCTCGCGCACATCAGTTTGCTGCCCAGCACCACTGCACCTTCGGTTAGCCTCGCTAACCTCGTTTAAGCGACATAAGGGGGAGTGTTTAAGGACACCTAGTTTGTGTGTTTGGCCCAAACTCTGATTACTTGTTTGAGTTGTAATAGGGTTAGTCTTACATATATTCTCGGAGATATCTTATTCATTGTATGATTCAGTTTTCTTGTAAGACTCATATTCTCTTGTTGTAATCCTCTATTTAAAGATACCCCTATTATTAATGAAAACACAACTCATTCTCTCCCAATTTCTGATTTCCTAAAACACTAAGTTAGTTATGTATTAAGGTATTTGAGGTATTTGGTGGCCAAATTCTGAAGGTGGAGTCCACCACCTTGGCGCAAGTCATCCAAACCTACGCAAAAACCAAGCAGCTAAACAAAGGCAAAGAGCTCCACGCTCACCTCCTATGCACCCATTACCCACTATGCATTTTCCTCACCAACCACCTCCTCAAAATGTACTCCAAATGCGGGCACGTCGACTATGCCCTCAAGGTTTTCGACCAAATGCCTCACCGAAACTTGGTTTCTTGGACTGCAATGGTTACTGGGTTTTCTCAGAACTTGAGGTTCTCGGAGAGTTTCAAGGCCTTTTCCCAGATGAGAAGTGTTGGGGAGAGCCCGACCCAGTTTGCATTTGCAAGTGTCATCAGAGCTTGTGTGGTTCTTGGGTCGGTTGAGGTTGGGAGGCAGCTGCATTCTTTTGCTTTGAAATTAGGCTTGGCTTGTGAGCTGTTTGTGGGTAGTAACTTGGCGGATATGTATTCGAAATGTGGGTTCATGGTTGATGCTTGTAAGATTTTCAAGGAAATGCCGAGTAAGGATGCTGTGTCATGGACTCCGATGATTGATGGGTATGCAATGAGTGGGGATTTTGAGGCAGCTTTACGGAGTTATAAGAGGATGATTAATGATGGGATTGGTATAGATAAACATGTTGTTTCTAGTGTATTGAGTGGTTGTTCTGCACTGAAGGCTTGTCAGTTTGGCATTGGAAGTAGAGGTTGATGTGGGAAATGCTCTGGTTGATATGTACTCAAAATCAAGAGATATGGAGAGTGCTTTACATGTGTTTCAGGTTGAGCCTGAGTGTAGAAATATTGTGTCGTATTCCTCTCTCATCAATGGTTATGTCAAGATGGATGAAATCAAGAAGGCTTTTAGTGTGTTTGTTGACTTACAGAGGGGGGGGGGGGGGGGGGGGGGGGGGGGAGTTGAGCCTAATCAGTTCACTTTTCTAGCTTGGGCAAGGCTTGTACCAGCCAAGCTGCACTTGAACAAGGGATCCAACTTCATGCTCAGGTGGTCAAGTTTAATTTTGATAGAGACAATTTTGTGTCTTCTGTTCTTGTTGATATGTATGGTAAATGTGGGTTACTTGATCATTCAATACAAGTGTTTGACGAGGTAGCCACCCCGACTGAAGTTGCATGGAATTCATTGCAAAGTGTATTTGCAGTTCATGGCTTAGGAAATGACGCCTTGAAAACTTTTAGTAGAATGGTCCAGGCAGGAGTGAAACCAAATGCAATAACATTTATCAGTCTTTTAACAGGTTGTAGCCATTCTGGATTGGTAGAGGAATGTTTAAAGTACTTTTACTCTATGGAGAAAGCATATGGAATAGTACCTAGAGCTAGACATTACTCTTGCATTATTGATTTACTTGGCCGAGCTGGAAGGCTTGAAGAGGCCGAAGATTTTATTAACAGCATGCGACTGCAGCCAAATACTTTTGGGTGGTGCTTGCACGATACATGGTGATAAAGAGGGGGGCAAACTGGCAGAGAAATTGATACAGCTTGAACCTGAGAATAGTGGAGCAGATGTTTTGGTTTCAACTCTACATGCAAAGGAGCAAAAATGGGAAAATCTCAGAAGTGTGAGGAAGATGATGAGAGACAGCAGCATGAAGAAATTTCCCAGTTATAGTTGGGTTGATGTTGGAAACAAAACACACACGTCTGGAGCCGAAGATTGGTCTCATCCATAGAAGAAAGAAATATATGAGAAATTTGATGGTCTTCTTTATGAGATAAAGAAAGCTGGATATGTTCCAAATTCAGTTCTTGTTCTACATGATATGCACGACAATTCAAAGGTAGAACTTCTTCACCATCATAGTGAGAGGATAGCGATTGCATTTGCAATGATAAGTATGCCTGCCGGGAAGCCAATCATTGTGAAGAAAAATTTAAGGGTGTGCTTGGATTGCCATTCTGCAATCAAGTACATCTCCTTGGTTGTTGGAAGAAAGATTATAGTTAGGGAAAATACTCGGTTCCACCATTTCCCAGATGGGTTGTGTTCATGTGGAGATTACTGGTAATAGTTTTGAAGGCCAAAGTTTTGTAAAGGAATACATGCAAAAGTCATCTGCCTGGTTACTTCGGACAAATATTTTTTGAGCCGACTGGGTGATTAAGAATGAGCAATGGGCTTTTAAGCTTTGACTCAAAAGCATGTAAGAAGACGAATAACCTGAGAGCTTTTGTCTTGCACGTGGAAGAGGCGATTGTATTTCTTCATCCATTGGATTATTAGCTCAATTGGTTTATAGTGTAACAAGAAGTGATCAAGTGATTGTGTGGTAGCCATTCTCAGGTGATATGTGATGAGATTCTTCATCAAGATTCATATCTCCAGGTTTGAGGGCATGTGGAGACAGGAACCAGTTACATTTCTTCTTCTATTTCGTGAAGGACACAAGAATCATGGACTAAGAAAAAATGTTGAATGTTTACCCATCAATTTATTTTGCTTTGCAGAAATGTATGTGGCTTCTATATCTGAGAAGATAATATAATAAAGCTGAAATTAAAATTAAAAAAAAAAAAAAGGTTTTTGAGGAATATATGACGTAAATAGTTTATGAATCTTCATATTTGTGTAAGACCTTATTGAACTAGACATCAACACTTTCTACAAATTGACATTTTGAGGATGAGTTTTAGAGTTCAGTTTGTAACATTAGAGTATTTAATAAAGCTTGTAATCGAAAATAGTTTTATTAATGAAATCTGTTTTTGAATTTGAATTCAAACATGTATGGTTATTTAGATTAATCCGTTCAGATAAACATAAGGAATTTATAAGGCAGTTGCTTAATGGAAGGAACTGCCACAACAGTTTGTCTGATATAAAGTGGATTGCAACCTCCTCATTGATCCCTGCTAGAACACCAAACCTCAAACAAAATTGTCCCATTAACAATATGAGATTGGGGGTGCATCTAGGAGAAGCATCAATGGATTCTGGAACTGCATCCTATTAGTATCATATACTTTTATCAGTTTGTTTTCTAGATATAATGTTTAATATGCAGCAGATTATATTTTGGTCTTGATTCATATTGTTCTTGAATTCCAATCTTACATTTGGCATAGTCATGTTAATCATCTAGTATCTGTTAATCTTGATAATTATCTCAGAATTGGTTTAAATACAGATTTCATAAGTGTTGTTGCTGTTTTAATTGTCTGAGTTTATATATGATCAAAGACTAGATGTTCATAACTAAATTATCTCTAACAATTTGAGATCTAGAGCGAGTCAGCTCGATAGAGAAATTGATTGTAGACGGGTTTATGATTGATCTTCCTTTCATCGTAAAATATCAGCACAACTTAGCCTCATCACTGCTGCAAGATCAATTCATCTATCGGTACTTGGGATCTTTTAGATCTTTTATTGCTGGTGTTTCTCTTGTTGCCAAATGCCCTTTAAATGTTTTGTATATGCGGACAACAAAATGGGGAAATGTATATGAAGCGTACTGGACCAGTGTCATGTGAGGATACAACTTATGGATGATATGGTGCAATTGTTATATCAAATCAAGAAATCAACTATCAAGTTTTCCCACAAATAGAATGAGGCAGCAAATGCAGTTTCACAGTTCAAAACAGTTAATTTCAAAACTTAATTCAAACTCCTCAATGTAATATATTTGATTTTCTGATATAGAAATACGTCACAAACTTCACTCATATGGTTTACACACCAGTATATCAGTGAATATATACAACCTCATGCACAAAATCATACAAAATATTTTTCACTATAGAGATATTCTACGGCTTTAGATTATTGGGTAAATAATATCAAATATTTATATTCAATAAATCAAATCAAGCAAGTAATATATAATCACAAATAATATAGAGGAGAAGATCGAGAATTGGAGAATCTGCATTCTGAGTTCAAGAGAGGTACAACATTCGTTATCCTAAAGCCATAGACATGGAGATATGCAGATTATGACGGTCGTTTACGTATAACTCCAAGATACTTCAAGGGTTATCTCATACTTCACTTTGCACTACAAACAATAGACAGATTGCCGTGTGTTTATCAATTGCACGACAAACAAAAGACGTCACCTATTTATTTCAAGTGTTTATTTTATTGGAGGGCAATAAAAGTTTATTGGGTTTTATTGGGGGGCAATAAAAGTCTTTGGTGACCTCTCCGATGACCTACATGAGGCATCACATACAGAACAAGTAATAGGCTGTTCGACATAACTATGTGAGGAATTGTTATTGTAGATGGATCATATTATTGTTTTGAGACTTGATTTTTTGAGGAAAACAATATATTGTGAGAAAGATGATTTATATTGTTTTGAAAGTGTTTTGAGTTGTGAAGAGTACAATTGTTATATCATTTTAATGAGTTTTGTGAAACATTTTTGGGTCTAGTGTGACCACTTTAAATGTTTTGGTCTTTGTATCGAGGGTCTGAGTACCAAGGGTCACAGTGATGACTGAGGGCGAGCAAATTGGGGACCAAGCCCCCAGGTGAAACGCCCGATCCAGTTAGAGTTCTAGTATGTCTATCATTGTATTCATGGGGGTAACTACGTGGTTATTTCGACTTATGAATATTGTTTTTAAAGAAAGTCTCTAGAGTATTCTTTCTTTTATTGTCCAAGAGGGACATTGTTTTCATATTTAAATTGTTGAGTTAACAAATGCTTTTAAATACTGCATGTGGTGACTTATGCTGTCCTAAAGAGATAATTAAGGATATTGAGTTTTGAAATGAATCATTGTTGTTGTTCCAGTTTTAGGTTTAGAAACCTATTCTGTTGTTCAGTATTTGTTAGACTTCAGTTGTGTATTATGATCTCCGTGAGTGTTTACTTATTATTTTGATGTTTTAATTAAAAGTGTAAACTTTGTGTGATGTAACTTGTGACTTTAAAGATTGAGTTGATATTGACATTAGTAGGCTCAATGAGTTGTGATTGCTTAGATTAAGAGAGAAAAAAATATTCGTAAGTGTTTTGAGGCGAGTTGTTTGAGCCATCGCGTTCCTAATTTGTTCTTTTTATTAATAACTTGTTAGTTGTTTTAATTCGAAATTCAAGGCGTGACACAAGTAGCCACCATGAGCATTGCAACTTCACCATGGAAACGAATGGAAGAGGGACATGATAGACCGAAGCCTATGGATGCAAGATGACATGCTGAAGAAAGCTAGCACCGCCACCCTTCTGTTGATCAGAGATCGAAGAGGGAAAAAACATCACCTTTGATTGATCAATTAAAGCCGTTGCATCAGGCAATGACCCAGACTCCCACTTAGAGAGAAAAAAAAACTAGCATTTTTTTTTACAGAAATATCAGATTTCAAGTTAGGTTCAAAATGTTTTAAAAATATTGTTATTTAGCACCATAATGTTTATTTATTTATTTATTTATTTTTTGACCATTAGTAGCAAAGAAGCGAAACCAGGGGCAGATCCAAGTAGAGCTTAGGGAGGACTCAAGCCCGCCCCAAATTTTTGGGCTGAAAAAAAAAAAAAAAAAAAAAACTACATGTATACTTTTTTTTATTTTCTTTTTATGGGTATAGGCTTGGTCAAGCCCACCCAAAGTCTTAACTCCCAAACATCCGAACCTGGAACCAGACCACCATCAGCTCTCTGCTCTCATTTCTTTCGCTGCTTCGCAGTTTCACTCCCTCTTAGTTTCTCAGTCTCACCTTCTTTTCTTCTCTTAGGGATCAAATTCACCTTCTCTTCTGCTCTTCTTCAATTTGGGGCAATCAATCAATTCATTGTAAGTAGGATTCAAATTTTTTTTTTTTCAATTTAATCAATTCAATTCGGGGAATTTTTTAGGGTTAAGAATTGATGTCAAATTCAATTTTGTGGGTTTTGATTCAGCAGTGGATTGAAGATTTTTTTTGTTGTGTGCTTTGCTGTGGAACTTGCTTACGAAAAGATGAAAACTTCCAATTCAGTGTGTATTTCTTATTGGATTCTGTTTGGCTCCAAAACCAGTTGGCTTGCAAACTGTCTCTTTTGAGCGAGTGATTGCGCAGGCATGCCAGCACCGCGGGGTGCAGTCGTTGGGGTAGTCCCTTGACCTGACTTCTTCTTCAAGCGCTGTGGACGAGGAGAGCACCAACCTCGTCACAGGGTTCTTCTCTAGCCTTTCGGAAAAGGACTTTTGCCTTACGGATAAGGACTTTGGTTGTGATCTCTTGCGTTCACCGAATCGATACTTAGTATTGTAGACTAAGCAGAGCAATCACTGGGAAGTTTGGAGAAAGCACGGGTTGCGCTAAAGCGTGACTTTAGCTTCGCTGGGTTGCGAGGGCGTTACCCTTGCTTCGCTGGCAGTAACGGTGGCGGTTGCGCTCGCAGTCGGCTCGCTGGGAGACTGGGACTGGAAGTACGGTCGCCCGGTTGGTCTGGTGATGCTGACAGTCGGCTCTTGGAGAGACTAGGACTGGCGCACGGTCACCGGGTTTCAACAAGGTTGAAGGTTTGCTCCGGGGAGGCTTTGTAATCGCTAGGATTGATTGATATGATAGAGGTAGAGATCTTTATTCGTCCTTGAAACCCGGTATATATACCTAGGGTTTCTGACTCCTCCTTGTTGTAGAAGGATTATTGATTGAAGTTTCCTAATCGATCTCTGCTACTTACCTCCAATAAGGTTTCGTTTTCCTCATGGATTCCGGAATGGGCGAAGCTGTAACCCAAACCATAGTAGGCTTATTTTTGGGCCGCAGGTATCGGCCCGCTGTGCTAGATCCACTAAAGGATATTGCCAAAATTACTTTTGGGCTCAAACAGATTCAAACTTTCAGAGTGCTCATTCCCTTAGGCTAGCGTGATAGCGTACTCTCTTTGATTAGATTTTTTGGTTGTTAATTATTGAGAAGCTGCACGGCCTGCACCTTTGTGTATAACTACAGTTTGTTCAAATTCCTGTTAGTTGAGAAGCTGCGCGCAGCTTTGATTAGATTGTCAAATATTAATTATTGACATTTGTTTTAAAGTTGCTTGAAGTTGACCTTATTAGTTGGATGTTTGATCACTATTCTAGGCTTCTAGCTTTCTTTGTGAGCCAAATGTTAAAGTTTACATTTTCTTTGCATCTCAGTGTCCATTTCAGAACAAATGTTGGTAGAAAAGGTCTTGATTGATTTATATAGCTTGAAAACATGCTGGCCTTTTTACTTCTAGAATTACAGAAAGCAGATTTAACTTGTTTTAGCTTATGTTTTTTTTTTTTTGGTCAGAGAGCTATAGCTATCTTATTGATTTACTTTGTTGAATTATTTTGCTCTTTTCTTTTTGTGTGTTCCAATTTCTTGATGATGACAACACATGCTATTTGGAGATCAATTACACCTTTGATATTAGAAAAGACTCGGCACAGCTTGATAGTCCATTGTTTCAAGGCTGAAATCTACTTAGTGAAATTGAGCAAAGCTACTGCTTTTAAGTGAGGGGTAAGGCTCACTACATTCCCCCCTAACTAGGTGTATTTTTCTTTTTAATTAATAAATTTCTCTTGCACTGTTGAGATTCTCCATAATTTTTTTTTTTTCTATTAATAAAGCAAAGTCCACCCAAAATTTCAATCATATATCCGCCACCGAGTAAAATAACGAAAATAAAACAAAAAACAAAGAGGCCGTCCTTTCACGCGGATGAGGAGGAGCTCCATCATACAAAAGAATACGGAGTAAGGAAGAAGGAGGCAGTTGAAGCCAACTAGCTGGGGACATCTTCTATGTTTATTACTTGGATTTCGCTTACGTACATATGTGATCCTAACTAATTTTTCTCATTCAAACATTCTCTATATATATATATTATTTGAACAACGTACAGATATAGTATAATCAACTGTAAGGTGATGAAGTGGGAACACTAGCTAGCATGACTATTTCTATAGGTATCTGTTTGTGTACATAATGTAGCAATTGGTCTTATAAAAATTTCAGAAGGACGTAAGGGTACAACAAATTGTAAAACAAACCCGAAAAATTGAACATCGGCCTATCAGCTAGTAGTTGTACGTTTTGTGTTTAAAGTTCAGGTTTTCCCATCAATATTTCCCAAAATAAAGTCATGCGATATGTGCGTTTACATAATTTCATTAAAAATTTTAACAACTTTTTCATTTCAACATTATCCTCTAAAATTGGCAACCACTAAACATTAAGGAAGAGAAAGAAAGTGGGAGCAAACTATCTTCCTACTCCACGTATGTCATAAACTCATATCACTGTACTCAATCGACAAAGAAACACACGTATCAAGTTACATGGTTTCAGGAAGAGTCCAATTCAACTCTTTCTTCTTTCTTCTTTCTTCAGAATTTCTATAGTAAAGATCTAATTGGTGAGTGGATCTCGTCTGTTTGGCCTTTGCCACCGGTTAACTAATTCGGATGGATGTTTATGTTACCCTCGTTTGTAGCTGAGGACCTGAGGTAATGGATGTTGAGAATGACAAGAACCTAATATCTGCAATCCTTCAAGATATATATAAATGTTGCATAAGAAATAAGAAAAAAGTAGATGTCCAATCCATCTGTCCTATTTCCCCAATATGTGTCGCACTATATCTTGTCCATGGCTATCTGCAGCTTCTCTATTATTTAGCATGTCATAGTTAAAAGGGACCCAGTGTCATCTTTCAGTCATTAGTTCAGAAACAAGAAAGAAGAAAGAAAGACCCTAAAGAAAATAAAGAGAAAAGAGCTTTGTAAATTCTAATTATGCAGAGTGAAGCACAGTCGGTCTTGTTAGGGCAAAATCGCAAAACTCACATAATTTTGCATCCAAGCAAATAAACCATGTATATTACAAAAATTCAATCTTTTAACGCTTTTAGGATAGGGTTCTATATATCCATATCTACTTGCTCCTTTTATATAGCTAGCTATTGCTTTCAAATTATATATGATTGAGGGTGCTTTCGTTTTTGAACTTCTGCTAGCTAATAGCTATTGCTTTCAAATTGTATATGATTGCGGATGCTTTCGTTTTCGAACTATTTGCATTTTAGAGAGAATCTTGCGTGGGGCAGCCACAAGGATAGGTGGTGAGGCAGACCAATCACTGTCCAGCCAGGAGGATGTTTTGGGTATTGCACTTTAGAGAATAAGGACAGTTTCGAAAAAGAGAGAAAATTTCATCTCTTCTGATTTGGTGACCCTAAAGCCACGTGGTGGGGAAACCCCCACCTAAGAATTTCTCTGCATTTTAATGCGGGGACGAAGTTGCCAGAACCTTACGTAAGTTTATATTGGCTAGTGTGATGATCAATCATCTTTCACCAGCTAATTAACAAACAAATGCACGGATTTCAATGTACTCTTCCACTACTCTTTTGGAAAATACATCCTTCAAGATATTTGAACTTAGTGTTTACCTCTTCGATCACCACCTAAGCCAAATGCCACTTCAAGTACTTGAGGGGTCTTGAGCCATGATCGAGCATACTATGTAGCAATGGTAGTTCGTTCATTTGTCTATCCTTATTACAAGATTAGTCATTACTCTTTAATTATCAATTATCAAGATTCAAGAGTAGTCATTAATTAACACGTTAACTGGCTAACAACCACAAAACTCGATGAGTACTAATTAATAATCTGAAAACTCTATTCTCCCAAGCTATGAAAGGATTTTGGCCCAAAATTTTGAAAGATCTTGGATCTCATGCGGTTAGCTTGTTTTCTTTTTAGTTATATTAGATACTGAATAGATCTGCCTTTTAATATTTTCTAATTTAATTCATTTTTTTTTTTTTTAGAAAAACGGAATCAGGTTTCATTAATAATAACAACGACATCTCTCGATCAAGATAGAGAAATTCGAAAATCCATCATATTACATCTCGATACACAAAATCCCTCATATTCTTTTTTTTCTTTTTTTAACTTAATTAGACTAATGATTTAAAAACCAATTTGTGTTCTCAAAAAGAAGAAATTTTAGATCTGTACACAGCTCCGAGCAATATTACCAAGGGGAAATGATCATTTACCCAATTTCAACAACAAAATTGCCCACTTGCTCCACCATGAGTTGTTAAACCTCATTTACCCAAAACACTCTAAGGGATTATTTCCCCTTTACCCAATTAATTCTTTTTTTATTCTTTTTATTTATTTTAGGGACTTTTTTGCCCTCTCCTTCTTTCTCACTTAGAGGGAGAAATCATCCTCCACCTTGCCGGACTCCGGTGACTAGTGGCCGGCCTCGGACTCCGGTGACCGATGACCGGAATCCGGCGACCAGGTACAGGAATCCGGCGATCGGTCACTAATAATACCCAGTAACCATATTATTGCCCCCCAGTAATCATATTATTGCCCCCCAAAAATAACATTATTGCCTCCAATAATCATATTATTGCCGTCCAGTGAATTGTATGAACTCCCAAAATCAAAATGAATACACTACAGGCACAATTGATCAATTTATAATCATATTATTGCCCCCCAATAATCATATTATTGCCTCCCAATAATCATAGTTTCGACCAATCACAGAGTGCCATGTCACATTTGTTGTGTCATCCAACCAATCATAAAGCTCCAAAATAAGTCCATAATTTTCTGAATATATTTTTGCCGAAATATCCATTAATTAATTCTGATTTTCTTCTTTATTTTCGGCCAAAATTCCTTTAGGAATTGTAGGATGAACCTAGACTTGTTTTGGAATTCTTCTTTCCTTAAAATTCTCCCTTGAAAATCTCCATACATATCATTCCTTGTGTGGCGTCAATCACCTTGATTTTCCACGTTATTTCCTTGTTTCTCTCTTGGCTTTTTACGGCAACACATAATTAACTCCTCCAAGAATATCTTTTTGCCCTTAAAAATCTCCCTTGATTTCCTCCAATCGAAATCTCCAATCACTCTCCTTGATTTTCACGTTGGCTCCTTTTTTTCCTCTCCCCCAAT
The DNA here is from genome assembly GCF_958449725.1 of Rosa rugosa. NCBI lineage: Eukaryota > Viridiplantae > Streptophyta > Magnoliopsida > Rosales > Rosaceae > Rosa > Rosa rugosa. The sequence continues at coordinate 12,081,072 of NC_084823.1, forward strand.
AATCATATTATTACCCTCCAATAATCATATTATTGCCCCCCAATAATCTATTGACACTATGTTATTATTTGTGGGAATTATGTTTTTGATAGCTGATACGTTTATTTGTGTTTATAGTGTGGAAATGTAGTGTACTATGTTGGTCTATTGGGGGGCAATAGAAATATTATTGCCCCCCAGTAATGTGATTTTTAGACGTCTATTGCCCCCAATAGACATTTAACTTCTCTCTATTGGCCTCCAATTGACATTCAAATCTTTTTTTTTTTCTTTTTTCTTTCCTTCTGCCCCTTATTTTACTTAAAAAAAAAAATTTGGGCACCCAGAAAAATGATCTGGGCACCCACATCAAGACCGGACGCTTTTCTCGACTACTAGGTGTTGGACTCCGGCGAGGTAGGCCGACCAAAGCTGCTTGGTCGTCTTCAGGAGTGGATGCTGCTTCTCCAATCGGCGCCGCAGACCGGAAAGCCCAGATCGCCGAAATCGACCAGAAGCCCGGTCGCCGAAATCGACCTTGCTCGTCGCCGTCCGATCTCAACAGAGTCCTCGATCTGCGGCCTCTGAGGCGTCGTCTTCGGCCTATGCGGCGTCGTCCGGCCTCTGTGGAGCGCGGCAACGGGCACGGTGCGGGGGGAGAGAGAGAGAGAGAGAGAGAGAAACTGGAGGTGGAGATCGGGGGGAGAGAGACAGAGAGTCTGAGGGGAGAGGGATGAGTTTCTTTTTAATTAATAGGGATTAAAATGTCAATAGATATTAGATTGGGTAAATTGGGTTAAAAAACTGTTGGTGGAGCAAGTGGGCAATGTTGATGCTAAAATTGGGTAAGTGGTCACGGCCCCTATTACCAATAGATAATCACCATAGCTCTCACAAAACAAATCCGAATCATCATTATACTAGATTACTCTACTTGTTTGGTCATTCAACTCCATCCATCGTGCATTCTATGTTTTATTCAACAACTAGTACTTCTTTTAATTCCCCCAATTAGTGGCCAAATTAAAAGAAAGAAGAAAGCTTTTTCTCAGTTCTTTCTTTAATCTATGAATCGCATGCTTTTTCAAAACCGTGGGCCTTGACATACTCGATTGATTCTTCTCCCACAATAAGCTCCAGAAGATATGAGTCGGTTAATTTCCGTACGTACCTGGATTACAAAATAGAGTACTGGTAAAGCGTACGAGCACTACTCCACTCACACCAAACCCACCCACTATCTTTATCTCAATCTCCATCACCCTCTATATATCATCGTAAGCACCGGCCACTTACATTACAAGTACTAGCTAGTCTTTCTCTTTCTCTTTATCTTTCTCTTGCCATATATAAACTTTTAGGACAATCAACTAATCAGTGAGATCGATGATCAGAAAGGGAGAGGAGAATGGAGAACGATGAAGTATCAACTCGGCCTTCTTTAGCTTTTCCTCTGGGTTTGGCTCTTCTTCTTCTCATGCTATTGAGCATCAGCACCTTCTTCTTCTGCTGCCTCTACTGGGACAGAGTTCGATCTCTCTTCATATCCTCTCTCGATCAAGATCAAGACCCAGAAGCAAATTTAGATCAGAAACCTGCACGTCCGAAAACGGTAACTAATTGAATTTAACTCTTATTCTCTTTACTCTTTTGATTGTTCCAGCTTATATGAAAAGTTCATAGCCAAACAAATTATAAGCAAAATTACTGGTGTTTGATTAATTGATGTTTTTCTCTTTTTTAATTTGTTGTATAGATGGAAAATCAAAATCAACTACAGAGCTTGCCAGTACTGATGCCTGGAGATCAAGTGCCAAAGTTCATAGCAATTGCATGTCCCTGTGAACTTCCGGCGGTGGAGAAGAAGATCACGGTGATAGTAGCCGAGCCTACCCGTTTGTGTCATGCTAGTACTGTATGTAGCTAGTTTTTTTTTTTTTTTTTTGGCTCTTTTTTTTTTTTTCACATATATGATTTTGTATAATATTATTTGTAAAAAGGAAATTAATTTATGCTAATTGTGTGAGGTGGAACCCTATAACAGAACTAATTACAAATTAACCTCTATAATACGTTCCCTTCTTTCTTTCTGTAATTACGTTAGAGCCAGAAAACTTTGGCGAGCTAGCTAGTATGAATTTAACCAGAAAGCATGGACAGTTGGCCAATGAGGCTATGATGAGTTATATTCTCGAAATTTAATGAAGTGAAATGCTAGGGGCCCGTATACTTAACCTCATTACTAGAATTTACATGAACACCTTTTTAGTGGAAATATGATTGAGCGCACACTTTATTTGCGGGAAATGTCGACTAACGAATCTAAAAGTCAGTGAATCAGTCCAGTTTTCTTGAAAACAGTTTTTTTTATTTTTAAGTGAACATTTATAGAGGAAACTTATTTAAGAAAAAAAATAAGAGATATAAAGAGGGAGACCAAATCAAACCTCTTAGGAATACCCAAAAAATTTCTATTACAAAGCCCAAGAATAAAGGGTGGTGTCAAATCTCACCAAACTCTACCATTTGAAGAACATCTAAAATTGACAAGAGCATCTGTAACTTAATTATCTTCTCTGAAAATATGCGAGGAACAAAATTGGATTCGAGCAATTCGGTGTAAACAATTGTTCCACTAGACTTGAACACGTCACAGAACTAAGTGAGGAGAACAGAGAAAATAAATGACAAGAGATGAATCAACCTCCAACCAAACATGCTTTCAATCTCTAATGCGTGATAATGGCCTTAATAATCACCATCACCTCGGCATCCACTATCACCTCTTGAAAACAGTGAATTATATAGACATGACAAGAAAGATTTGGGCTCGGATATCACCTCTTGAAAACAGTTAATTATATAGACATGACAAGAAAGATTTGACATTCCTAATAAAAAGAGTTACTAATTTTTGGAGTTCAAAAATGAGCGGTTTTTCATGCAAAACTCAAATGTGCAAGAAATTATGTGCAATCATATAAAATATGTGGAACTGTGGAAGTGTCTTGTGTAAACTTGAGGCGGCTTCGTTGTCTTCTTACGTGCTTTTGGAAAGAATTCATCCGTGCCAAGCATTTTCGTGCATATTTATCAAGCAGCTGAAACGAGTTGAACCTGTAGTTCTACTCGAGACGTGAAAGCTTTCACAAATTTATGCAAATTGGGAATGACACCCTCCTAATTAATCGGATTTTAGCTAAAGCAAAATTGTCATGCCAATACATTCGACCAAGCGTGGAGAGATGTCTCGGTTTTTATAAAGTTTGGTTGTTTTAATTTGTATGTAATTAACATACACGATCAAAACAAAATAAAGGTTCAGGTATAAGAGAATTTCAAACAAAACTTAATGCTTTTCAAGAGATTATATTTGTATCTACAAACTCATGATGATGTTCTAGCTTGTGCAGTACAATTCCTCTCACAGCATGAGATTCCCAACCAAGTGGGCTTTTGATTAGAAACCTAGTGGGATTGTTAGCAACTTAGCATATATCTCCTCCATAATTGTAATGAATTATCACTTATTTGATCCAAAGCAGACCTATCTATATATTCTAGAATGGAATGGACAATGGTCGGGACAGTAGGCGTTGCCTAGTATTAGATACTACGAGTTTATAAGTGGGACATATTATTTCCTTTTCGCAAGTTAAGCTGTCCGCTAGAGTCGCCTGTTTCATTTAATCAGAGAAGAGCCCTTCGACCAAATCTGTAAATTAACTTGACCACACATCAACTAACAGCTTAGGTAGGCTATTGATCAATTGCTAATTCAGTTGGTATTCATGTATTTATACTATTATTAAGAGAATAGGCTTTGTTAGCCAAAACTGAAAATTTTGACAAATTTAACCCTGAAAGATTAAAAAACTTTGACAATAAATTAAATCACAAAAGTAAATAGGACAATTATAAAATAGATTTTATTAAGAAAATTGAAAAGAAATTATCCCACTACCTCCACTTTTCTCTTCCACTATTTTCTCTCTGCAATAACTACCCATTGAATCTATTTTCTTTTGCAGATCACTTTTTTTTTTTTTTTACAATTAAATTTTTTCTTACACATGCAGAGCATGTGATTGCAGACTAGTACTATTATTAAGAGGAGAAGAGACTTTGTTCGTCAAAACTGAAATATGTACCAAAATAACCTTAAGATATTAAAAAACAAAGTCCAACTTTTATTCTCCATAGACATAATCGTTAAAGTACTGAAACAAGAAAAAATTAAATGTACATGGGAAAATAGAAAAATACAATCCACTTTCTCTTCAGATAACTACCCATTATCTGCAATTATCTATAGGGAGTGAATTATTCAGATAACTACCCACTATCATCAGTGGCGTAGCTGGAATTTAAGTTTATTGGGGCACAAAAAAATATATATATAAAAATATACAAAATTTTTAAATGTAACTTTTATCAATTACAATGGTAATTGTGCTCGACCAAATTTCATAATTTGAAATCGTTGCATAATAGTCTCATCATTTATACTAATAAAAATTTCTTTCTCAATATATGAAATCAAGCAATCATTCATAAACTTATCACCCATTCGACTGTGTAAACGAGTTCATAGCAAAAAATACTGAGAATCATTACTTGACGACACACACACACACACACATGTTATTGATATAATAAAATATTTTTTAAATCGTATCTATATTAGACTTGAAAATCTATAAGTAATATGGAAATAGGAATCATTAACTATAACCGATTCTATTACTAATGTTAAAAAAATTTAGGAAAGAAAAATAATATGTAAATATTATATAATATTTACAGTGATTAATTAGGGTTTTTTTTGCACCAACAGTGTCTGGAGACTTAGGTGACTGATAATATAATACCCGAACTTACAAAGTTATCAAAGTAATACCCAGACTCAATTTTTCGTATCAACATCGTACCTCACGTCTCCGTTAATCTTGATCACGTGCGACACACGTGAGTCACAAAATAAGGGCAAGAAGGACTTTTTTACTCCAAAAATCCCAATCCAATAGATTCTCCAAAAAAAAAAAAAAAAATCCCAATCCAATCGTCATGCATCCCCATTAGAACTTCTCTGACCATGAAATTCAAAGAAACCTATTTATTATGATCTTCTTCATCTTTTAGAATTTGGATTTGGGTTGTTCAGGAATATGTCAAAGCTAATTCAAATTTCATTTGGATTTGGATGCTAAACTACGATAATCTCTCTCCTCTCGAAACTCCATCTCCAAATCCAGATTAGCCACCACCGCCACCTCCTCCACCAGCCCTTCTTCCCAGTTGAATCAAACCCTCCAACCCAATCACCATCTTCCTCTCCTCCCCCCACTGCCGGTCTCCGTCACCGCTACACTTATCATCACCTCCGCCACTGTATTTTTACTCTCGCCGGCGCCGGAAGCTCGACCCCACTTCGGCTGACAACAAGGCCTCCAGAATTGACAGCCCAATCGTTGAATTCCAAGACACCAAGTTCCTCACACTCATCTTCTCAAACACCTTAACTGAATCTCCAACAAACCCAAATCCACATACACATCCGAAGCCAAACCCATATTCACAACCATCCCATGAACCCCCTGAAGGAATGGATGGATTTCAAAACTTTTTAATTAGTGCGGAATTAGTTTAACCATTAAACTACTAACTAAACATAAAATCCATTCCTTTAACCCATGATCTTGGCTTATTGTGATATGTATATAAACATAGCATGCATAGTAAGGAAGAACAAAGAGGGAGTTTATGTTCTACTCACCCTTGGAGCGTGATTTTAATCCGATCCAAGTGAACCACCAAAGTTTCTCTCCTTGATCTCTCCTTGTGTGTGTTTCCTCCACCTTGAAGCACCTTGGATTAAGAACTCCTTCTTGTACTCCTTCTTGTGCTTGTAATCTTCTCTTTGATGTAACAAGTAAAGCCACAAAAGGATATGGCCTCTAAGGATCTTCACCAAGTGAATCAAGAGATGAAGAAAGATGAAAGAAAAGAAGAAATTATGCAAGTGTTCTTCTTTCCTTTTATTTTGTAATGGACCAAGAAAGAACTCTTTCTCTCTCTCTATCTCAAATCTGAAAATAATAGTGTGGAGACACACTTATTCTCTTTGTCCATGCTTTCACTTTTATATAATAAGAAATAACTCCAATTACTAAAAGAAAATATTGACTTTCATAAAGCCAATATTTTGGCTGGTCCATACTTGTTATTGGGCACTAAAAATGTGTCTTGGGCTTTCATTTAAATCTCATTTAGTGAAGCCCAAGTCCACACGAAAAGCCCGACAATCGTTTAGGCCCAATAGGTTCGGTTTTACCCGAAAAACCTAATTATGTCCAAATAATAAATCTAATTAATTATTTGGTCATAACTAACTCTTGTTTAATCTTCTTCATATACAATCTCAAGGATCCACTTATATGGTGTGCGATCTCTTAGGTTCTAATTAACAAGGCAGTGAAGTTTATAGAAACCATTCTATTTTGTTTACGAATCAAAAACTCCATTTTTGATTCTCCCTTGTTATTAGGATTATAAATGTTTATTAATCCTCGGGGACTTCACAAGTCATGAGTGACGTCTTGCAACATATCATGACTACCCTAGTTAATGTAGAATGACAAAGAACCTATTCAATTGGAATTACAATACAATACGGTCCTTCTCTAACACTATGTTCTAAATCACATCATCGGGGTATGGAATTGATATGTCAATCCCCTAATGTGATTTTCATTCTTATGTGATTCTTAGAATGTGATTAAAAACTCCTTTTTAATCTCATTCAATATTGCTTTGGCCAAAGACTCATTGAATCACATCTTTGAACATACACCTTATTTACTTAAGGATAGAGATTCCTTATTGTACACTCACATGTCTCCATGACCGAATTGATTATACCAATGAATGCATCTATTATATCCATTAAGGGACACAATATTATTGCATCATCAAGAGATAATCCATTCACTCATAAGACAACTATGGTGTCTCAGGTCAAAGGACTAATTTGTATTATTGCAATTTAGAGTTCAAGTTTGACATGTAAGTAAGACTCCATACAAGAACTCTAATGATCGCGTTCAGTGTACTCTTTAAATTAAGAGCACCCACATACTTATATTAGTGTCTCTACACAAATGACAAGAGACATATCATCCTCCATATTGAGCATACATAGTATGTGCTAGTCTTTCCGGATTATCAATGTCTAAGTGATAATCCTATGACTAGGAACCTTTTAGGATAAGAGTGTGAAAGAGTAAAGGTCTCACACATCTAACTCTTTAGATTACTTTCTCTTTAACTCATATTCCTTGGACCTTGTTCAATCAAATATTAAATATAAGCAATGAACAATAAACTTGCCCTTTTGATTAATAATAATTACAATAATAATTACATCAAAATGATTGTTTTAGGACACAATTCCTTCACCCCCTGCCCCAAACCCACATCCAAAAGCCCACCACAGGCCTTGGCTTCGGATGTGTATGTGGGTTTACTATTTTTTTTATTTGAGAGATTTCTTAAATATGCAGAGCATGTGTTTGCAGCTTAGTATATATTAAAAAACAAAAACAAAAACAAAAATATATATATATAAAAAAAAAACTTGCATAAGGCCTTAGAATTTTTTCGTTTCATATGTACGTCATGACGTAATACTTTGGGTAATCAATTTAGAACCAATTGTCAATAGGTGCAATCCCAAAACCATTATAAATCCTTATACAAATGTAATGTCTCAAACAAAACAGTTTAACTTAGTTTATACTTCGGACTTAAAAATTTTGCATCACAAAATAGTGAATCATCATCCTACAATAGAGCTCATTAGAGCCATGTTTTTCAATTCACAAAATAATTAATGAAAAAAACTAATGATTGGAGTCATTGGACAAGTCGCAATTTAGTTAGGTAATTGTGTTAAGTTACAATTTGCTTATGTAATTGTGCCCAAAACTATGAAAATTGACTTGTCTCCCATACTATTTTTTCATCTTTAATCCACATCATGATATTGGAGACCCATCTCCACCATCATTTCCGTCATCATCAATAGTCAGTCTTCACTCCCTATCTCTTTATTTACTTAATGTATTTTAAAATGTTAAAGTTTGTTTATCTAGTTATGAGTGAGTAGTGAACTAAATAAGGCTAGGGTGAAAGTTTTAGCCAAACTTGCTTGTATTGATGTTCTTGTTTACAAATTGATGAAAACTCATGTTGTAATCCTCACATGCTAAATCCATATTTGAATGCATTTACTTAAACCTAATAAATTTGAGTCAATACGTTTGCCATGACATGAAGTTTTTGCTAAGAGATTGATTACCTTACGCAAAAGGAAGCATGAAAGCACATCATGTGTGCATGTGAGGGTAGTGAGCAAAAATCACTTAGAGATAGGATTGGTTTGCTTGTTTGGTTACCTAAACTCTAAGAGTTATGCATCTAGGACAAAGAATTTAGACCTAACCATTAATTGACTTTGTCCATAGGTAGTTAATTCTAGACCTAACCTGTCAGAGTTGATAAAATCAAAGGGGTCTGAGCCTTAGTAGTCATAACCAAATGCTAAGAGGGTAGTTAGATAACTGTTTTGCATCATTCATAATCAAATGCTTTAATGCTTGCAAGGGAGGCACAAGGTGGAACTCAATGCCCTAACTCCCATCCAGGGGTCATCATTTGGCTCGCAGACCCAAAAGCCCATGGGCGCTCACTGGGCTCAGTGGGCAAAAGGCCATCTCGGCCCTGCCCGTTGGGCACGAGGTAGGGCTGGTAGAGGGTTCAAAGCCCAGGCCCGGCCCGCGACCTGGCCTATTAAAGCCCGTCTGGCCCGGCCTTATAAGCCCAGCCCGAAAGTCCATTCAATTCTAGTATTAATATTTTCTTATGTAGTTTTTAGTTCAATATGTGAACTAATTATTGCATTAGGCAATATTTTCCTTTAATTTTGTATTTTATCTTATTCAATCATTAATATATCATAATTTTTCATAGTTTTTTGTATTTATTTAATAAAAGAACATTACATATAAATGTAATGGGCTTGGCCATGCCCACCCAGAAAACCCGCCTGAAAAAGCTCGTAAGGCCCTGGGCCCATGGGCGGCCCTAGGGGTTTGATTTTTAAGAAAAGCACGGCCCTACCCAACCTAAAAAATAAAAATAAAAATATGTTGTGACCCTGCCCAGCCCGGCCCGAGCCCATTGACAACCCCTACTCATGTCCATCTTATAACAACCTTATCTTAGTCTAGTCTTGCTTATTTTCATTGCAATTAGTGTAATCATTTAACCAAAAATCTCAACAACAAATCACTATCCATTTATCCATATCACCCTTCACATGTCATACCTTGTCATGAGTTTTGGTTTTGTGACTTTGTAAATTGTGTGCATTCTTTCTTGTTTTCTTAAGTCTTGCTAACTAGAAAAGGATTTGCCAATCTTTGTGGGTTCGACATCCTTCCTTATTCCCCTTCTATAATTTGCACCTCTTGCATTTGAAGGTAGCTCTAATGCTAACACAATGAGGCCAAGTCACAACCATTAGACTTAGCAAGGAAAGTAGGCAAGGAATTTCACCAATACTAACCATCATTCACGGCACCATAATTTGCAAGCTTGCCAGCTAGCTAGAGAATTATCTTCCCTAAAAATATGAGAGGTACAAAAATTAAGTAAACGAGTAAATGTCATTCAGTTTCACAAGGGAATGCCAAGCCTCCATGGGACTAGCTTGGGAGATTTGAAATATTGTACCACCAAATTTGAGTCAGTTTCAAACAAAATATAACGAATTCAACACCAAACCCAAGCAACTCTAATTGCTTCAATCACCACTAGGACTTCCACATGAATAGCAATTGGAGCAGCATTGGCGACAATCCAAGGTCGCATATCCAAGGGGCACCAAATTTAAAATCTCAATTTATTTTAGTATATATATGTATGTGATATGAGGCCATTTTTGTAATGACAGAGATGGGAAAAAAAAAACTGATCAAGAACCAAGGAAATTTTAATTAAATAGAATTAAAGTAGGTTTTCTCTCCTAACCAAACAGATTTTTTTTCTTCTAAGAATGCTTTTCTCTCTGACTCTCTCACGAGAGGTTTCTCGTGGGCGGCTAACCAACCTTAGCAGCCACATAACACCTACGCTCAGACAAGTTGGACTTGCCCTCTTCTCTGGTCGTCCCTTGAACGGCGGTGCTCATTTGCCTTGTGGCTCCTTTTCCTTTGATTCTGGTTTTCTGGTGGTGAAGACGGACTTTGATTGTCACCCCCCCCCCCCCCCCCCAAATTTCAATCATGAATAATAATACAATTAAATCAAATACAATGCTCTGGGCGTGATGGTTCAGACATCAATACAAAAGCTGTGAAATTTTCCTTTAAACAAAGGCACAAAGGCAACCAACGATGTCCGAACCCACAATGTGAATACAGACTCGTTCTTTAGAGTCACATATTACATTAAGCAAAGTTTACAAATTAAACTGAAAAGGTCAATTCAATGTAACTGCATACACTACACTCTTTACACAACGGAAGACTAATAAATGCGTAGCACAATTAGGTAATAAACCTATCACAACAACGACAAGGAAGCTCTATGGCTTCAACCACACTCACCTTAACCTGCAGGATAAACTCGTACACCATGGAATAGTGCACCAGGTTGCAACCACAAACTCGGTAAGCTTTTGCAAGCTTGTATGAGTAAACTCAAAAATCAGCAACAGAAACACATGCTTAAGTCCTTTCAACCTAACAATCAATAAGCATATATCACAGCATCAACTATCAATTTCACATCATTCAATAGCATGCATCAGCAAGTCCACTCGTGACAAAATTTATATGCTCAGAGAACAAATCATCATTCAATTTCACGATCATAGTTCAAAATAAAACCACTTCAAGTAATGTTTGAAATCATTTTTCACACTTGAAAGCGAACCACAAATTCACATAATCCGCGATAAATCGAGTCAAATCTACTTGAGGAAGCAACTCAGGCAAATCGCGATAAATCTACTCAAATCAACTTGAGGAAACAACTCACGCAAGCAACTCAGGCATAGTTTTCTTTTCCAAAACTCAACATCCTTTTCTCAAAAGAAAACATGTGTCACTCCGTGACAAATCATATTAATTGAAATCTCAACAATTCAAATATGAAAGTCAAAGTCCCTCATGGACAATAAAAGAAAGACTACTCTCAAGATTCTCTTTTAAAACATGTACTCATTAATCTCTAGTAACCAGCAATTACCCCCATGAAGTACCCCAGCAGACAAACTAGAGCTCTAACTGATATTAACCAATCACCCAGGCAAGACTTGGTTCCCGATAACATGCCTTGGTCACCATCTGTGACATCTGATTTTCAGACCTATCTAGTCTTCAGACCTAGATCTCCACAGATCAAAACATTTAAAGAAGTCGCGCTAGACTTAAAAATGTTACACCGATTACGATCACCATCCGTGACCTAATCCTAGTCACCATTTGTGACCCAATCTTCATCACCATCCGTAACCCGATCTTGTTCACCATCCGTGACGAAGTTCAAAACATTAAGCGAGTCGCACTTGATCCAAAATGTTCCACAAATCTACTCAAAGATTTCCCAATCTTGCTCACCATCCGTGACGAAGTTCAAAACATTAAGCGAGTCGCACTGGATCCAAAATGTTCCACAAATCTACTCAAAGATTTCCCAATCTTGCTCACCATCTGTGACAAGACTAAAACATTAAGCGAGTTGCACTGGACCCAAAATGTTACTCCAATCTCAATACTTTTCAAAACAATAGAAACCATAATTTCCAAAATAGGACTAAATTCAGTTTGCCCCCTCCAACTTTGGGGCAAACATCAGTTTGTCGTTGACTTTTTTTTTAATCATGATGGTCCTTGCACTTCCATTTTCCATCACGCGGGTCTAAAAATCAAATTCAACTCGAAAGATGACGTCAGAAGCTAAGTAGGCCCTGACACAAGGGCCCACTTTTCAGACTTTGACCTTCAGTTTGGGGGTAATGTCCAAACTACCCCTTGTTACCAATTTTCTTCTTCTTCGAAGACTTCACCCCTCTCTCTCTGGATTCAGATGGAAGACTCGCCGATGATTCAACCACCTACCACCTCCTCTAATCGCCCCTGCGCTGCCATCATCAACTTTGCAGATTTGGCGCACCGATCCAAGCCAAACCGCTCATCATGATCTCTGCCATTTTTCTACTGCTCATCCATGGCGCCAATTCCTTCTTCTTCCCCGGAGTCGCTCCCGAGGACCTCATCAAGGTCAGCTCTAAATCACTTCAAAATCTATACACAAACTCTTCTCAGTCCACAGTCCTCCCCAAAATTCCAAACCTCTCCACACAACCAAGAACCAACCATGACTTCACAAAAAAGCGCAAGACGGACGAGAACGGCAACATTTCGATGGTCCCGCCTTCCTAATTCACAATCCTATCCCTCGACGATTTCTGCAAACTTCTCCAGCCCATGTCCCATATGACCACGTAGTCGAAGTCCTCGAAAACGCCGTCATTGGCCACCCGAACGTCCTTGAATCCCTCCGCCACTTCACCAACTGTGACCTCACCCTTCGCAAGCTTTTCGTCCGCAGCCTCGGCCCTGACACCACTACCGATTCACTCCACTTCGTCTTCTTCGCCTTCGGCAACCTCGACGAGGCAATCATCATCTTCGACAAGGCCACCAGAAAATCCAAAAGCCATGGATTCGTCACCTTCAAGCACTCCGATGAAGCCCTCATTGACTCCTCCGCCGCCACGCCTCTCCAGGCTGTCAAGCTCCTCGCCCTCTAACTCTCCGGCCCCGATTACAAAAGGTTTGTCATCGTTCTTGTCGCATTTGATTGGAATTGGTGACAGTTTGAATTGAAATTGTGTGTGTGCAGGAATCGGCGATCTCGAATCTAAAGGAGTTCAAGGCATCTGGAAATAGAGGTGAAATTAGGGAAACTCGGGATGGAATCGGTGAAGATAGAAGTGGAGGTGGTGCAAAAAAAAATTCTTTCTAAAAATATTTTTATTGTTAAAATGTCTATTTTACCCTTCTTATGGGCCATGTTGTCGGTGCCAACTCAGCTTCTGACGACATCTTTCTAGTCGAATTTGATTTTTGGACCCGCGTGATGGAAAATAGAAGTGCAAGGACCATCATGATTAAAAAAAAACATCAGGGACTAAACTGATGTTTGCCACAAAGTTGGAGGGGGCAAACTGAATTTAGTCCTCCAAAATATATTGTTTTCCGAAAAGTCACATCTCAAACAATAATGTCAACATAATCATGCATATTGTTTTCATCGTACATCAAATCCACAAGGATAAATATATATATTTCACGTAAAAATATATATTCGTAGTCATTCACTTAGGAATGCCACTATTACCAACTATAGTCACAGTCAAATAAACAACTCTAAGATGGTAAGGTAACTTTGTTCGTAAATGAACATTGTGAGATTTACTCACCTCTGAGTCCCGCTGCGTCTTCTATACAAAACAGAGATAACACACTCACAAAATATCCGTCCAAGAATACTTTGTCAAGTACCTAATCACATACGGTCACATCTCAGTACTCGAAACACAAAACGATTGAAGTTCGAATCCCCCAATTGAACTACAACCCGAAAGTAACGCCAATCGAGGTGGAACTTCATCCGAGAGCATCCAAAGTCTTCGGGATACTTCTAGGATCGATATGACAAAACTACAAGTCGATCGAAAGGCCGGATCCTCACGGATCAATAACCGAGACAATCGAAAATGGTGAAAAAAACCCTAACAAATTCATACGATCTCTAAAAATTACGTATTATATATCAAAATGTTCGTATCGACGATTAGATGATATATAAAATCATAAACTGCCCTTGACATGGCCAGAAACACCGCCAAGCTCCGCCACAGGTGGTGGCACACCGCTGCCGGCCGAACTCCAAACTAGCAAGATCCAACCGTCCAAAATGGAGTTTATACAATGAGGATCAACTTTAATACTTGAGGTTTTGGCCGGTTTGGCCTTGATCGGCCTCAATCAAGCCCCAAGCCAGAGTTAACTATTCACCGTGAGTTGACTCTTCTCCAGTGCAACTCGTCCACAACCACCACCTTGAATTGAAAGAGGAAGCTCCCACGAACCAAACAAGACCGGTTTCAAGCCATGCCGGAGTTGGGATTTCCGGTCAGGTCCGACTACACCAAGCTTCCCCGCTTCGATACGCCGCCATGGGTGAGTATCAGAGCAAGCCGCCCCCACAGGGAGGTAGGCGACGTCAGTCTGAGTCGAGCTGAGCTGGTCCTGTCGCTAGAGGTGGACGGAGGTGGCCGAAAAAGTCGAGTCGGGTTGAGCGGGTACGGGTCGGGTTAGTCGAAAAAACATGGATAGTGAGGGTTTCGGTCTAGAGAGAAAGAGATTTCCAATTTTGGAAATTTTAAAATTATGACAAAAAATTCGGAAAAAAACATATTTATACCAAAATGGAAACTTTTTCTGACGACCATAACTTCATCATACGAACTCCGATTTTGGTATTCCACTTGTCCACGAACTCGTATCGATGCACTCTACGACTTTTATGAAGGAAGTTTGTGGAGAAACTCAAGGTATAAAAAATCAACCTTTGCGCTCCCCCTAAATGACGTTTTCTGAATAAATTTTCGTCCAAAAATAATTTCACCTCATCCCTGAACTACGTACTCGTCCTAATAACCACTGAATAAATTCCAAAAAAATCCTGGAAAAATAATAATGAATTTCCAGGGTATTACATTGATGGTGGATCTCCTAGCGATATTGGAGACTCTGCTCTGGTTTTGCCGTTCTAGGGTGGAGGGCGGTAGTAGGCTCAATTGTGATGGCGGCGGGCTGATATGGTTGATAGCCAGGTTGGTTATCACGACGGGTGCTGGTCGTTTTGACAGTGCAGGATGGGAATTGGATAGGCTTGCTACCATGGTAGGGATCTGCGATGGCGGTACTGTTGCTGGTTGTATTGTCGGAAAGTCGAATGGCATCGATGAGGGAAACACAGTCGGTGGCGGCGGCTCTGAAGGGGATGAGGAAGTGATACTTACTAGGGTTCTCATTGGTTGGGGAGATTGGGTGGCCTGGACCCTGAGTTTTGGGTTCTGGGCTTTCGTAGGTAGGGGATGGAGGATGGTTTGTTATCCTCTAACCCAAATATTGTTTAATATTGTTGTCGGGTCGCAAAACCTAGTTGCTCGGTTGTTATATTTACTTAAACTGCTTCTGAGTTTTCTAGGTTTTGTTAGAATAAAGGTGCGTGAACTTCCTTAAAAGGTGCAAGGTTCTTTTTTTTTTTTCTAGAATAGGTCCTTTGTCGTATGTCCTAAAGGACGACTCTTTCTGTCGACCCCTCAGGGGTGTGTCGTTTCTGGTACTGCTTGCTGAATATTATAAAATTAGATGACCTATTTCGATTAAAAAAAAAAAGGTTCTCTCTCCTAGGCATTTTTCTCTTTCTTTACAACCTCTTTCTCTCTTCCATATAACAAGAAAACACTCTCTCTTTTCTCAATTTTTCCCTCCATATCTCCCTCAATCCCTCTTCCCTCACAAGCTCATCGAGTCATTGCCTCATCATATTTTCTTCCTTATTGTTTTCTCTTCTGATTTTTTTTCTTCTCTCTTTGCTGCAATCTTCAGAAATTAGGGTTTTTGAAATAATAATAATCAGAGATATGTCTTCTACTTTTCTAGACTCCAATACATAAGGAGAAAGAGATTATGTTTTTTTTTTAATGAGTTTGGTTAACCCTCAATACTAATACACATTTTGTTTATAATTTTGTTGAGTTTTGCAGTAGAGGTTTTTTTGGCTGCTGAAATTTTGCAGTAGAGTTTGATAGTTCCATTGAAATAGATATTTTATTTATATATAGTTGTGTTAATCCTCAATAAATAACATGGATTTATATAGACCTTATTGCACTCGATTTTTGACAAGTCTTGTGAATCAAAGACTCTTTACGAGACTTATATCAATATGCAAGTTAGGGGCCCCCGGGATAATTCTCGCCCAGGGTCTTGAAAGCCTCAGGACGACCCTGGGAGCAGTATGGATATATCACTTCTTTTAAGTAAATCGGTGGTTATCATCTCGATTTGGTTATGAAATGACGTTAAGTGTGGGGCTCAAGATGAAGGTTACAGAGTGGTACCTTTGATGTTGCATTAAGTCTAATATGTTAAACTGACAATGAATTAGAGTATCATTCCTCAATTTATATTTGAAGAATTTACAACTCATTTTTGGTTGTTTCAATTTTTTCTGCATGTTGATTGAGCCTTCTCTTTATTAAATTCAATCACCTTACTATGTCGGCTGCAATTTCAGCACCACAATATACTATCTTAGTGAGTAAGGCTTTTAATGCAATGCATCATGAAAAGGAGTTTATGAAATAGCAAGTTTAGGCAGTGACCCGTTGCTAAGAAACCATCTGCCAATTGTATCTATTGGGAAAGGGGTTAGAAGCATTGACTATGGGTTGTTGGTTCTTGATACTGGTCGTGTTTGAAGTAGAAGAATGGCAGAAACTGTTGCAACTGTTTTTTTTTTTTTTTTTGATCAAATAAGAACTTCATTAATAATGAACTGCTTACAACGAGTTTTAGGCGACATCTCTTATCCAGAAATGGCCTCTAGACTTCTCACTGGATTTCTATAAACTGACTCTAAACTTGCACTACAACTGTATGACAAAGACAAAAGACGCAGGAGCAGTGAATCCTTGACATCTCACCTCTCGTCCAGTCAGTAAGAACTCTAAAACTAGACAACTCATTTGTGTCGACACTAAACTCACCAACCAGAGTCCTCCTGACCAGTTTTTGATCGACCAAGCCAACACTCATTGTGACCTAAACTCAACCAAAAGGATTGTCGGACTTCCAGACCTGGGACTAAAGAAAACCCAACACCATCACCACCCTATTGTCGACACCATTCATCCACCACTGCTCCAAAACGCCATCGCCTCCGACCCGATCCCATATAGGAAGGACCCACTAGAAGGCCAAGGATGATTGTCTAGCCAGACTGTTTCGCCACCGCTGCTGACCCAACTCCAGAACAGGAACGATCCCCGAGACCGCGACAGAGAAGATCGTCTCTGCCACACCTTTAGTAGTGTCTTATTATCAACAATAAAATAAAACCAGACCCAAAAACACTAATAACAGCCAAGCCCGCCACCATGGCAAACCTTCGCCTACCATACTTGGATGGGGACTTATTGGAAACACTAACAAAGCAAAAAACATAAGCAAAAAACTGACACACGCCCACCTGTACAGGCCCAACACTCTAAGCCCGACCCATCCTCCAATCATTCCAGCAAAGGACGCCAAAGCTGCAGACCACCCATTCCACCGCCATCGAACCTGTAACACCACGCCGCCAACAATCAGAGATCACCGCTGAAATCGACGGCCGGACCCCAAAGTACAGCCAATCCTTGTCTGAATCGCCACTGCCAGGAGAAAGAACCCCCAATCCCAACCCAAACCCAGATCGTCAAGGCGTCGGTGACCCCCCATCCCATCACCGGTTGGCCACACCCCCACACTGCTCTGCACTTGCGATTTCCCACGACCAGAGAAGATCGGATCGGAATCGATCCACCCACCCCAACATCCTCCTTCCTGCCATCTTTCCCAGACCATTCTTGAGCCAGAAACCTGCTAGTGCGCACGACAACCTCACAAGCTCCATGAGGACAGTGCCCGTCCGGCTGCACGCGCCACACGCCGACGCGGCCAGAGGCCCACGCCGATGTAGGTGTGCCGCCGGACAAGAAGAGTATTTGACTCGGGAAACCCTAGCTATAGCACACCTCAAATTTTGCTTGCTCTTACTTGTTTGTTTGTTTAACTGTTGCAACTGTTTGTGCAATGCTTCATATCGATCCTTTAGGTTCCATGTCAGTTTATTTACTTTTATTAGTTTTTCTTAGTTAGTTTTGTGATTTCTTTCCTTTTATTGTTTTTCGGATTTTGGAGACTATAAAAATCCTATATTCTCATCTTGTTTTATCAACTTGGCTATTCAGAAATCAACTAGGTATAGACTCCCCATATAATCCTTAGCTATCAAGTGGAGAATGAACAAGTGGTTAGAGTTCTATTTGGTTGCTTTGATCCTATAATTATGGTTATTCTTCATCTAAGGAGTAAAGAATCAACAGGGATTAGAATGACGATATAGAAACTACTATTTTATGACGCACATTGAAGGCGTGCATTTGATGCGCATCATAATTGATAATCATTCACGGCGCCCCTTAAATAATATATGACTTTGGTCATTTATGGCTTGCATTTCATTTACTGCCATACATCTTGAATGACTTGTTTTAGGTTTTTTATGGTTTTGCCTCTTGGTGCTTCGTAAATGTAACGCCTCTCTTATGGTGCGCTTCATTGATGATGTATGGCATACGTTGAAGTTGTGAACAAAATTTAGTAATTTGCTAGATCTCATTTAAGACAAATGTTCAACTCATTTACGATGCATAGTAACACATTTACGGCATAGTAAATATAAAAAGTCTTTTACAATAACGTCTTTTATGTAGTAAAAAGATGATTTACAACACACAAAATGGATCCTAAAAAATCATTTTTCCTATAGCAAGAGTTTCATAATTGTTCACATTCAATTTTTACTCGACCCTGTGCTGCATCAGTTTTTTTTTTTTTTGGAATGACTGGTCTTTTTAAGTTGTAGTACTTTACTACTTCTTTCCTAAAAGCATTAACTACTTAGGTTGTTACAGAAGCTGTACACTTCATGCATAAGCTTCGACATCAAGAAATAGGTTTTTTCTCTCTTAAAACTTGACATAAGTAAAGCTTATGATCGTTTAGAGTGGTATTTTGTACAATAAATTCTGTTGGGTTTTGATCAGAGATAGGTTCAAATGGTTATGAATTGTGTAATGTCTGTTAAGTATGCTATTCTGATTCATGGAGAGCCTTCAGCACCAATCATTCCATCTAGGGGTATTAGGCAAGGTGATCCCCTATCACCTTACCTATTTATTCTTTGCAGTGAGGGGCTTTCTGCCTTGATTTCCTAAGCTATCCAGGACAACTCAATACAGGGTCTAACTATGTTTCCTCAGGCCCCCACATTGCATCATCTCTTCTTTGCATATGACAATATACTTTTTGGCACCACTACTAATGAGAATGCATGCAGTACAGAAGACTGTTAAATGTGTATGAAAAAGTATCTGGTCAGAAAGACAATTTTGAGAAAAGTAGTGTTGTTTTTAGTAACAATGTGCCACAGGAGCGGAAGGAGGAACTTGTTGCTATCCTTGAAGTCAAATGTGTAGCAGAGCATCACAGATATTTAGGGCTACCTATGCGCATTGGAAGGTCCAAAACTGCCATCTTTGAGTACATTAAAGAAAAGCTCGCCAAGAAACTTGTCAGTTGGAAAGCAAAAATTCTCAGTGTTGCTGGTAAAGAAATGTTAATTAAAGCTGTTACACAGACTATGCCTTTATATGCCATGAACTGCTACTTGCTTCCAAAAGGTTTATGTGATGACATCCATCAATTGTGTGCATCTTTCTTTTGGGGAGACACTGATGAGAAAAAGAAAATACATTGGCAGAGTTGGGAGAAACTTTGCCTTACAAAATTGGAAGGTGGTATGGGCTTCAAAAATATTTATGCTTATAATTTAGCGATGCTAGCTAAACAAGCATGGAGACTTGTGACAAATCCTCACTCATTAATTGCCCAATTATATAAAGCAAGATATCATCCACATTGTAGTTTCTGGTGGAGGGTGGGAAATGGAACAAATATCAACATGTGGACTGACTGGTGGATTCCAAATTGTCCACAATATTTGCTGCAAAGACTAGATGAGTGCCCCTTTGAACATGTAGCTGAACTCATTGACCTCTATACTCGGCAATGGCTACCATCTGTAGTCAATTTGGTTTTCTCTGCTGAAGTTGCACAAAAGATTCTATGCATTCCACTTAGCCAAAGGAATTTACATGATCGACTTTGTTGGCATCCGGAATGCAATGGGTTATATTTAGTCAAATTGGCATATTGGATAGCTACGGCTACGATGCTTGAATACACCTTAGCCTCCTTCTCACAGGGTGATCCATACAAGGTTCTATGACAGCGCCTTTGGAAAGCCAAAGTGTCGAGCAAGGTGCAAGTATGCCTTTGGTGTGCATTTCAGGATTTGCTTCCCACAAGAGCCAAACTGCAAACCAAAGGCTATAATGGGGACTTACGATCCTTCTTTGCAACCACCAGTATGAAGACGATGCACATGTTCTATGTAAGTGTCTTGTGGCCTCTACGGTTTTGTCTTCATCATTGTTTAATCTAAATGGCAGCTTACTTCCCAACCTCAACTTCAAGGAATGGATGTTAGAACGAGCGATGCAACTGAAAAGTATCAATTTTGAGCAGTTGTTGATGGTATTGTGGGCATTATGGAAGAACAGGAATAATAAGTTATGGTAAAGAAAATGTCAAACTGGATATAGTATCCTCTGTAGTGTTGTAGCGTGGTTGGAGGAGTTCCACAAAGCTAGAAACATTGATTGGCGTCCCAAACTGAAAATGAAAACTGGATGGAAGCCAGCAGCAGATGATAGCTGGAAACTGAATGTGGATGGAAGTTATTTGCCTAATAATTTCAAGGGATGTCTAGGTGGCATTCTGCTGTGATGGAACTGGGCAATTCCGAGCAGCCTTTGCTGTCCCTGTTTCAAATATGGCATCCCCAAAGCAGGTGGAATTAAGAGCAATCAAAGAAGGTATGCAACTAATTAAAACATTGCAAGTTGATAATGTTGTAGTGAAGATTGATTGTCTGCAAGCAACATGGGATATTGCCAATGAGCATCATGAAACTCTGATGGATGGCAACCTGATTGATGACATCAAGACGGCCTTACATGCTTTACCAACTGTTTCTCTGGGCCACATTCCCAGAACTGCCAACTCTATTGCTCACCGTCTAGCAAGCATTGCATATGATACTAGCACCAATCTGTTATGGTTTAATCATGTACCGGAGTGCATCCTTGATGCATTTAACTTTGATTCTAATCAACCCAATTAAGGGTCTTTTGAATGAAATTCATTTAACTCACAAATAAATAAAAAATAAAAAATAAAAAAACTTAGGTTGTTAAACAGTCTCTTCTAAAATTAAAGCATATGTTGTTTTTACAAAATAAATTAGGGTGTTATGATCGTAATTGGTAACTTGATCGTTGTTCTTGTTATTATACAACAACTAAGGGAGCTTCTATTTATACCTCCAAAATTGGTATTTGGATCTCTCCACTTAATAGACCTCTAACTTATTTTTACAAATAACCAATATGCTATCTACACCTCTTTAATTTTCCCAAAATGCCCATTGCCCAATAAAATCAATAAAAGTCTTTTTTTTTTTAGATTCTATTCATACCTCCAAAATCGGTAAATGGACCTCCTTTAATTTTTGAACAATTCACAATCCTATTTTACCTTAAAAAAAAATTAAAAAAATCTCCAGGTGGTAGTCTCTAGGGCTGGGCTCGGGTCGGGTCGGGCCGGGCCCGAAAATTAGTCAGACCGAGACCGAACCCGAAACTATCGGTTCGGGCCGGTTCGGGCTTTTTGTAAACTGAAAACCGACAGATCCCGAACCCATTCGGGCCGGTTCGGTTTTCGGGCCCAAAATGCCAGTTCATCATTACTTTGCCTGTTTTGGTACCTGGAAGACTGGAATGCATATCAAATTATAATGCTGTGAAATAAACTCATTAACATAACTGTAATCAATTTGCAATAATCAAGTTTAGCCATAGTTTACAACACAAACTCAAGAGTCCAGAATACATTGTCCAACAGAAAACAATCCAAATTGTCCAACAGAAACATAAACACAATTTGCAGTTTTGCAAATTGTCCAGAAACATAAACCAAAGAACCCAATCTGAAACCAAATACCATTATCGGTGACAACAGAACCCAAACAAAATTCTGACCATTTAACGAAAGAAAGAATCCCAACCAAGTGAAAAATATGGTGAGATCAAAAGAAAAGCCTCAACCTGCCCCCAAAACTCAATATCGTTGCTGCTTGATCCAAACCGTAGACCCAAATCCCTCATCTTTTCCTTCGCTCAGCCACCAGAAGATTAAAGCAGCAAAGTTTGAGCTCTCTCTCTCTCTGTCTCTTTCTCTCTCACAATCTAAGCGAAGAGTGTACATTCGATCATCTTTCGATCAACAACCAACGGAAGAAGATGAAACTTGCAAACTCTGAACTCTGAAACCTGAAACTTTCCAGAAGATGACCCAAATAACAGTAAAAATGTCAAGACTCAAGAGGATTGAAAATTTAAAAAGTCAAATTGAAAACCCTAGAATCTAGATTACTCACTTAAATGAGTTGCGAGGAGCGAAGTGTAGACTGCAGACCATCAAGGCTCAGGGAGAATCGACGGCGACGGTGAACCTTCGCCTCCAATGGCGGAGGAGCCGAGGAGGATTTCGATTTTCGGAGACGGAGACTGGAGCAGGAGACGGTAATGGACGGAGAGAGAGAGAGATAGACAACTCAGAGAGGGGTGAGGGAGGGACTGAGAGGGAGATTTCAGCTGCAAATCTGGGTTTTCAGATTTTGATAATTTGGGGCTGAGATCGTCGATACCATCGAGAGAGGGACTGAGGGAGTGAGGGAGGCTGAGGTAGTGAGGTCGATTTAGACACAGTCGTTTTAGACTTTTAGGGTTGTTTATTTTTTATTTTTTAATATTTAACATATTATTATAACACCCAATTATGGAGCGACATGTGGCATATGCTAAAGATACGGGTCGGTTCGGGCTTTCGGGCCCTGAAAATATGAAGACCGAGACCGAACCGAAAAAATGCATTCGGGTCGGGCTTCAGACCGAACCGAAAATTTCTATACTAAAACCGAACCGAATCGGGCTCTTTTCCTCGGTTAGGGTCGGGTCCTCGGTCTTTCGGGTCGTCAACGTCACATGCACAAGTTCCTCGGTCTCTCTCATGTAATTTTGTCGCTCCTATTTTATTTCTTTCATTCCATATGTATTTTAGTGTTTCTTCCATGAACTTGTGCATGTGACGTTGACGAGTTATATCAAAAGTTCAAAAGTTAGCTAGGTACTGTAGCACATATAAATGTGCATAATCATCATATGATTGTTCAAAGGTCAAACATAAATATTCAAATTTCTACTAGATAATTAACTAGGTATAAATTTCTAAGTAGAAAACTGACAGAAAAGAAGCTAAAACTAGGTATAACTTTCTAACTAGGTATTAAGCTTGATAGATTCTATCTCACCTCTGACTCGGGGAGTAAAATCTCACCACCAAGATTGACGTTTGAGAGATAAAGAATAACTGTTGCTAATGATGCCGTTTAAGAGATAAAGAATAACTGCTGCTAATGATTTTAGGGTTTATATTGGAGGAGAAAGTTTTCTCCAAGTTGAAGACTTATTATTATTATTATTATTATTTTCTCCCATCTTTTGTGTCCTTGTTGGTAATTTGATATGAGTTGACAAAGTCAACTATTACTTGGAAAAGATAGAGGTTCAAATACCAATCTTGGAGATATGAATAGAAGCTCCCAACAACTAATCCTCCTTGATTTTTGTAATAACCCGAAAATTAGTGTCAACTATAGAGTACTATATTATTAGTTATATTCGAAATGTCTTACTTTGTTATTAAGCTCAAGACTCTCATCCATATTATTTTTATGATGCATGTCATTTTAGTACTAATTATTGATATTTTCTTTTTACCTTAAGAAAGCACTAAAGTTCTTTACTTATCAATTAGGTAAATGTGTATCTATATATTTATGGATGTGTGCATGTATATATATATATATATATATAATTGGCAAAGCTGCTTTATGTTTTCTTTCTTTTACTACTCTTTTAATTTTACTCTTCCTTTTAATATATCATTTAACCTAACTAGTGGATTAGCCACTTGCATTACAATATTAGTCACTCACTTATCTTAGTGGTTAATTCTAGCCTATATATATCATTATGATCTGATCATACTCAACTTGAAGATCAAATGCAAAATTTGATCAAAAAACTCCCTTAGTTGAAGAGAAAACCCAACTAAAAGTTCCTCACACAAATCCTTCATCCTATTTCCCTTAAGAAGTTTCCTTTTGTGAAAGAAGTCCAAAGTTTGATCACAAGACCTTCTGAGTTCCTTAAGTAAGTACATGAATACATTTCTATGTTCTTTTGTCTTTAAGATTTATCAAACTACATAATCAATGATAAAATGGAAAAGGATCTGCTTTGCTGCAAACCTGTATTTTCGTATATAACAAAGTCTGTTTTGTTAAAACTATTTACAGTATTAAATTCCTCATCAAAAGTTATTCAGTTTAGGCTTTTGAATCACTAAAAAAGGTTAAGAAATGAAGAAGTTATGGCTAATCAAAGTTTTCAACTTTTAAACTCGCTGGAAATCTCATACAGCCATCACAACTTCAAAAATTCATATCTCCCTCATTTCTTATCCGTTTTCTACAAACTTTATATCAATTTGAAGCTTAGGACCTCTACTTATGATCTGGAGAGTTTGAGAATTAATGGTAAAATACACGGAACGTAAAGACTTAAACACCAAAGGTCAGTATCAAAAATATCGGTTTCTGCACTGTTATGGTTCTTCACCATTTCTGGACTATATCCCTCTGATCTGGACTACATGACTTATTCCATTGAATTCCTTGTGAAAAACCCTTTGAAATGGTGTACTCATTTGACTAATTCGGACTTGTGATGGACAATATAACACATCTTGAAGTTTGATGACTCTAATCGGAGAAACATGAACACGGTTGATGAACTTCAATGGATTTGGACATAAGAACTGAAATACTAACTATAATATAATTTTGTTAAATTCTGTATATTTACTTATTTAATGCTTGTACTTTATTATTTTACTTTATTTCAGTTATTTACAAGCTTATTAATTGTGTATAGTTACTCATTTAATGCTTGTGCTTTATTATTTTACTTGATTTCAATTATGTATAAGCTTATTTATTTTATTATGTTGCTTGCAAGTGAATTTACTTATTTGTGTTATACAATTATGTTACATATGTTTTCATATGAGATGATTGCTAAATATATGTATCTATATGTGTGTGTACATATACATATATTACGATCTATAATTCATAAAGATTGTATTTTGCGAATTTGATTATGTTTGAAAAGTACAGTTGTGAAGCCGGGTGATTTCTACAACCCCGTGCTTAAGTGAATTACTGGTAAATGTGTTTTGGTGTTATGAGACGTTAAGCCTGGGCCCTAGTCCCTACAGATAGTGCACTATTATACTCTTAAGAAAGAGGTGTTCTCCTTGAGTATACATACTTTGGATTTGTCCTCTGTATGCTGCGGCTTACCCGTGCTTTGGTATTATGGACCCTAACACGTGGATTTATGATTTGTTACCAGTCAACCTGGCTTACTCGTGCTTTGGGTATAGTACGTTGGACCCTAGCACTTGTATTTATGATTTATTACCAGTTAATCCGAAAATTCACTAAGAAGAGAAGTGTACTTATATTATTTCGATCAAATATCTGTCTGCGATATATTATTAATATGTTACGATGATAAGTGAAAAAGAGAATTGAGCATGCATTTCTTTGAGGTTATTTCACATATTAATGCTGCAATATATTGTTGGTTCAATAAGGAGATGTGACTATATGATTTATTATAAACCATTCACACGGATGAATATATTTGTATATATGTGTGTGTGTATTGTGCGTATACATATACATATTTAAGAATTCGTATGAACATATAAATCGTTCCCGGTACATTTTTACTTGGTTATTCACTTTAATTTCCTATAAGACACATTAATATAAGAATGTATGTTGTGTACTTACTGGGCTTGTGTTGCTCATGATGCTACACCTTCTTGTTTTCAGGTAGCGATTAGACGCTTGGGGAAAATGGGGCGATTCTCTAAATAAATGAATGTTTTATTTTCTACCGCTTTCTCAAAAGAAATAATGTAATATATTTTGTTCAGCTTTAGTATTGTAAAAATAATAATTTCAATTTCTAATAAAAGTATTATTCAGACTTATTTGCAAATTCTTTTACTTTAATTTATCCATTGAGGAAGTTTTATTTGTAATAACCCACATCACGAATTCGGGTACCATATTTCAGTATAATATTGGTCTCGGGTTTGGGGTGTGACAATTTCATTCTTAAAAAAAAAAAAAAAAAAAATCTTGTTGATTTGAATTCATGTACTTTTATTTACAATAATTTCTCTAATCTTTTTTCAGAAAAATATCAACTAATGTCGAGTACCATTTTGTCTAGTAGCATAAGTCTCCCCTTTTATAAGTGGGAAGTCTCACTGTAGGCTAGTTGTTATGTATAAGTTGTTTATTTGATAAAAAAGAAATATAACTAATAATAAACGAAAATGAGGGTGGGGCCTCTGGGGTTTTGGAAATTGGAGGGCAACATGATTACATTAGACATGCCCATTCTCAAATGAAAGTCAAAGCATAATTTTATATCTTCATTAGCTGCAACAACTCTTTGAGAGATTCTTAGGTAGGGCAGGCGTGTCACGTGATCATACGCCAAGCCAATCATTACCTATGTTGGGAAGTGTTTTGGGTATTTCATTATAATTAAATATGGGTAGTCTTGGAATTCAATTAAAAAATAGAGAGATATGATTGGCCGAACGTACCACGTGGCTGGTATGTTTGCCCCTACCTAAAAATTTCTCCAATCGTTTTCCTTCCCCACCAAAAATGAATGAAAGAATAGGCATAACTGCCCAGAGCTTGTAGGACATCATCCCCATGATTCCTCTCTAGTTTAGGGCAGAACGATGAAAACATGGAACTAAAGATTACCCACACGGGCAGAAAGATTAGGAAGTGTCCTAGACTCCTAGTTGTGAATCTTGCATGTGATTCACAATGAACAGGGATTCGTCACTGTGTTAGGAATTATTGGACAGGTTTGGTGGGATTCCAATATATGAACACACAGGTGCATGTGCCCATGTTATGCACTATGAAAATCCAAATTCCTTGAGGTAATGAATAATCGCATGGTTTCCAAATCCACGCAAGTAGTTAGTTGGTTTCCTTTGCTTTTCTTTGGTGTCGTTACTGCTAAGTGATAGCAGTAACATGCATGGTCTGACTTGATCTGATGCCTAACAAGAATCTCATCTTATCAGATTGACATTGGGATTCAGCCTCAGCATTTGCATTAAATGGATTCCATTTGGTTTTTTTTTTCTTTTCTTTTCTTTTTGGTTATGATTCCATTTGAATAGCACTCACTACGTCTTCAATCTTAATTTGTCTTTCAGCATCTTTCATGATGGCATATTGGCATTGCTTAGGTGACAAGGTACACATTTGACTCATGACAAGCATTGCTTGATTTAATGCTTCTGAGTAAGAAACATAACGAAGCACGCTATAAAAGAGGCAATCTTGAAGATTTAAGTTACCCAATGACCAAATTAAAGAAAATTATTAGGTTTCATGGGTCATGGCTCTAAACAAAGTTACACTAGTTCTCTATTAGAGTAAGTGCACCCGTAGTCAAGAAAAGGCAAAGTCGAGAAGTCGAGAATTCGACCAGTCAAGTTACTATTCACTGTCACTGGACATGGGTTTACACCCGTTGTTTTTCTTGCCCGGTCAACACTGTTCATTATTATATAATTTTAGGGGGTCTCGAAAATCGACTTTTTACACATACATAATTTGGGAAAACTTCCTTCATGAAAGTTATAGAGATCGTCGATACGATCTCATGCATACATGGAACACAATATTCGGAGTTCGTATGAATTTATTATGAATTTTTGAAATCTGAAAATTTTCTATAAATAGCAAAAAAAAAATTCTATTTTGTTTCAAAGGACGAAAATTTTTCATTTTTTCATTTCCCCCCCCCTCCGGTTCTCTCTCTCGCAGCTGCACCAGACATGGCGGGTTTCGTCCGACCCGACCCCGATTTTTCTCCGTCCTCCGGCCACGGACCCGGCTCCCCCGAGGTCGCCTCACCTCTTCCGGCCGCTCTGTGGCGTCAAACTGCCCAAACGCTGCCCCTAGGCTGAGATCGAAGCAACCCAAGCGGAGATCGAAGCAACCCAGGCCGAGATCGAAGCAACCCAGACTCTGTGACGTCAGCCATGTGCTCTCCCCTTCCAACGTGGCAGCTGGGCTTCTCCTTCGACTGGTCAAGAAATTAGTCAGGGCTTTGCCCTTTTTCTTCCCCTCGGTCATCCCAAGCCAAGTTTTGGCTGGGTAAAAGCAGCCCGGTGGAGGACTGGAAATCACCATGCCCGGTCACCACATCATCATTCCATGCTTTTGCCTGGTCAAAACCAGACCGGTGCACTTGCTCTTAATGGTCCAGCAATACCCTAGAATGAGCTAGTTAGACTGGAAGCTAGTCAAAATCTGCTTTCGTCAATGGTACTTTAAAAAAATAAAGAAAATTTTAAATTGCTTAGTCATTTAATTATGATTATAATCGTCTTAATATTTATAAATATAACATATTTGTTCATTTGTATGTAATTTACTTATTAACAATTAGATAATTAAACGATGACGGTTGTCTCCACTTTCCACTAGTGGTTCTATTTTTTTAGCTAATTTAAGATACCGACGGTGAGACATATTTTTCGATCACATATCAATCTCTAAACTAAACCACTTATGTAATTTTTAGTTAAATTAAAAATTGCTTACATTATATACGATTAAAATACATTATAACATTAAATATGAGTTTGTGAGTTGAAAGAGGAATATAAAATATAAAAACAAACTGAAAGGGGGAGCAAGAGAAAAGAGGAAAGCTTTTCAATTTGGTTCTGGGGAGACACTTGGTTTTAATAAAGTGTTATTTTATTATTATTGCATAGAGCCGATAGAGGTTCACATCGGACAGCAAACTAGCTTCTCTCACTTGTGTTACCTAGTGCCGAATGGAGGGTCCTTAGCTCCCTTTTCTCTCTCCAACTCTCTCACCTTCTCCTTGTCAGCTAAAACCAAAAGAGACCCTCTTCAATTCAATTTCTTGGCTTTCTTTCCTTTTTTCTCTTCTGGGTTTTCTTCAGCCGCTGATCTGCATAGTATTTCAGGTAAATGTGGTTCCTCAGGCATCATTTTGACCCAGATTTGCTTCTGTTTCTCAATCTTTTTCCGGTAATCTTCACTTTCAGTGACGCTGGTTTTGGTTTTCAACTCAAAGTCTCTATCTTTGTTTCTCCTACTGTGCTTTGGCTTTGAAGGGAAGGAAGTGCAGGTAATATACAGCTCTTATTTGCATTCTTTTCCTTGCAATAAAGTAGTTTACTTTACTGGGTTTCTGGGCTTTTACTCTCTACTCCCACAAAATGCATGAATTTAAGGTTTGCATTTTTATTGTGTTTATATTTTCTCTTAGTTCTTTTTTATTTCTTCTCGGAAAAGCATCAATATCTGGTTATTTTGTTTTTTGGGTATGCTCTGATTCTATGTTGGGGTGAATTTATGTTGCTGGGTTTCTCACTTT
Source organism: Rosa rugosa (assembly GCF_958449725.1). NCBI lineage: Eukaryota > Viridiplantae > Streptophyta > Magnoliopsida > Rosales > Rosaceae > Rosa > Rosa rugosa. The sequence goes on from NC_084823.1 coordinate 12,110,806, forward strand.
TTGATTGTTTTTCTTTGATATAAGGAAGTTGTATTAATTTTATTGTGTATTTGTGTACATGCATTTAATATTAAACTACAGGTGGATCACTATTCATTTTGGGTCTGTTTTCTTTGATTTGGGTTTCACTTGAATATTCCGTTCTTCATTAACTTCAATATCCTTTATTTATGGCACACACAGACAGTGAACTACTCATAAAATTAAAGCTATGATTCTATTAAGTTCTGAAAACTTGATTCTGAAATCTATAAAACCAACCACCAATTTTATTTTTTATTTTTGTGGCTTTTGCCCCCTAATATGGCTCTTACTCTGGAACTGTGGTGATTGCAACTTGATTAGCAGATTACTCCTTGTCTTTCTTCAGTGCTTCTGACCTGATACATATTCTTTGCCGAAGTGATAATATTATAGTCTCATTCATCTCTTTATTTATTAGATATGTAACCCTTTTACCAGGAACGTAAAGATTGGTAAATTCTTAAGCTTCACGCAGTTTAATTTTTTAGTTTATCCACTGAAAATTTTAATGAGAATATGCTGAACTTTTCATTGTGTGTTATTTATTTCTCTCTTTTCTTTGGTGTTTTTGCTTGTAAAACGGTTCTTAGACACAAAATAGGATTATTTGTGTCTTAAGGAATGCATGTTTAAATAAGGGGACTTTCAAGTTTAATCTTTCGATTGCCTCTGCTGGATTTGCTTTCTCATTAAACTGAGGGTGGACAGCTGTTGTTGATTGTATTGTTTTTGCTTCTGCGTCCATTTTAAGATTCTGGGTTGTGTAACTTCTGTTTTATTGGTGTTTTTATGAAGATTTTTCATTACGTTTAACAGGTTGCAAACCAAATTGGGAGGAATTTTCTTGTCTGAATACTGATGTCACAACCACTTCTCGGTGCTGGGGAGGAGGAAGGTAGGAGTGATGTTACAGCATTATCTTCCTCACTTTCTATGGAGAGTGTATGTCCTAACAGCTCAGATTTGAAGGAGCGAAATTACATGGGATTATCTGATTGCTCTTCGGTAGACAGTTCAAAAGTCTCCCATGTAGATGGAAGTAAAAGTAGACTGAACCTGAAGGCTACGGAACTTAGGCTTGGGCTTCCTGGATCCCAGTCTCCTGACAGAGACTCAGAACTGAGGCTAGTCTCCACTGAACTTGATGAGAAGCCCCTTTTCCCATTACATCCTTTAAAGGATTCATTGCAGAAAACAGTTGTTTCAGGCAACAAGAGAGGGTTCTCTGATGCTATGGATGAGTTCTCAGAGGTGAACACAATTGCTTTGTGCAAACTTGGAAAGAATTGGTTGTATTTATTTACGTTTAGTATTACTTCTGTTTTACAACCTACTTGTGATGCAGGGCAAATATGCTAATACAGAGGTAAACATGTTGCTGTCGCCCAGGCCTTCTCCAAACTTGGGATTGAAAACTGGTTCTGTACTTGAGAACCTTGGGACTCAGGAGCCCAAAATGAAAGAGATAGCACCACCGAAGATAATGCAAGAGAGGCCTCATGCTGCCAAAGAAACTAGGCCAAATCATTCTAGTACTAACAGTGCACCTGCTACCAAGTAAATGATTAAAAAAGTTTGGTGTAGTAGTGAAAATTTTGTTGGCAATGGCCTTAACAAGAAAATGGAGTCTTATATTTCTTGTACATCAGGGCGCAGGTTGTTGGTTGGCCACCTATAAGATCATTTAGGAAGAACTCATTGGCCACTGTCTCAAAGAACGTGGAGGAAGTAGATGGAAAAGCAGGGCCTGGTGCTCTATATGTCAAAGTCAGCATGGATGGTGCTCCGTATTTGAGGAAAGTAGATTTGAAACATTACTCTGCATACCAGGAACTTTCTTCTGCTCTTGAAAAGATGTTTAGCTGTTTTACTATAGGTGAGCTATTGCCAAGATTCAATTTTTATACATAAGGTCTTGGTCTGTGTATATGTAATTTGCATTTAATTCAGTGTTTAACATTTAAGTTTGCTACGTTTTGCATGGATGTTGCATGGATCCAGTTACTGCTGTGTTGGTATGATTTCAGGTCAATATGGATCTCATGGAGCTCTGGGCAGAGAGATTAGTGAAAGCAAGCTGAAGGATCTCCTTCATGGCTCAGAATATGTCCTCACCTACGAGGACAAAGATGGTGACTGGATGCTTGTGGGTGATGTCCCTTGGGAGTAAGTTATCATTCACTTGCATATTTGCGCTTCTTTTAATCGTTTGTTGCTGATTACATAGTTGACTTGCTATTGATGCCAAAGCTAAATAACTGTCACCTTTTCTGTGTCATTCTACAAAATAATTAGCTTTTGCATAGGCTGAGATCAATTACAATTATGTAGCACGGGGATATACTGCCTTTTGTCTGTAAGATAGTGAATTAGAAATTCTGGAAATAGTTGACGTTAGCTTCTGTGAACAGCAAGCATGGCAAGGACCTTAAAGGTATCAGAGAGTGCACAAATGTTAACTATTAAAACTCCTGTGATTAGGCCATCATTTAGGTATCAACTTTGGGTTCCTTAACTTGAAGAGTATGTGGAATTTATGAACCCACAAGCACTGAGACAAAATGTGATTTTGTATTGTGTAGACTGTGGACCATAAAACTTGATTTTACTAGTATGCATGGTCGTGACGGGGGCTCTTGTTCAGCAATGAGAATAAAATATATCTGATGTGCATGTGGCTGTAGTTGCATGTACCCAGTTAGCCAGTAACTTAAGCATCAAGGCATCTTCACCAAGATAGGATCAGTTTGTTGTATTTATAAACCATGTAGGTGTCATAGTTGTGTTAAGAAATGCAGTGCCTACGTATAAATGCATATTTTTTTAAAAACTATCTGCCTATATTGGCATTTCCTTTGCATTTTATCTTAATGGGGGAGAGAAGTAGGTGCTTTATCAGCCAAACCTACTGAGAAACAGCTTCTGCACTAAGGTACAAAAAGTATTCTTGAACCTGGAAGCCTGAATTAGAAAAATTGTTTATTGATCCAGGGTTTCATCTGTTTTCATTTATCAGCACCAACTTCCCATGCCCATGACTAGGTGTGGTTGTAATATTACAAAATGAAAGCATCTCGGTTGTGTGTAGTGCTCTGGTAGTTTCCTGCCATTTGTGGATATCTTGCTGTGTCCACGTATTTTTTCTTTTTTTACACCAATGTTGTCGTTTACTTAAGTTTATAATTCTATTGTAATGCCTAGGTTTTTTTTTTAGGGGAAAAAAAAAATCTAATTGAATGTTTGGACTTTTGACAGGATGTTTATCGATACCTGCAAAAGGATGAGGATAATGAAAAGCTCAGATGCCATTGGCCTTGGTACGTATATTATGCACTCCATTGATTTTTTTTTAATTATGAGCAACTACAAATTGGCAGGGCTGGTAAGAGGCCCTTTGCAATAAATGGGAAATTTAACTTTGAGAGTCGGGTGAAAGGTTGAGAGAAGTTTGAAAGAGGCAGGAGAGTGAAGTCAGAGAGAGAAGAGTCTAGATGAGGGAGTAATTCAACCATTGGCAGTATTAAATAAATAAAACAAAGGTCTCATTTTCTGCTTTACCGACGCCATCCACCATCCTGTGTCACTAGAGTGAGCTACACTTGAGCGATCCACCTAAACCCTTATCAGCTCGATCAAATTTAGGAAACTAAGATCCAGATAAAGTGAGTGGTTAAAAAATGGAGTCCCCTAGCTGTGAGGACTCACAGGCGAATAGCTGCATTTGCTCAGCGTTGGCTCCAAGTATTAGCATAGCTTTTCCTTCACCCAGGATTTATTTTTAATTTGTCATGATTGCAATAATAGAATAGTAGATCTGATTAGTTGCTGCACTAGTATCTTATGGAGTTTATAGTATGCACTGAACTTTAGAACACACCCTCTTAGAAAGGCATCGGTTTATATTCCTGAATTGAGATGGTGTATGCAATGGATCTGTGTTGCATTCAGTTTTTGCAGAATTGCTAGGTTTTTTTATGGAGTTTGTTGTTCCAACTGGTATTTCTATTATATTTATGCATGCGTGTGCTCGTGTCTGTATAACATTAGTTCCAGAAGAAATTATTGGAAGTAGTTTCCATTTCCTGCATCGTTGTAATTGATTTCACCTTTAAGCTAGAAATTTCAAAGGTTTAGATTGCACTTGTTATTCCATAGTTCTCTTGTTTTCTCTATTACTTTTCTCATGCATTGTAACTCTGCAAGCTTTGCTCATGCCTCCTATGATGAGGGCCACATTGGGTGGTCCACTTACAGATTTGGGCTGCGATAATCTTAGTAGTAACTTTCCTTAATCTGTGGACATTTCACAAGAGTTTTTTTTTTAATGCATTTCCTAATAGGGTTCCTCTAGTTTAATAAAAGATTTATGAGATCTCAAATTCCCTTTTGCTTTGAATTATAAGCTGTTAAGGATTTTTGATTATATACTCTACCACCACAATCGGACAGTAAAAGTTTAGATACATACTGAATTGTTGTTGAAATCTAATTCTAGAATGGGGGCTCTATCCTGTTATATGGCCACCGGTAAACCTTATTCTAGCTCCTGCATAAAATTATGCAGACAGGTTGAGCAGTGTGCAATGTTGATTTTGAATTTAGCATATGCATGTTTCTTGTTGGCTAAATCTAATTGTAACCCAGCAGGACTGATACTTGGATTTTATTGAGATATATAACTGTGTATTTATGTATTTGTTTATGTTTTAACTTTTTAATTCATTTTGGTTTGATGTGCAGCTCCAAGAGCCATGGAGAAGTGCAGGAACAGGAACTAGCCAGTAATATGCACCGTGATCTCTTCCATTCAGCCGTCTTAGTCTGCTTCTACTATGTTATTACTACATCTGTAATTTTTTTTTCCATGAATTCAAGTTTCTGTCAGCTACTTTTCTAACTTAATGTCGTTATTAATACTCCTGAAACTCTTAAAAACTATATCCAGAAGTACTCATTTACTAGTCCTTATGTCGGCAGGTTCCTGTTTCCATACAGGATCCAAAGAAAAGTGCTATTGTTTGTGAAACTTGTAATGTATGTGCCCAAGTTATCTGTCTTAATCCGGTTGGTTGTTCGTTTTTGTTGTTTTTGCCTCAATTTCTGGGCACACAAGGGACCAAAAAATCAATTGAATTGATTCAGAAAGCCCTTAACCTCTTAAAGAATTTTCAAAACCAAGGGCAATGCATCCAATTACCAAATAATGCACCATTGTTATAACCGGGTCCCTTATCCCATTTCTTGTATTATCTTAGATTTCCTTGGGTCAGTTGTATTATCTTGGACAATATCATTGCTTTTCAGACATAATCTTTGCATCCTTGAATTTCGCTTCAGCTGAGTAGATCTTTTTCTTGTTATCTTCTAAAAGTGGGTGCTCTTTATATTTTCTCTATGAATGGGTTAGCTAGTCCCTACTTCTATCATGACCAAAATGATTTATCTAGAACACTACAACAAAAAATCTACTTATTCTATAATACTTTACCCGTCAATAATGCCAAAGTCGGACTCAAAAGTATAATGAATCGGACTCTATTGTTGCTCGCACATGTTCCTGAAACATTAGAATGACCCTTGATCCTGTGACATGTTTTAATGGGGTTATGAGTTGAGACTTGAATAAAGACAATCGCTCGTTCTCACCATTTCTTTTTTCAATTCGACTCTTGCCAGTAATTTGATGCACCATCTCCTTTTAACCTTTAGATGGAAGAACAGTAAAATTTAAAAACAAAAATAACAATTCATGGACTGACTTAATTGTCTTCTCCCAATACCCAGAGATGCATTTGGCATCTAGGGCTCAAGAACAAGCCATTAAATGATTCAATAGTTTTTGATTGTCTGTTATTTTCCTTATACACAAGGGATCGAGAGTAGATTGGCAAAAAAGATGCTTGTTGAATGCCTTAAAGAGACTAAGAACTTAATGGCGATTAATCCTGCCAAGAAAAATTCTTGATTAAACGCTACTGCCTTGAACGATGTGCATAAATACTCTGTATCGGTATAGATGGATGGTGAGTCGGGGACAAGTTGAATTAAGAATACTAGAATAAACTGTTAATCGAAGGGAAATATCCGTAGGGTTTTTTTGTTTTTATTTTTCTATTTAGGCAGTATGCAGCAATCTGTTTATATTTGTGTCTTCAATGCATAATGCATGTGCTCAAATAAAATTTTATCACAAAACTGAATCGGTAAGTTACTGGTTCCATTAGAAGAAACCATATCATGAGAACATCTGACATTCATTTGATCTGTTCATATACTGTCAACAGCAAAACTGATGGCACATGATTGTTCTTATTCATGCAGCAGGGATCAAATTTTAACCCATTACCTGCCTCCAATCTGATATAACTTGGCAAACTTGCCCATTCCTCCAAATAATTACTAATTGCGAAATCGAAAACGAAAACAACCAGGTTCCTGCACCTTCAGCAGCAGCTAGCAGTACACTAGGAGAGCTTATAATTGAAACATGCAGAGTTTTCAGCAAGGGAGGATGGCAAGGATATAAATCACCCATTTCGTGTTGGCTGGGAAGTCAGCATTAAGACTAGGGAAACTCCTTTCATCAAAGACAATATCTGCATCTGCATTCATTAGATAATTTAGATTTTACTCTTTTATATTATGTGTTTCAAATGTATAGCACACCTTTTTGTTTTTCTTAGCTCATTCTATATCATTCAAGTATTCACTAGGTCCACTTAATTGGTTCAGTCACCAGTAAGGTTCGCAATTCTGGTTTGGACGGAAATTTCCGTACTGTTTCTTCGAAAGACAATGTCGAGAATCTGCATTCATTAGATGCTCTAACTGTTAGAAGCTAGGGTATATAAATTGAGAGATTCTTACGTAGGGCAAACGTACCACATGGCTGGTAGGGCTGCTCAATCAGCGAACATGAAGGATGTGTTTTGAGTATTTCATTTTAATAAGTAAGGATAAATTCGGAACACACTTAAAATTTTGTGAGTTTTGATTGGAACTGTCTCATCACCACGTGATACGTTTGCTCTACGTAAGAATTTCTCATATAAATTGAGCACAGTCATCACCTAAAGACTCAAAAACAGTGACATGGAGTCATGGATCAAATAAAGACGATGACTCAGCCCTAACCATTAAAGTGAGCAATTTAACAAAAGCTACGAGCAGTCCTCTGCTCATAATGGTGCCAAAGCAAATTCTTGTGCTACAAGACAATTAAAATAGATAAGATTCCATCAGAATTCAAATATGGAGTAGATCGATCATGACAAACAGGAAAAGGAAGAGGCCAATATACATGCATCAAAGAAAGACGACTTGAGCATCACTACCAATCGGACAGCACTAGTGTTCTAGTCAGTACTGTTTTATATATATATATAGCATTTCTGTACATGTTAGGTTTGATTTTAGCCTATATAAACAATGTTATAACGAACAAAGAATACAAGAAAACAGTACAAACTTCACACAGCAAACTTATGTGTTCTTTACTAAGGTCTTGCTTTGATCTATGAGGAAATTAATTTCGGTGATTATATAGAATTAAACATTTGAAAAATGACAATTTTCAATTCTCAATATTCTCAAAATTTGATTATATCCGAGCACAACCTTCGATATAGAAGCCTAAGACGCCACAACTTCATTGTCGTCACCACGACCTTCTTACTCTTCACAACACCGGCACAATTCCCATGGACTCTACTGGTGTTGCAACTGAAGTCGCTTCCACCACCAACAGAACTGGCCACGAGCACCAACCTATATTTTGCTTCCATCGCCTCCGCTGCCACTATAAACATCGCTTAATTTATAATTTGTTTCATTTTAATTTCTATGTACTACATACATGCATGACAAAACGGTTTCTTCGAATTACTGAAATATTAAATTATGGGGTTTAGCAAGCTTTTTGAAAATGAAAAGACTTCCTTGATCTCAACTCATTATGATTTTCCGGAGCTTGGAAAAATTGTAGTCTATTAGAAAGGCGTTAATAAAGTACTTTAACAGTTTTCAACTCTCATGTATTACTATAAGGAAAAAAGCCGACGAAAGTATCAGAATGCATCTGAGATGGATTCGAAGCATGTGAAACTAGTACATAGAGGTATGCAATTAGCCTAATAAGCAACCATTCTTTGTTTTCCTGCATGTTCCTTTGCTACATATATAATATCTAATTTGAGGGAATTGGAGTGGTTAGAAACTTGGAAAATGTTAGTTGGAATTCAATTCAAAGAAGAGACTGATATAATATGAAAAGGAAAGATTTCTGTCTTAATTAATTGTACTCTTACTTCTTAATTCCCACTATCTGCTTTCTCAATTGGTGCTTTGACTCTCATGCATGATTGTTGTCATTTGATGCATATCTGCATGATTAATATAATTGATACATTAATTTAATTGATCAGTTTAAAATAAACAGCCTTTATGTAAAGCACGTTGCATGAGTGGTTCTGTATCCATAATGATTTGGATTTTGGAGGCTTCAATATATTTCAACTTGGTAGAATATTCCTTTGAATAAGTTTGATCAGACCCCTATTGACCATGTTAAGATCTTGAGCCTTATTGAATCAATTTGTTTATGCATTAGCCAAGCCAAAATGTTGTTCTTCCCTTATATGTTTGGGCTACATTAGCTAACAGGTAAATGTGTTTGTTTATATATTATTACATGTAATGTGTCAATTTGATTTTTTTTTTTTTTTTTTTAAGTTCGAAGTAGATAAAAAAAAAAAATTGGCTAGAAACTGGAGATTAAGAGAGGCAGAAAGCCTCCATAACCCCAGATTTTATTGAAAAAAGTATTACAAAAGGAGGGGAGCAAACCAAACCCTAGATTTTACTGAAATGTGTCAATTTGATTTATTCATAGGTTTTTTTTTTTTTTTTTTTTTTTTGTATTGCGGTTCTCGGGTTATGATTGTGCGTTGTTTAAATTCAATTGCGATCACGGTTTACCGCCGTAAGACGGTTACGGTGTTTCATTTAACGAATACAATATGATGCATAAAAAATTCTCCCAATATTATATTTATAGAGGAGAAATTTTTGAAGATTAATTTATCAGTAGAGAAGATATGTTTAGTGAATTTGGAAGCTTTTGATATTTTATTGTATCCCAGGCATAGTCCTTAAAATCCTGAGCTGTATACGGCACATCATGACCTATTAATCAAAATCAATTTTGTTGTATATAAATGTCTATATGTGCATTATATTCTAACCGCGGCAGAACTTAAGATGATCCCTAGCTCATCACAATAATCTATATACTAGTGTTGAGAGGGAAGTCTTTGTCAATTGGTGTACGAGGAAATGTCTATTTTTAGCCCTGTATTGCACCAACATAAACTTTGAAATTGTAATCAATGTAATACTCGATCTTCAATCTTCTCATCTTTGATACAAAAATGATTACATTAACAATAAATAAAAGCAAACAGTCAACATAGTCCTTACACCAAACATAAGTGCTGCTATCTAATAGCTCAGATATATTTGACCATTGACAAATATAACTTACCGTAGACTTATGATAACTAGCGAAATAAGCCAATAGTTAGATAAAAACACTTATTACTTCAAAGGAAATATGGTATACTAATTACCTCCCTCACTTTTACATTTGTAATAACGAACAAATAATGGGTTTGTCTATATCAGAGACTCATTATATGAGACCTAATGCAGACATTCAAACTCGCCGTTAGATAAACACAACGACTCAGATTTTCGGAGCCAAATGCCCTTTTCTTCATTCTACTTGTCATTCATCATATTTTAAGAACATTGGCACTCACAAAGCACTTATCACCATCACAGTCATCACTCTTATGCCTAAAAACCTAGACAAAAACACTTCACCTGCGAAAAAGAAATATCATCTACCAGTTATCACCATCACTTTTATGTTACTTGCAATGACTAAATATATAATAGTGATGAACATGTTGGTTTTGATTTGTACCTACTTAAGAATAGGCATTGTTTATTGGGAAAATGGCCCAACAATGTCAGACTTTTTTCCCATTCTAAATTTTTGTACCTCATCTTCTAAAACTATTAGATCTGAGGTTTTCACCCCGACCCAATTTTAGTATCTGGAGCCGTTAGCTCCGTTACAGAGTCTGCCAGTGGCAATTTTTTAAGGGTATTTTCGTCTCTTCATGTCTTAATCGATTTATTTTCCTTTTGGGATCCAAATTTGATCTGGGCACCCACAAATGTATTATGAGCACCCATCTCCCCCTTCTCTGAAGCACTGTAGCCAACTCACCCCATTTTCTGTGAAGCACTGCAACCAAATCCCATATCCAGAGGCCGAGATTGTGATCAACGAGCTCGATTCCGATAAGAATTAGATATTAATTCTGGTGCGTCTGCGGGGAGGTATGGCGGAGGGTGAACAAGGATGGTGAGTGGGGCTGCGTGTCTCTCTGCGGGGAGCCATCATTGGTTCTGTGTGCAGATCGAAGTCATGAACTTTGGTGGCAGATCGGAGGTGGGTGACGCCTCAGTAATCCGGCGTCGTTTTCGTCCAAATTGATCTTCTCTATCACGGCGAATTAGATATTGTGGTCGTTTTTGTTCCTGCCGATTTGGGCTCGAGGTTCTTCGGCAAGGGGTCGTTTGAGCTTGACGATGAGAATTGATTTCTAGGTATTTACACTGAAATCAATCAAGCTGAATGATTTGAATGCGAATCATATAGAGGTGAATGTGGGTAGCTTTGTATCCATGACTGGTTAGTGTTTCTTCATTGAATTTGGTGCTTAATAGTGGAGAAAATGTGAAATCTTAGATTGATTATGATGCTACTTCGAAAAGATTAGAGATAAGATTGAGTATGTTGGGGGTGAGCTCTACTTCCATGATTACATATATCTACTTCGATGATTTCTAGGAAGTTTTCATTGATGGCTTTACCAACTCATTCTCCATTCTGGGCTATCTCTACCAAGTCGTGTGCTTTGTTTTGTTCTTCATATCCTTGATGGCTTTACCAACCTAGATGAATGGTCGTTGGGTTGATCAAATAAAGTACAGATCGAGAAGAAGCACAGAGAGAGAGAGAGAGAGAGAGAGAGAGAGAGAGAGAGAGAGAGAAGGGGGAAAAAAAAAACTTAGAGAAAAGAAAAAAAAATAGATTAAGACATGAAGAGACGAAAATACTCTTAAACAATTGCCACATGGCAGACTCCGTAACGGAGCTAACGGCTCTAGATACCAAAATTAGGTAGGTCGGGGTGAAAACTACCAATCTGATGGTTTTAGAAAGTGAGATAGGAAAATTTAGAATGAAAAAAAAATAAGACACTATTTGAGCCATTTTCCTTTATTTATTTATATCTAGTTGTTGTTAGGATCCTATATATTTTTACGGTTATTACTTAATGTGAACAGTTTAAAACATGTGCATCCAAATAATTAATGATAACATATATGATCCCAACAGCAAAGACTAAGGGGGATGCCATGCTATTATTTATTTGGAGTTAAGCCTAATATTCAAGTCTTCCCCTTAATTGCTCGCTCTCTAAAAATTATTTTCACTTAGATAGATACCCTTAATTAATTCTGTCACCCATGTGCCTTGGTAGCCTTACCAACCAATTACAATCAGTTTTAACTAACTATATATTCCACTACCAACTGCTCATCTCTATTATTATACTCATTTCAATTGCATCTTCAATTTCCTTAGCTAATTATTGCTTTTAGTATTAAATTCATTTGTTTAAGGGATAATAGTCTTGATTCATTAGTAGAGCCCTACCCAGGCCACAGCCTCACACTTTGGATTAGGTAATTAGGAAGACATTCAAACAAGTCTTTAGTGTTACTAATACTATGTTGTATGTACATAGCATATAGTTTTACTTACTAAAAGCATTAATTTATTCAGAGAAGGTATTAAGTATTTCAAGTTCGGCTCACCATTTAAAAAATTGATAAATTGATAAAAAAAATTATAATATTGAATATCAAAATGTTTTGTTCATTATAATGTTTGTCCCTAAAACTTATACTACTCAACTTCCAATTATTCATCTAATTTGATTTCAAATGTTATTGGTATCACATTTGAGTTTTTCTTTCATTTTACTAGATTTTCTATCAAAATTAATGATAGAAATCATCACAAGTTAGTCATCGATCACGCATTCCCCTTTGGGTGTGCTTACTTGATTACGTCGATTTAGGTTTAATCACTTTAATGAATATATTTTAGAGAAAGAACTATAGTCATGAATCGCCATGAGATGATACAGGCTGACAATGATTTCTCCTTTTGGCTAGCTAGGGTAACAAAAGTGAGACACAGTAAGAAAATTTGAATATTTGAAAGGAGAGAAGTGAAAATCACACAAGAACTGAATGGGTTAATGCTAAGATAAACTCTTAAAAAGATCCCCATGCCAACCCTCCTCAATCCTAATGACATAATCAAATCTAAGTGTTTTCACTAATATAATGGCTTAAAGTGTTATTGGAACCCATTACATTGATTTTCGTAGAAATTTTAATTAATCAATAAAATAAGCAACAAACCATCTCAAACGTGAGGATCCGATCATGGCATAAGTATCACTCAACCCCCCATTTTGTTGCCTTGTGTCATTATTTCATGTTAATCAGTATCATAGATTAAGTTCAATGCAAGGACCAATTCAAAGGGTTTAGTTGAATGCAATTTTGTGATGGGATGGGATCTTCTCTTCATTAACAAGTTCATTGTTTGCAGGCAACAAATCCTCAACTTGGAGTTTGCAAAATGATGGGATCTTTTCCATATGGGGTGTCCAGTTATGTCATGTGCTATGTGGACATTCCCTAAACTCCAAATTTTTTTTGACTTTTTTTTTGACTTTGTCAAGGGGAACCCAAAGGCTTCCTAAACCCAAGATAAACCCCTTCGGCGCATGTGAAATTCTCCAACTATGCATTGCAGCACAGTGCCTGACCACTTTGACAGCTTAGGGATTCGAACCTAGGTTGGGGAGCACACCCAACTAGGCAAGAACCATTAGGTCACTTGCAGTGGTTCTCTAAACTCCAAATTGATCCACCCTCAGATGAAATATTGTTTAGATAGTTAGATGGCTTAAATGTTAATGTCTCGTGATCAATTTGGTCATAATTGTCGATTGTATCTCGAACTCATAATTACGAAAATTAACACTATTTATTTAACGCAAATTGTCTCTTAGGCAATTATTCTATTCTAATGTAGTCAATTTGGAGTGAATTTTTGTATAATGTTACCTAGGCCTCTATTCGGTTTTATAATGGAGTGTCACCCACTAAAAAAAACTATTCATATGTTAGTGTACTGGCTCAAGTTGCATACTTGCTCCAGGCCACGAACACTAGTGGTGAGTACAGTTTAATCAAGAAACGTGGCCATGACTCAATTTGCAAGAATGAAATTATTTTCACCACATGGAAATTATTGATTATATGATCTTTCAAAACGTTTAAATCCTGACAGGGAAGTACTGAATTTTATGAATATTGAGAATGGCAATGGGTTCGGGGATTGAATACCATTTCTATTTGGATTCCCACTGAGAATTACGGGTGTATCCGTCTCAAAATTCTGTTAACATATATTGCTAATTTGCTTTAACAACTTCTTTTTTTTTTTTTTAAATAATGGAGTTTGAAACTCAGTCAAGTTGGGAGGCTCATTCCTACGCCCATGTTATTATTAATTAATTCTTGCCGCATCGGGGGAGGACTTATAGCCTGAAGCCCTAGCGATCATAGAAGCATTATAAAGATTCTCGTAGAAAACATTCTGAATAAAACCAGGTTTTAATACTCAAAGTTTTAAATATGAAATTACAACTAAAACATCAATAAAAAATCAAAGGATTTGACGTTCACATATATCCATTCAGTAAGTGAATAGTTCATATTAATATTCTTAATTACACAATTAACAACACAAGCAACTCTAGAGTTGAGCAGAAGGAGCAGCAACGGCGGCGACAATCCGTCAGTGTAATAGCGGTGCTGTGTTTCGTCGCTGACTGTAGGGCGGTGATCGAGCGCTGGCACGTTCTTGAGACGTGTTGGGGGATCGACACAAGGTTGCAGGTGCAATCAGATCTGGCTTGCTCTGCAGGCATTCCGGAGATCGACGTTCAACGTCGGCAGATTGAGGTCAAATGCGACGGCGTTGGTGCAGATCGAACGTGTTGGTGGTTGCTGTCGAGCGCGTTGGCGTGCAAGTATCGGGTTTGGCGTCTTGGGTGCCCTTCCTGGTTGATTTGACGACGGGGGTTGTTGCTTGATATACGTTGTGGTGGACCAGTAGATCAAGCAACTGCCCCCGTTGTCAAATCAACGGGAAAGGGCACCCAAGACACCAACCCCGATACTTGCACGCCGACGTAATAAGGTTGATTGAGCGGCCAAAATAATGTCAAAATTTGGTTTCTTGGTAAATATCTACAAAAGAAACTTTTGTATAGTTTGGGACCACCATGTGTAGGGTGGTTTATGCTAATGTGATTGGTCTACATGAAAAGTACTTATTGATGAGTTAGGAATCTGTTTGGCTCCAATTTTGTTACAGCTGGTCAACAGTCTCTTTTCTGCTCGGGCGTGCCAGCACCGTTCGGGTGCGGTCGTCAGGGGTGTCCCTTGACCTGACTTCTATCAAGCGATTGTAGACGAGGAGAGCACCAACCTCGTTGTGGGATTCTTTGTGCCTCGTGGTGAGGACTTTGCTGAAGTTTCTTCTTGTTCACAAGTCGATACTCAATATTGCAGATTGAGCAGAGCGAAATCACCGGGAAGTATTGAGATCTTGCTAAAGCGTGACTTTAGCTTGGCTAGGTTGCTAGGGCGTTACCCTTGCTTGGCTGGTTCTGTAACCGTTGTGGTCGTGGCACTACCGTCGGCTCCCGAGGAGACTAGGACCGAAGCACGTTGACAGAGGGTTTGGTGGCACTGAAAGTCGGCTTCTGAGAAGACTAGGACTAAGAGTGTGATCGCCGATAAGAGAAAGAGAAGGAGAGGAGTTGCTCTTAGAGAGGTTGCTCTAGAGAGAACTTAGATCATCTTAGAGATGTTGTTGAATTGTCTTGTTGTTGTCCTTTTGATACTTGTTGTAGCCTCTATATATAGGCTACCAAGCAACACTATTTGGCCTTAAACAACTCATAATGGGTTAGGTTTTAGCACTTAAACATTAATGGAATGTTAGGTTTAAGCACTTAAAACACTAATGGAATGTTAGGTTTAAGCACTTAAACACTAATGGAATGTTAGGTTTAAGCACTTACTGCTCCAATTTTGCTGCAGCTATATCTCCACTAAGAACTCAAAATGGTCCTTCGACCTCTTCACATCAAATGATCCACAATGAGTGTAGATCATTGTGGCAAATTTTCAGAGCTTTCTTCCATGTGGTTGGGCCGGAAACGCTGCTGGACCTCTTACAGGTCCAGTTTTCCAGTTTTGCTTCTGCAGAAAATTGGACTAATTGTTTGAAGGCCTTCCACTCAAAACTAGCTCTGGCACTCTTCATAAGAAATGATCATTGGGCTGTCTAGAATGGATATGCAGAGTTTCAGCTCATTTAGAGTTCATTTGGTCAGGCGGCCGCTCCTTCTGTTTAGCTCGGTTTCTCCTAGCCGAAGTAGGAAAATGTACTAAAGTTGACTTTTCATGCTTCCATAGTAGGCTTTATTTAGCCTCTAAATATATATTTCGAACTTTTTGACAATATATAGCTTGAGCCACTGACTTTGGCTCAATTTCTCCAAGACGTGCCTTGTCAGGCAAAAATGCTCATTTTGGGTCCAAACAGAATCTCCAATTTGGATGAATTTGTTTTTTTATTTTAATTTTTTTTATAGAAATTATTTTTAAAAGTTGATTTAAAGTCGAACGGTTCATGAAACTACATTGTTGAAATGTTACAAATGTGTATGTTTGGACCACCGCTTAACAATTCCACGTGGTATTTTGGAACCATAGAATGATTATTGTATTCAAAAACTCCAAGATTTGTCATTCATCAACTATATTTATCAATAATACTAGTTATAAGTTGAATGTTTGATACTCCCCTATACTGAAACTTGTTACGGTCATGATTAAATATGAAAAAAAAAATAGCATCAAGGATAAATTTCTCTCTAAACACTCTCATTTGCGTAATTAAAAGTTGGTGTGTACTAAAGAGGAAAAAAGGCAAATCTTAGTTACACAAATCAGCTCCACATCTTGTTAGTTAAGGTTTGCAGAGCCAACAGGGATTCAACTGGCTGGTGTCTGATTTTTACAGCTCATCCCAACAATCATCATACTCCTACCAATCAAACTCACTAGCACCAAGAGAGGGCTGACTTTTGATCAATGTTAGTGAGATTTGAACTTGGGTAGACTCAATTGCATCCAAATAAGTTACCAATTTTTATGATTATATACGAAGAAACTAGGGTTTGTTCATACTTACAAATTTGAAAAGAATAATTCTGAATTATTAAGATTTGTAACATGTCTCTGGTGCGTCTATAATAATAGAACATTACGACTTTATTGATGAGCTCGGTTGGAGCGTTTAATTAGTAGGTCCTCAAATCCTCTTGTTTGTTTTTGGACAAAGAAAATCAAATGGAAAATAAAAACACATAGAAACATGCTTTTGGAAAAACAGAATTAATGAAAAGCAATAGAAATGGGTTTTTAGAAGTTTCTCTCGAGACAAACAAAACCATCATTTCACAAATTCTTGTTCTTTAATTTGTGTGGTCAACAGCTTTGACTGAAGTGAACATAATTAGAGTGCGATGATTGAGATTCTGCCACGTGGACTGGGATTATATTTTGGGAATGGATTGGACTCTTTAGAGTTTATGTTACTAATTTGGAGTAAAATTAGCACTCCCTAAATTACAAACCACACTCTCTTTAATATATTTTAATATTTTCTCAATTAAATTTTATGAAATTTCCAAGTTTACCCTTTTGAACATAGTCCAAATTGTTTCTATCTGATGATTTTTTTCAATTCATATCTTCAGTTTTCTCATTTCTGAACTGAAAGCTTCGTGAGAATGGAAATCCTCTTTACATTAACTATTAAAGACTTCTACTCATTAACCCTAGATCCCTTCACCATTAACGAAACTTAAAAATGAAAATTTGTTAAAAGCTATAAGCAAGGGAGATGGGAGTTGATTTGATCCTGGGAAGATTTTATTTTCTTTTTTTGAATAGTGGGAAGCATTTCTTTTTATCTGTCTTTTGTGTTTATGGGTTTGGAAAGAGAGTAGACAGAGATAATATGGTGAGGATGAAGCCAGATTTGGGAGTAGGCAACAAAAATAACCTTTCTTGGAAAATCCCAAATGGAACCGAGATCTTATAAGGACTTTAATTTGCTTCATTGATCGTTTCACGAATCAATTTTCCTGGAAAATTTAGTTGCAGAAACAAAGCTAAAGCTTTTTTAATTGTGGTGAAATGATGGGTATATGATTCGCTAAAAGCAAAGGTTGCATAAGTGGAGGGTAGTTCATAATTGTGGAGAGGAGGTTGGGGAGGAGAGTACAGAGGAGAGGAGGTTGGGGAGGAGAGTACAGAGGAGAGGGTTCTTAGCCCAGTGCAGCTAGTCCGAGATGTCCGTGACGGAGTCTAGAGGAAGGCAAGCTTGGTGCGGAGGGGCTACCACCGGTCGGCGAATGATCGGACGGTGAGGGAGGTGCGGAGGAAGAGGGAGAGGGTCTTGGTAGTGAGGTCGATGAGGGTTTGGAGTGGGGCGGTGGCGGCAGTGCTCTGCATTGTGGTGGTCGGGTATTGATTGTTTTTTTTTTTTTTTGTCTTTCTATATACGGGGTGCTGGAAAATTCAAATGCATTTGGAGGGTAGAATTGAGAACTTAAAAACAGAAACCTTGAGATATATTATAAAATTAGAAAATGAGTGTGATTTGTAATTTGGGGAATGTAAATTCCACTCCAAAAAAAGAAAAAAAACATAATAATTAAGGGGAAGACTAGAGAGCCAAGTTTGGCGTCCTCAATGTAGCCGTAAAATCCGACCGAAGTGAAGTTAGCTTGTTTGATAATGTGGTGGGACAAGATGTCTTAAAATTATCGAAGTGAAATTAGATTGTTTGATAATGTGGTGGGACGAGATGTCTTTAACGGCGTTTGTTAATGGTCGAATGTCTTAGAGATAACTCTAGGGTTCACGGAAATAATAGTGTCTGATAACATTTTTATTAAAATTTTGGCCATTTGCTTTTGTAAATACTAACATTATACATTTATAACAACCGTAAAAATATTTTAACAAATTTCTCTTGCATCCTTTTTTTATGTCAAAAATATACCCTCTTGGAATTTAAAAGTAAAAGCTAAGGATTTAAGAGTCAATTTGGGCTGTGTCCCTTGTACTGTTGTTTGGCTTTGAGCCTTGTTAATTGATGCTACCCTTCGACCAAAAAAAAAAAAAAAAAAGGATTTAAGAGTCAATTGACCTCCTTCGACCACCCTTATCTACTTATGAACTCGAGGACAATGCAACATAGTATTAAATATGAACACAAACACTAGGATGTAGATTGATGTAGAAATAGAACATAGATTAGCACTTAAGGTCAGATCAGAGGAGGTGAGAGAATGATGGATGTTATTATCAAACCTCATCCATGTTCCGTTTATGCACATCCTCTAATACTAGTGACGCTTTCACGATGTGTTATAAAAAAAAAATGAGAATGTGAAAATTCCTCTCATTTCTTAAATTTTCTCCTTTTTGACTTTTTAAAGCTGAACAGTATTATAAGTATTTAAATTTTTGTGAAACCTTTGATACTAAAGTTTATAATCCATTCAAATATAATAGCTTCATACCCATGCGATGCTTGTGTTATTGTTGAAAGAAAAAAAAATCATGAAAGTTCCCTTGTTGAACAATTCTTGGGTTCACCCACTACAATTTTTTCATAATTATGTTTTTATGTCATTTATTTTACCATAGTAACTTTTCAAATAATTTTATTATGTTTAAGGAAAACTGAATTGGGAGAGAATTGAGTCGTGCTTTCATTGATAATAAGGGCCTCTTGATATAGAGGATTACAAGCATAGAGATAGAGTTGTACATGGAAACATAATCGTACATTGATTGGATGATTCTCCGAGAATATCTCTAATATAAACCCTATTTCAACTAGAGCAAGTAACCTCGAGTTTGGGCCAGACACATATTCTGGATTTACTTGAACACTCCTCCTTGTGTTGCCCAAACGTGGTGTTCCTCTCGTTGCCTCATTAAAAATCTTGCCGAGTAACAAAAACCCAGTGGGACAAAAATAACCTCGGTCAAAGGGGAAAAAGAGCACAACACACCCTTTACGTTTCGAGACCATACATGTAGACATCTCCCCCTAATGTCTGCATCTCCCCCTGATGACTACGGTCATGGGAGTTCGGATAACTTCCGCAAACAATGCTACCAACATGTTTCTCGAAAGTGGAATTTAGGCAATGACTTAGTGAGCAAGTCTACCGCACTGTCCTCAAATTGAACCTAGTTCACTTTAATCTTGAGGAGAGTCTGTTGTCACTGATTATACTTGGTGTTGTCGCTTTTGATGTAGCCTTGCTTCAAAACAAGTAGCATTATCCTATATGCTCGTAGGCTCATCTGTGGTAGACTTCAAACCACAATTGTTCGAACATGCGGAGCTATGGATCCAATCCATATACATTCACGAACCACTTCGTGAAGAGTAATGATATCTGCATTGTTCGAAGATATAGCGACTAGGGCCACTTTCTTTGGCGTTGGCGCCATATATACCTACCTCCGTGTAGGGTGGTGCTACGTTCTCTTGTAGGGACGTCCATCCTTGCAGGCATGTTTGCAGCAGATATGTGTGATCTCATCACTTTAGCAGGGATCTAGATGAGACATAGTGGGGACAGGCCACGACAATTCCTGTCAAACCTGCTGAACATTCGTGTTCTTATCTCCCCCTAACGACGGGAAGACTGTCTCATCAAAGTGACAACCCGCAAATCTAGCAGTAATGAGATCGCCTTGCAAGGGCATTAAGTGGCGGACGATTGTCAGAGTCTCAAATCCAATGTAGTTGCCCATTAGTCTGTAAGGACCCATCATAGAGCGCTGTGGTGGCGCAATTGGCACATAAATTGCACACTCAAATATGCATAAGTACGATACTTGTACCCAGTCACAAGCTGTAATGCAGAGTTAGATTGAGTGGCGGTGGGTCGTAGACGAATTAGCATAGTTGCATGCGATATTGCATCACCGCAAGCTGATATATGGAGATTGGTGCGCATTACCAATGTCCTGACTACCATTGTAGTCGTTTCCGCGAGACTATTTGGGCGTGTTCATGAGAATATGATGTCCAATATCAGTCCCATTGCAATATCCATCGAAAGTCTTCGATGTAAACTCTCTCGCATAGTCAAATCCAATCGACTGAATAGGATGATTCGAGGAGTGAGCCCGTTGTCATATGATATGTGCTAGGAGTGTAGCATAAGCAGCATTACAAGTTGACAATGGCACAACACGTGACCAGCGTGTTTGCATGTCAACCAACATCATGAGATATTTAAACATCCGCAAGTTGGTTGAATTAGTCCACAGAATCCCCATGGATTCTATGTAAGAATAGAATGAGTATTGTCATATCCTTCGCATAAGACGGTCTTGGTCCTAATTTATGTAAGGAATGGGCTTTGTAAAATGAGCGAGAGGCCTTAGAAGCAACCAATGAGGATTTTGGTTGGGCCTAAGCGTCTGAAACGCTATTTGAAGCAAAGTTGGTGATTGCAGCATCACTTAGGGTGCCATCACCATGATGGACGCCATCCATAGTGTCATGGGTAGGGACTGTGCCAGCCCTAGGCTGGTGGTGGACGGCGGCGGTACCAGAGGCAGCAGCGGCGATCACACTTAGTCCAAGAATCAACTTTTGATTCATCATGACTAGGATGGCATATCCTGTCGTGACAAAGCCATTATGTGTCTAAATCCAAGAGATCTTCTCTCATAACTTTTATTGGATTTAATAGCTCGAATAGTGACCTAGAGTCCACTAGAGAGACACATAAACTTCTCTAAGATGCGCATTTGTTCGCAATCATTAGAGGTATTACAAAGGAACTCATTTCCGTTCTCTACATGCGATTTCGCATGGAATCCGTTGGCTATTCATAAGGTACGATTTGCCCTAGGAGCGTCGAGAGTTTCTGTGATAGTAATCAAGGTGCCATTTGGCAAGGGGAACTTGGGCTATTCCTTATCCTTGAATTAATACTGATGGCCCAGCCATCATAGTCACAAAGTAATATGCTCAGAATCAAAATGGCGTTATAATGAAAAGAACTCGAAATTTTTATTCATAAGCCAACAGAGTACATCATTGTCTCTTAATCATTAGGAAAATCTAATCCAAATGATAGCTAATGCAAAACAAATGTAGTCGTTTGACTTCTTTTGGTAACACCAAAATAAATATGACCAGGTGAGTAGAGAGATGTCGGTGGAGCAAATCTCGCTTAAGTACCACTTATCTCAAAACCTTCCTAGACATCATACTCATTTTGGATGAGCCTATGTGAAGAAAAACTAAACCAATGGCATTTACTACAAAGTATATGACAATTGCCTATTACATCTCTTGGAAAAATAAATACTTAAACAAAATTGGCGATCTATTGATCCCAGCCAGATTTGTAGTCTTTAACCCTTCACTCTAGATCATCTTCTTGATCTTCTTGTTCCACATAGTGAGCTTCTCTTGCTTCACAATGTGCTTTGTAGGTGGTGACAATTTCTTCATGAGCTTTACAAATGTGTGCCCAATGACCGGATACTCCACATCGAGAACATATATCTCTTTGCTCAGACTCCATTGATTGAGGCGCTTTGAAAGCGTCATTTAGATGGCTCTTAGTGTTGGTGGCGCCACCAATATGGCCAGAGGTGTTGCCTCCCTCTCTCTTTCCACGTTGACCTCTTCGGTTCCGTGTTCACCTATTTTGGCGGTTACCTTCCCAAGTAGAGCGATTATATGGACTAGAACGTCCAGAAGTATCCCTAAAATTAAGGTTTCGCTCTTGGCGCCCTCTCTTAGGGGTGCGACTATAATTGGATTCCGGAATAAGCTCTGTTTCTACGGATCTCAAATTATAGTTCTTCACAAGGATGTTGTCATGCTTTTCAGCGACATTCATAGCAAGCTCATGAAACCTTGTGATCCGTCCTGCAGTAACATCAATTCGATAGTTCTTAGCAACCATCAATGCAGAGACAGGGAAGGTAGAGAGAGTCTTCTCAATCAACATCGCATGTGTGATCTCTTTACCACAGAATTCCATTAAGGATTTAATGCGAAGTGCTTTCGAGTTGTAGTCAAGAACTGACTTGAAATCATAGAAGCGGAGGCTATGCCATCTCACTTCTAGGTCAGGAAGCAGGGGGTCACGGACGTTGCCAAATCTTTCTTTGAGTGAGACCCACAGCCTTTTGGGGTCTTCTTCATTCATACACTCGTACTGGAGCGAATCATCCATATATATGACGAGTCATTAGGATGATGACTTTCGCCTTATTTGCCTCTATTTGCTTCCAAAGTTTGAGCTTGCTCAACAGTTAGCACGTCCTGGCTAGGCTCGAGAATCATATCCAGGATTCCATTGGCCTTGAGATGCTGGCGGACATCACGAACCTACCTGTGATATCCAGAGCCAGTTGTTCCCAATGGAGCAAAGTCCAATTTGTTCAAGTTACTCATCCTGAAAGAGAACAAGAAAAATGGTTAGTTTCGGAGCGGAAAAAGCTACCACGAAAACATATAAAATTACTTAGCGTAATCGCTTCCAGGAAATTAGGAATTTATGAGCATAATCGCTTCCAAGAAATTCAATTCCAAGAGGTATTGGATTAGATCGAAACAATGACGTAAGTGGTCGATCATAAATTCTCTACAAACTCTAAGTTTGGAGATCTCAACAAACTTAATTAGGTCTCCCCTATGACGAAGAAAGGGGGAGTAGAAGAAGGGAGTTTGCAAGTCCCCGAGAAAAAGAAGAGAAATTGAAATAAAAACTTCAAAAACGGGAACTTTTAGTAAAAAATACATCGAAATAAGTCGCCGGAAAATTTGACCTGAAAAAGTCACCGGAAAAGGGCCGGAAAAGTCGCCGGCGGTGACCTGTCGTCGGAGCTGCTGACGTGGCAGATCTGGAGTGGTCTGATGTGGCGGAGTTGTTGCTGACGTGGCGTCATTGACTAGGCGCTGACGTGGATAGGCTTCTGGGCTTGGGCTTCTCTTCTGCTTCTGGGCCTAGTTCTTCTGGGCCGTTGACTTCTTCTGCTGTGGGCCAAGTCAGCCTCTTTTTTCCTTCTGGGCCGCACACTCACGTGGGCCTTTGGGCCTTGGGCTACCTTCTCCTTTCCCTTTTTTTTTTTTCCTTCTCTTTTCTGCCGATTTTCCTGCAGTAGGGTTTTGCTGCCGGTTCAGTATCTTCTAGACCGGTTCTTGGGCTATTTCTTCCGGTTCCTAAATCTTTGGTTTGGGTAGCTTCTGCTGGCAAAATTTGGTAGAAATTGGAGGTCCAGAAGGTGGTGAACTGATAGAGTATTTGCTGCGAGTGATTTAGAGATTCCGGTGGCCGGTTCGATAAGTTTCTGGCCGGTTCTAGTGGTTCTGCCGCCGGTTCTGGATTCCTGGGGTCGAGGGCTTCAAGTTGTGTGGCGGAGGCAGAAAAGTTATCAAGGTTTTGTTTTCGGATTTGGGGTTTTAGCTATTAGGTTTTAGGGTTAGGGCGTCGTGCTGATAACGTGTTTAAGGAAAACTGAATTGGGAGAAAATTGAGTCGTGATTTCATTGATAATAAGGGCCTCTTTATATAGAGGATTACAAGCACAGAGATAGAGTTGTACATGGAAACATAATCGTACATTGATTGGATATCTCCTAAGATTCTCCGAGAATATCTCTAATATAAACCCTATTTCAACTAGAGCAAGTAACCTCGAGTTTGGGCCAGACACATATTATGGATTTACTTGAACATATTATGATTTTTTAATTTTTTTATTCTAATGGATATTTTGGGACTTTCAAATTTTTGAAAAGTGGATTTTATTAAACGCATGCCAAGATGGCCATTACATATCCTTCTGCTGCCTTCAACTAGACAGATCAAGAAGTCGTAGCAAGAGAACTACTGCGATACATAGAGACATACTATCTATATTCGAACTAACCACTCACTTATTTAAAAAGTGAGCCTATAAACTATGGAAAAATAGCAAAAACATAGGCTCCTACCACATTGAACTAGATTTTTTCCTTGCCCTTCAAGCTAGGGCTTGGAGGCTTACTCGAGTACAAAACAGTTAAGACTTCATCAGCAGAGACCTTTGTTGCCTTAGTAGTTTTATTTTTGGATCCCAAAGGCCTTCCCCTCTTCTTCTTTGTACTTGGCAACATAACCTTAGCCGACACAAACATACATCCTGGAGTTTCTACAAGGCCCAAAGACATGGTGCTGAATTTCAAAGAGAATTCAGGCATTTTAACCTTTTTTTGCAGAGGCAATCGAACTTGTCTTCCCCTCAAGCAAGTCAGACATCAAGAAATGCAATTTTTTTGGGGAGGGAAAAGATCTGCCCTTCTTAGCCTGACCTTCAGCCTCAACTGGAACAAGGGCAAGGGAGTCCCCATCACTAGCTTCCTTAACATTTGCATTTTTGATGATCACTGGCCTCCTTGGCTTGCTGGACTCAGGACCCCCAAAAAATGAACGATTAACCGATGGCAGAATGGGCGTAGTGATGCCCTGAAACCTAAATGTTCTCTCCTTGAACTAATGGCCGTGTAATCCAAGAAACTGGTGAGTGAGGTCTAGTTTACGAGCTACCGGTTGCTCAGCGGTTTTCATAGCAGATGGCACCATGTTAGGGTTGCATGGGCCTTTCTCATGAAAAACATAAGCACATATATCACACATGCCCACCATATTTTCGAATAGAAAGTGCACCTCTTGCTCAACACCCTTAGCAAACTTTAGGGTTTTTTATTTTTTTAGAATGGTTTCAGGATCGAGTGGGAGACCCGAACTCTAATCTCCCCTGTGGCATCAAATAGATTCCCATCGATGTCCAGATACTTCCCCGCTACCGTAGCCACATTTGCAATGGTTTTCTGTTGTTCAAACGCTGGAGGCATATCGGTTATACGAACCCAGAAGAATAAATCGAGCATAGGCATTGACCGCAGCGGTGCAATACCATCATAGGGCTGCAATACCACGAGAGTCTTGTTAAAACTCTATGGTCCACCCATCAACACCTTCCTGAGATCAAATGAGAACAGAAACCTATATGGTGTCCTCTGCTGGACATTAAAACCTTGGTTCAAAACCCAAACATGCCGGAAATGGCGCTTCAGATCCATCACTGTTGTTGGCTTCGTGGTGAGGGGTCGGGCCAAGAGATAGGACTGGGAAGTACGCTGTGCACCTCCCTCAGTCATGCTGGAGATGTCGACAACGTCATTGCTTGCGATGGTGAGCGAAGTAGCAAAGTTTTTGGTAACTGAGTCGATGTTTGCCATGATAGGCAGCGAGATAAAGCAGAAGATCAGTGGATTTGGTTGCAGAAGCAGCCGACACAGATGCCAGAATTGGGTGCTAGGGTTTCTAGGTTTGTGCGGCCGTGAAAGCCTTTAGGGTTTAATTTAAAGGATCCATGTAAAATGAACTTGTGTGTTGGGACTTTCAAATTTTAGTGAAGGTTTGACATTAAAAATGAGGCCTCCTTTTTTTTATTATTATTTTTTTTAAATAAAGTGTCTCTAGGACTTTTCATTAATAATAAAGGTAAGGCTAGAATAACCATTATATATCTTTCTGCTACCATCTACAAATAGATAAGAAGTTGTGATGTAGAAACACCACGATGATAGATAGGCTAGGTCTATTCATTCAACAACTCATGCTCACTTATTAAAGTAAGCCTATTCTAGCTATGAAGTAACATAGTAAATAAGCATTGATTGATAAAACAGAAAATTCAATCTTCTCCTTACCCTTAGAGCTAGGACAATGAGGTTTTCCAGAATAGAGCAAAGTCAGCAAACTCAAAACCTCTTCAGCAAGAATTTTCTTTAACTTGGAGGGATTTTTGTTCTTCAATCCCAAAGGACGACCCCTTTTCTTCTGGGTAACCAACTGATCACTATCAGCCCCATTCTTGGGCTCTTTTGGCATAATCACCTCCATTGGAACAAGCATGCCTTTTGGAGTTTCAACTAAACCAAGAGATTTAGTTGGGAACTCAGGCACTCTTACCTGAGCCATTACCTCCTTTGCCATTACCTCCTTTGCCAAGTCATAGTGATTCACATTGAGCAGAAACTTTGGTTTCTTTGGGGAAGAGTATGGGGATGCATGCCTGCTTCTCTTCAAGTCCTTTGGTACATCTTCAATTGGGATCAAAGCAAGAGTGTCATCATTACTGGTGGATCTACTATCAGTCCCTGAGCTTTTAATGACAACCGGTTTTCGTGGCTTATTGCTATTAACAGAACCAAACAGGTTTCATGCTATAGAAGGCAGTATAGGTGTTTGAATGCCTTGAAATTAAAAAGTCCCATTCACGAACCTGTTTTCTGCAAAACCCATGAATGACTATGGAAGCTGCAGCCTTTGTGCATCAGATGCTTCTACACTTTTGTTTCATGATTTGTGCACTGCTTGACAAACCCCCTGTGCATGGTAAATTAGATTGCACTTCCTACATTTTTCAATTAGATTTTCATAAAAGAAAGAGAACTCTTCAACAACCCCAACAACTAGCCTTAGGGTTTTCTTAGGAAAGAAAGGCTTGGAGATTTCGTGGCCAACATGAACTCGAATCTTACCAGTTGAATCAAGCAAATTTTTATCAATGTCTTGATATGTACCAGCGATGGATGCAACATTCATAATCGTTTTCTTGTCTTCCAGGGCCGGTGGAATATTGCTTATGCGCACCCAAAAGTATAAGGTTTCCATCTTCACAGATTGGGGCTGAGCAAGGCCGTCATAAGCTTGCAGGACGACGGGGGCCTTGTTGAAGTACCGTGGACCTTGTTCCAATCCCGGCGTAAGTCAAACCAGAAGTCGTATCGATCTGTGTTCCTGTCTTGCATTTTGAAACCACATTTAAGCACCCATATAAGCCAGAAATGGCGTTGCAGTTCAGGGGCGCTGAATCTCTTTGTCGTTATGTGACGAGCCAGTAAGAAAGCTTGTGTTCCATGTTGAGTTCTCCCTCCAGCCATATGAGAGATATCCACGACATCATCTCCGGCCAAAGCGAGAGAAGCAGCAAAAGTAGCAGTGACATCTTCTATGGAAGCCATGGAGCAGCGATGTAGGAGGCCGACGTACCGCGTTAGGGTCTTGGTTTTGAGAGCCACACGCTGCGGCTGTTAGGATTTTAGGCTCATTCTACATATTAAGGCATCCTTTTATTAGTAAAGATTATTATATATAAGGGAAAATCGTCCAAACAATGTCTGAACTTTTTCGGACTATTAACTTTCATACCTATATTTTGAAAAATATCAAAATGGTACCTAACGATTTAAATCCGATCCAATTTTCATACGTAGCAACAGTAAAAACGTTAACCCCGTTAACTTTTCAGGAGTATTTTCGTCCTTTCAGTTTTTTTTTCTTCCCTTCTATCCTGGTCTTGGTTGAAATCCACATCAGCAACAATCCTCCAAACCCATTAACGGCCGTGGCTTCCAAAACGCCGCTGCCGAAGGAGCTGTCGTTCTACGAGCTGCTAAGGATACCCAAGTCCAAATCCATTATGGAGATCAAGATGGCGTGCAAGTAGCTCCTCCTTCCTCTTTACCTTCACCTTCACACTTCCCAACACCAACCTCCTCAACGTCCACAATAACCCCACTCTCATGCTTTGCAGTTTCTCTCAAGCCCAACAGAAACTACCCTTCTCGGAGCCCCACTTACCCGAACCCGAAGGAATCGGAGCCGCTGTTGGGAGTCGGAACCGGAGCCGTTGTTGGGTGTCGAAACTGAGACCACAGACACGAAGGGAACATCAAGTCGAAGTCATCCATACCGGTGAGATGTCTCGATTTGACCGGAATCAGAAACCACACTGAAAAACCAGAGAAGCTTTCGGGCTTTGCTTTGCCACCGTCGCAGGTCGTTCGAAGTCGGAAAACGACGGGGTTGCGCTTCGCGCCGCCGAGAGGAGTCCAACGATGCTGGTCCGACGTCCAGGCGAGGCCAGAAAATGGAGTTCAAGACACCCAGAGACATTTGGGGGTCCAAATTAATTTCTTGAAATAACTTCCGAATCTTGGCCTTCACACTCGCTCCTCCTCCGACTTGCTTTGCATGCTGCTGATTATAAAACCCCTCTGCATCAAAATCAATCTCTCGTTCTTCTTTCTTTCTTCCTCTAAAGAGACTGTTGTGAAGTGAATCAATCAATCAGAGAAAGAGAGAGAAAAGAATCCGAAAGCAGTTGAAAGGAGAGGGTTAACTCCTAAAAAAAGGTTTTTGTTTCGGAAATAGCACTTTTACCCCTGAAAATTTAATGGGGTTAACGTTTTTACTGTTCCTAGGTACAAAAAAATTATATAGGGTTTAAATTTTTAAGTACCATTTTGAAATTTTTCAAAATATAGGTATTAAAGTTAATAATTCGAAAAAATTCAGACACTGTTTAGACGATTTTTTCTATATATAAATCTAATATCTACCTATCATACAATAGAAAAATACAAAATTACTATGACATAAGAACAAAAAAGATATTCTTGTAGCCAGAATTTAAATTTAAATTTTGTCTTTAAATATCGGAAAACTAGGTAAAGCATGTTGCGTTGTTCATACTTGACCAGAGTGAGATGACATTCCATGTCAGTAAGTCAGTAAGACTTACTTTGCGACCACGTCCTACTCCGTACCATTGCGTGAGGTAAAAAGCTAAACTCCAGTACATTCCATACGTGCTTGATTGACACTCACACAGTCACACATGGACACACACAACCATGGATGATGGATTAGTTACCTTCCTACCTTGGGTAACAATTCTCCATTGGAGATCCAATCCAGCTCTCTTCCAGTCTTCAGAACCCATAATTTTGCAACTTTCGAAACATCAACCAATAATAGCCAACCCCAAAGGGTAAAAACAAAATCCCAAATTCCTCGCGGTAAAAAAAATTACCCAAAGGTTGAGTGCTGTCTACCCAAACAAAAACCATTAAAGTCGTGTCTCCTGCTTCTGCACGTAAGTGATCCAGAAGGAAGAAAAATTAGCCATAATCGATAATAGTAAACAAAGTTAAAGTAAAGCCGCTTTTTTTTTACTCCGGCCTAACTTGATTTGAAAAACACTCAAAAAGGGATTTAGTCGGTAATTAACAAATGATTAGATTAAGATTAGCTTTCTAATTCCCAAAGCGGAGTTGACACTTGACGTTTGACAAAGCCTTTGTTTCAGTTATTGGTTTTGACGAAGATGACGTCGGCAACTGGAAGCTATAAAAAGTTGGAGAGATAGAGTAGCAGAGTAGCTAACGGCGTTGGACTGAGAGACCTACGGAGGAAGAGGGAGGCTAGGGGGACCACACCGTCAGAGAGTAGTAGTGTCGAAATTATTGACCAATTGATTTGCTGACACAGCAATTGAATTTTTACTGTGGCTGTGATTGTTTTTTGGGAAGGTACTAAATGCTAGTAAACTATTCTAGCTGTACTTGTGAAGCTTTAAGGGCGCATTGGTTTGATAAGTCATAAGTGTAAGTAATGTACTGTGAGTGGTGGAATTTGGAGGCTTTTGCTGGTTTCAATAATGGAGGTAGCCCCAGCTAAGAGGATGTAGACGCTGTTTAAGAATAAGAGAGGATTTGAATCCTAAGAATTTCTATTTAAGAATATACTATTTGTGTGTAGAGATTCTAAGGTTGTATTTGGATTGGCTGGACAAGGTTGTTGTCATGGATTTTCATTGTAAATTTTTTTTCCTTATAAAGAGAGAAAAAAAAAACTATCAATCAATGAGTTTGTCTTGTCGTGTCGTAATATGGTCTTTAAGAGTAGATTATTACGGTTGGAAGAAGTGGATTGATGTGCGATTCAAGAGAGGGCTCATAGGGTCGTTTTGGCGTAAACTTTTAGTACAATTTAAAAAATGCAAAGATCATAAGGTACTAGGATCAACACAGACAAACTCATCTCTATGTATGTTCGTATTTTCTATGACATTGAGCTAAATCAATGCTCAGTGTCGTAAAATCTAAAAGCCGCTTTCAATTGAATGCATCTCGTGTATAGTACAAAATTTTGTGTCGCATTTTCATTCAAAGTTCGTCTTGACATGACTTGATCAGTTAATTATACCGTCGTACGTGCGTAGTTAAACATTCGTTTTGATCATGGGTGTACAACATAAATGCTCATGTAATAATCATACTGAATCACGGCAATTTAATTGTATCAGGCGTATCCGATAGGATGGTCTACTCCCATGTTATCATTTCTAATAACATGATTGAAACAAACTTAGTTTATTTATCTGGATTATTCAGTTATTATTGTACCTAAATTCATAGATGGTGGACACCTGCGCAAGTAAGTAGGTTAGGGTTCATGTAAAGTTCGGCCGTGATATGCTGTTGTACCTAACGGGAGGCCCTGAGCCTGTACTGGTCTACCATCACCAGTGGTGGTCTCGAAAACACTGACATGCCCTCCATTGCACTTGCCAGGACCTGCAACCATTTTACCCCATTGTTTTAAAATTTACAACTGCTTTCGAAATGTTGAATATACTGAAAGGCACCCTTAATTGGTACGTTACATGGAACACCCCACCCCCACCTTAAAAACTAACCAATGTCTGTGGGTACAACTTCAGTTAAAAAAAAACAAAAGGTTAAATCTAGCGGATATTATTATGTTTCATCTTTATTTCAACTTATTTAGTTAAATTTAACTTTTCTAATATTGGAGATTTTTGTCATTTTATATCAGATCCTTCATTAATACCACCTACGGCATATTTTTCTAAATTTGTGAAAGTCTTTTAAGAATGATTTCATGTATTACAAACCTATCACAGTTATCAGAATTTGTTTACTATAATCTGAATTCACCATAAATAATAAGATAAAAAATTATATCTGACAAAGTAACAAATTAGATATTAGTCCAAAACAAGTGAAATTATTATCTAGAAATATTCTCATATACTACCGACGGGCTAATAATGACAATCTAGTAACTATACTTATATTATCTAAAAATACATTGAACCATGTAATAAATTGAATATTTACTGTATAAGAAATCTACCATCTTTGTTTTGGTGTGAAAAAAACAGAAAAGAGAAGAACACAATCTACATTCTTATCCCACCACCCCGTTCCATCTGTGTCAGTTTCCTTTTATTACCTGTATATTGTAATTAGAGAAGATCTTGCGTGGGGCACCCGTAGGGACACGTGGTGGGGAGGGCCAATCACTGCCCAGCAGGAGGGGTGTTTTGGGTATTTCACTTCAGAGAACAGGGGCAGTTTCGGAAGAGATGAAAAATTTCCTTTGTTTTGATTGGGTGGCCGTAAGGCCACGTGGTGGGGAAACCCCCACCTAAGTATTTGCCTTGTAATTATACAATATATTGGATAAAATTCATCGAATGAGAATTGAGAAATGCTGGGCTGACATGGTGATGAGGATCACGTGACCCATTTTGCTACCACGACGGAAGCAGGCGCGTGGAGGTAATGTCCTAAATGAGCATGGAGCATATAAGGGAAGGGAATCATACAGGTGAGATATGCGGTGGGCTTAACGTGGTCCGAAGAAGTTGACCGGTTAAGTAGTAAAAAAACACAAGAAGAGGTAAAATTAAACCCACACGTGGCGGTTACCGAGGGTAAATAAAATCCCTGAATCACCTTTTCCAACGAATATAAATGAATATTTCAATCCTCTGCAAAGGCCTCGAGTCTGTGAGCCTCTGAATCTGATCAGAAAGGAGAGAGAGACTGAGAGAGAGATAGAGTAGCAGTAGATCTCTAGTCTCTTTGGGCGCAGAGATCTTTTTGTTCTTTTTATTTAATAGAAAAGAGAGAAACAAAAGCCATCGAGTAAAACAGAGAGCAGAAGAAGAAGAAGAGAAACAGGTCCATGCCATCTCTGTGTCTCTCTGTTTATCTTATTCATCTCAATAGTTTGTCCTCATTGCTTTGATCCCATGCTTTTCTCACAAAAATCAGTCCTACCCTTTTGTCCTCAGATCGACCAAAAACAAACCCACTTTTCTTCTTCTTCTTCTTCCTCAGACTAGCTTCTAGTGCTTCTTTTTTCCTTTTGATCTTTTCGAGTGGGTTTTTTAATCGAGAGAAATGGGTACTGGTTGGAGACGAGCCTTTTGCACTACGATTCCTCGAGATCCATCAGAACACAGAGTTTCAGATCAAAAGCAGAGAAGCCCGAGTCCGAGCCCGAGCCCGAGCCCAAGAACCCGACTGAGCTTCTTCTCCTCCGGTGGTAGCAACCCGTCAACTCCGAAACTACGTTGTAAAACAGGGTCGGAAGCTCTACTTCAAAAATCGAATAGTATGCCTACGAATAATAGTGTTGCCGAGAGCCCGAGGGTCCTTGAAATCAAAACCAGCACTCCCAAATCGTCTAATCCGTCTTCTCCTCGATCCCCTCTCAAGCTCTCCCTCTTCAAGAACAGCTTCAAATTTCGAGTAAGTCTTAGCATTTTTCTATTACCATTTTCATATATTAAGCACGACTGTGACCTTGTTTATTCTAATTAATTAATTTGTTTGGGTTTTTGAATTTCAGAGTAGCTGTGGAATTTGCTTGAATAGTGTGAAGACTGGGCAAGGCACAGCGATTTACACAGCAGAGTGTAGTCACGCCTTTCATTTTCCTTGCATAGCTTCTTATGTACGGAAGCATGGAAGCCTCATCTGCCCAGTTTGCAATTCCACATGGAAAGACGTTCCTTTACTGGCTATGCACAAGAGTCCCAGCCCTGATTCCCACCCGCCAGCCAACGACGCCGTTTCGGCACCTGTCACCCCCATGCCCAAAGTCGAAGAGAAAAAGGTGTTAGCTGAATCCGCCTCCCCCAGATACACGTTGAAGCCATACGACGATGACGAGCCACTCTTGTCTCCGTCCGTCGGAGGCCGGATTATCCCCATTCCCGAGGCGGAGGAGGAGGAGGAGGAGGAGGACGCCGAGGATGACGTCGAAGAGTTCCAGGGCTTTTTCGTCAATCCCAACACTTCCTCTTCCGTCAAGTATTCTGATGATCCTCAGATAAATAATGGCAGAGATTTCAGGAACAATGTGCAGGTCAGGCTGTTACCGGAGGCTGCTTTGCTGTCCTCCGGCCGGGGTTTCGAGACCTACGCAGTGGCTTTGACAGTCAAGGCTCCGCCGGCGTCGGCTCGTCAGACTACCAGCGCGTCGATTCTGGACCCTTCCCACCGTGCCCCGATCGATTTGGTGACGGTGCTCGACGTCAGCGGCAGCATGACCGGCGGGAAGCTTCAGATGCTGAAACGCGCCATGCGTTTGGTCATTTCCTCGCTCGGCTCGGCTGATCGGCTCTCCATCGTGGCTTTCTCGGCTTCACCAAAGAGACTGATGCCGTTGAAGAGAATGACGGCTCATGGCCAGCGCGCGGCTCGGCGCATCGTTGACCGGCTGGTCTGCGGTCAAGGGAGTAGCGTTAGTGAGGCCTTGATGAAGGCCACGAAGGTTCTGGAAGACCGGAGGGAGAGGAATCCAGTGGCGAGCATCATGCTCTTATCGGACGGTCAGGACGAGAGGGTCAACAACTCCGGCTCAACCAATCAACGTCAGGTCTCAAACGATGCGTCGTCCACCCGCTTCGCCCACATTGAGATTCCGGTTCATGCTTTCGGGTTCGGGCATAACGCCGGCTACTGCCAGGAGCCGGCTGAGGACGCCTTTGCCAAATGCGTCGGGGGTTTACTCAGCGTCGTGGTTCAGGACTTGAGAGTTCAGCTCGGCTTCTCATCCGGCTCGGCTCCGGCTGAGATAACCGCCATTTATTCCTGCAACGGACGGCCCACCGTGCACGGCTCGTCTTCGATTCGGCTCGGAGATTTGTACGCCGAGGAAGAGAGGGAGTTGCTCGTTGAGCTTCGTATCCCTACATCGGCTGCTGGGACCCACCATGTGATGTCAGTTCGGTGCTTATACAAAGACCCGGCGACCCAAGAAGTTGTCTACGGCAAGGAGCAGGGACTAGTAGTGCCCCTCACGCAGTCAGCCGTCCGATCGGTGTCCTCGAATCCGAAGATCCAACGGTTGAGAAGACTTTTCATGACTACGCGTGCTGTAGCGGAGTCACGGAGGCTGGTTGAGCACAATGACTTCCAAAGTGCACATAACTTGCTAGCATCGACTCGAGCTCTGCTCATGCAGTCCGGCTTGGCTTCGGCTGATGAGTACGTTCGGACATTAGAGGCTCAGCTGGCGGAGTTGCATTGGAAGAGGCAGAATCAGCTGGAGGAGCAGCAGCAGCAGATGATGATAATGCAGCGGCGGAGAGTAAGCGAGAGAGAAATGGCGGCGTCGGCGGCTGTCGATGAAAACGGAGAGCCGCTGACGCCCTCTTCGGCATGGAGAGCCGCGGAGAAGCTGGCTAAGGTAGCTATGATGAAGAAGTCGTTGAATAGGGTCAGTGACTTGCACGGCTTTGAAAATGCTAGGTTTTAATTTTCAATTTCTAGAATAAAAATTGAAATGGGGGGATATTGTTATTGTTGTGATGATTATGTAATAGGGACAAGCTGGTACTAGACGGCGCGCCCTTTTTCTGGTCTGAGGACTAAAAACACTGGGAGAGGTAGTTAGCATACCCTACAGAAAACTTGATTGATTGGGTAGAAATGGATGCTTAAGCTAGCTTTGTCCTTTTGTTTTTTGTGCTTTTTTCAATTTTGATCCCATACATCTTTTGAGACAATTCTATCTGTGCTCGACTATTCTGGGAATTCATGATGAACAAGAGAGTACCAACCAGAACTTAAAGGTGCAAGTGCAATGGACACGCTATAAAGTGTAGAGATTTTAATGATGGGTTTGCAAAGGAGTATGATTATGAGAGGAGCACAAAACAAAGTAGGACAGAATGAAGGAAGTTTGCTTGGATTGTATAGGATATATGATGAACATATATCCGGTTACTATATTGTCACAGCATAACTTTTGGGAATTGAATGTCCTTCCTTGTCTTCTGCTCCATTTTATGATATCTCTGTATTTTTTTGTGGGGTGCAATAATCATAGTTTTGTTGATAGCACACCTGTAGACAGTCAAATTCTACAAAATTTTGTGCTGAGAACCACGTCCTTATAAGCAATGCCACCCTATTCAGCTTTTTATTTTTATTCACCTTATTAAAATGAGATTTTTTGTTGTACTAGGGTTTTGTCTAGCCGCAAAACTGAGCGTTCATAGATTGGGATCGATGGCCTCTAGGGTCGATGGTTCCGGCTTCGTCCCCTTTTGGGATTTTGGGTTGGCTTCAGCCTTCTTCTTATTTTCCTCTACCTGTCTAGCCGGGTTTTTTCTTGGAGTACGTTATGATGAGGCCATGCTATATGGCGGCAGGGTTTGGTTTGAAGATGGTGGTGGATTGGTGAGGGTATTTCTGGAGCGGGGACGAGCAGTGATGCAGCCTTTTCACGCCAGTGTTCTATTGGCGTGAGTCATGCCATGTAATTAGGATAGTGAATATTGTGTATTATTAGGATTATTCTATTGTAATTAGTTTCCTAATAGGTCTTGATGTATCTTGTATATATACTCCGTTTTTGGAGAAGGTAAATAATATATCAGAAAATCCCAAATCTCTTGTTCCTTTGTTCTTCTTGACTTGGTATCAGAGCCGAGATCCATTCGGACTCGGTTTGTTCTTTCCGCTGCGAATATAGGGTTCTTTTGATTCGGTCCTTTTTGATTCGGTTGAATTGGTTCTTTTGGTCGATTGATTCTCTTGCCTTGGTTCTTCTTGTCGAATTGGTTCTTTTGCTTTTGCAAGTCGTGAATTGGTTCTTTTGCTTCTACAAGTTGATTTCATCCTTTGTCCATAAGTTCATCCCTTTTGTTCTTGTGTCCGTCCGCATCCTTCCTGGTTCTTTGGTATTCTTTTTGTTACAATTTGTAGGGTCTGAAAAAAAAAAGGGGGAAAAAAAAGGGAGAAGGATGGTGGATTTGAAGGTTACAGATAGGAAGGATGGAGAGTCTCAGGGTTCATCTGGAGAGAAGAGTCATATGTCCCGAGAGATTGTTGTTGTTTAGAATGTTACAGACAACTCTAGTTTTGGTGTCAAGCTGGATGGTACCAGTTATCAGCTATGGCAGAGACTTATGAAGATCCATATTCAGGGGATTGGAAAGTGGAGCTATGTTACTGGTAGTGCAGCAAGACCTGTTGCAGGACCAAAAGCCGATGAATGGGATACAGCAAAATTAATGTGATGAGAATTCTTCTCAAGGCTATGACTCCGGAGGTAATGAGATTATTTGCTAACTATGATTCTCCCAAAGCAATTTGGGATACTGTTGCTGCTACATAGTATGATGGGAGTGACTTTGCTCGTGTTCATGAATTGAGTGTCAAAGCTTTCAAAATAACTCAGAGTGGACAGCCTGTTGCAACCTTTTATGTGAATTTGAAGACAATTTGGCAGGAGCATGATCAGCAAAACCCTAATCCTATGACTTGTTAAGCTGATATTAATTCCTATCGGACTGAGCAGGACAAGATGCGTGTCCATATTTTTCTTGCAGACCTGGATCCTCACTTTGAAGGGGCAAAGAATGAGTTATTGCGTCTTGCAACTCCACCTACATTGGAACAAGCGTTTGCCTACATCAGAAGAGATAAAGGTAATAAGGCTGCCGCTCAGAACCTTCATACTAAAATTTCTGGGTTAGCAATCCATGCTACACCTCCACCTCAACCTCAGATTGGGAATTCTACCTTAGTTCCATCTCAGAGTCAGTATCAACCATGGAATCAGGGATATTAGCAGAATCAGAATTATAACCAAATGACTTGCAACTATTGCAAGGAAGTTGGCCATTTCAAGAATCAATGTCCTAAGCTACGAAGGTTTAATTACAATAACTCTAGTTGGAGAAGAGGCAATAATACTGGAGGACGTGGTGGTGGTCAAAGAGGCAAAGCAGCAGTCCAATTGGTGCCAGAACCTAACTTCTACGGCATTGCAGGGCAAGATCCCTCAAAGGGTAATGTTTCCTTAACTCGAGGTAAAATTGGTGTTGCGTTACATGTTTATGACTTTACTGGTAGTGATACATGGATAATTGATTCTGGTGCGTCTAACCATATGACCTATGATAAGTCCTTCTTTATGTCTATGTCATCTCCTTCTATATCCCATGTCTCTAATGCGAATGGTGAGTCTTTTCCGGTCCTAGGTATTGGGTATGTTCAGGTTAGACCATCCCTTGTATTGCATGATGTGCTTTATGTACCCTTATTGTCTCAGCATCTTTTGTCTGTATCCCAGTTGGGGTTACAAAATAAGTGCTCTGTAACTTTTTATCCAATGTATGTTATTTTTCAGAATCTGTGCACCAGGGTGATCATGGGCAAGGGAGACCTGACCGGGAGACTGTTTCATTTGGATTGCATGTACGCAGAGCCAACACAAGCACCGGAACAGCCTTTGGCCCTGACATTGAATTCTGACTGATTGAGTGAGCTATGGTTGTGGCACAAGCGTTTGGGTCATCCATCTTTTGGGGTTATGAAGAAGTCCATGCCTTCATTGTTTCTGGGAGTTAGTGAGTCTAGCCTGGATTGTGAAACTTGTGCTTTGGCTAAGAGTCATAGGTCTAGTTATCCTTCGCGTTTTCATTCTAGTACTATGCCTTTTGAGTTAATTTATTCAGATGTATGGGGTCCTTCTAAACATTCTACATTTTCTGGAACGCGAAATTTTGTGTTATTCATTGATGACTTTACTCGATTATCTTGGGTGGTTTTACTTAAGTCCAAAGATTTTGTATTCTCTGCTTTTACAGCATTCCATAAGCTTGTTCGTACTCAATATGATGCTCATTTTAAGGTCTTTCGTTCCGATAATGGGGATGAATTTGTCAATCATTCTTTTCATGAATATTTCCAACACCATGGCATAATACATCAAACTCCATGTCCACAGACACCTGAGCAAAATGGGGCATCTGAACAGAAAAATCTTCATCTTGTGGACATGGCTCGGTCTCTTCTACTTAGTGCTAACATGCCTAAGTATCTTTGGAGAGAGGCCATTTTGTGTGCTTCTCATCTAATCAATCGTCTTCCATCTGCCTCTCTTCAAGGTTGTGTCCCACTTGAGGTCCTGTCTAACTACGTTTCTATTCCATCTTCTAATACCCTTCCTGCTTGTGTCTTTGGTTGTATTGCTTATGTTCATCTGTATAAGAATCAGAGGTCAAAGTTGGATGCTAGAGCCCTTAAGTGTGTGTTTGTAGGGTATGGTTCTCATCAGAAATGTAACAAATGTTATCATCCTCAATCCCAGAAGTTTTATGTCACCATGGATGTTACGTTTAGTGAAGATGCATGTTATTTTTTGCCTCTTGTGACTCCTTGTCAGGGGGAGAAGTCTTGTTATTATGAAGATTTGCTTAGTGGGCAAGATTTGAGACTGACATTTGAGTTATCAAGGCTGGAGTGTCTGGGTACGGAACTTGAAAAAGAGGACAGTAGCCTATCGATCGGAGAAGAGAATTTGGGTAGTCAGCTACCGACCAGTCGACCGGATTAGTTCGACCGGTCGACTGGAGAGGAAATTCTCGATTTTGTTTCCGATGAAATTCCTGATGCCTCCAATGCTGTTTTTAACAGTTCTTCTGTCTCTCCTCTCCTTCAGCGGTCTCACCTGCTCAATCATCACTCGAGGTATGTTCTAATCCTTCTTTATCTAATACTTCTTCTGTGTCAGCTAGTGTGATTCCTTCTTCTATGTCAGATATTGTTCCCACCAAAACTCTGCCTAGTGGTTCCACCCGTGGTCAACCCCCGAAACACTATGAACCTACTCTAAGTGCAAAAGCTAAATACCCCGTTGCTAGTTATATGTCAACTCATAGGCTGTCTAAACTATATATAGCCTTTGTGAATCAATTATCTTCTGTGTCTCTCCCTAGTAAAGTGCAGGATACAATGAGGGATGAGAAGTGGATGCAAGCAATGACAATCGAAATTGATGCTCTTGAGAAGAATTGTACGTGGGAGTTAGTATAATTACCACCCGGGAAGAAGACAGTTGGTTGTCGGTGGGTGTATACCGTGAAACATAATTCGGATGGATCCGTGGACAAGTACAAGGCAAGATTTGTGGCTAAAGGCTATACTCAGAAGTATGGAGTGGATTATGATGAGACATTTGCACCAGTGGCCAAAATTAACACAATTCGGGTACTTCTTTCGTTAACTGCTAATCTTGATTGGCCGTTACAACAGTTTGATGTTAAGAATGCATTCTTGCATGGTGATCTGCATGAAGAGGTTTATATGGATTTGCCTCCTGAATATGGTACTTCTACTAGAGAACAGGTGGTGTGCAAATTGAAAAAAATCTCTTTATGATTTGGCTTCAGAGCTTGGCTTGGCAAGTTCACCAAGTTCATGAAGAAAATTGGGTACCGGCAGAGAAATTTAGATCACACCTTGTTCCTTAAACATCAGTGTGGTAAAGTGACTGCCTTGATTATTTATGTTGATGACATGGTTGTGACAGGTGATGACTTTGAGGAGATTCAAAGGCTACAAGGTCAGTTATCTTCTGAATTTGAGATGAAAGATTTGGGTAATTTGAAATATTTCTTGGGAATTGAAGTTGCTCGTGGGAAGGATTGTATTGTGTTGAGTCAGAGGAAGTATGTTCTCGACTTGCTGGGAGAAACAGGTATGCTTGACTGTCAACCTGTTGATACTCTTATTGAGCAGAATCATTGGTTAGCAGAGTATTT
Source organism: Rosa rugosa (assembly GCF_958449725.1). Lineage (NCBI taxonomy): Eukaryota > Viridiplantae > Streptophyta > Magnoliopsida > Rosales > Rosaceae > Rosa > Rosa rugosa. The sequence goes on from NC_084823.1 coordinate 12,150,973, forward strand.
GGATCAAGTACCTACGAATAAAGCAAGATACCAGAGGTTAGTTGTCCAGTTGATTTATTTATCCCACACTAGACCAGATTTAGCCTATGCAGTTAGTGTGGTAAGTCAGTTTATGCATACCAGTAAGACTCATATGGATGTTGTATTTCGTATTTTGCGGTATTTGAAGTCTGCTCCAGGGAAGGGATTACTCTTTTCAAAACACAGTCACTTGGATGTTTCCAGGTACACAGACGAGGACTGGGCAGGTAATATTACAGATCGCAGGTCTACTTCGAGATACTTCAAGTTTGTGGGTGGTAACTTGGTTACTTGGAAGAGCAAGAAACATAAGGTGGTGGCTCGTTCTAGTGCAGAAGCAGAGTATAGAGGAATGACCCGAGGACTGTGTGAGATGTTGTGGTTGAGAAATTTGTTGAGGGATTTGGGGTTTAGGCAGAAAAAGGCTATGCCGCTTTATTGTGATAATAAGGCTGCAATTGAAATTGCTCACAATCATATTCAACATGATCGCACGAAGCATGTGGAGGAAGATCGACACTTCATTAAAGAGAAGCTTGATGGACAAATCATTATGTTTCCCCTACTGAAGAATAGTTGGCGGATATTCTTACAAAGGCTCTCTCGAGTAAAGCCTTCTGTGACTCACTTGACAAGTTGGGCATCCGTGATCTGTATGCACCAACTTGAGGGGGAGTGTTGGCGTGAGTAATTAATGCCATGTAATTAGGATTGTGAATATTGTGTATTATTAGGATTATTCTATTGTAATTAGTTTCCTAATAGGTCTTGATGTATCTTGTATATATACCCCGTTCTTGGAGAAGGTAAATAATATATCAGAAAATCCCAAATCTCTTGTTCCTTTGTTCTTCTTGACTTGTTCCTAGTCGGTCGGGTAGATCCGGCGGATTCTTCTTCTTGTTCAGGTTAGGATGGGTAGATCAAGTCTGTACTGATTCGGAAGGGTTTCGAAGTCGTCTCGCCAAAAGCTTTCATCGAGTTATTGTGGGTTGCTGTTGGTAATGCTCTTGTGAATCAAGAGCTAAGGTACGGCGGCAGTGCTGGTGTAGCCACTTGTCATGCCCCGACCTGGAAAATGAATATTCCCAAGTTAGGGTGTGAATTAAAAAAAAAAAAGGAAAAAGAAATAATTGGAAACCAATTAAGAAAATTTTTATCCCTCATAAATTCAACTATTGATAACGGTTCAAACACCCTTCCAATAACTTTCTCAAAGAAAAGTAAAACTTTTGATAGAAGTTCAATAATATTTAAAGTTTACAAGAAATTTTTGAGTTTCAAGAAATGATACTTGCAAGGCTCCACACAAAGTAGAGCTCGTTATTACAACGAAAAATAAAATAGAAGAGAGTTTAACATGTCCCCAAAATTACAATACGGAAAATAAAAAATAAAAAATAACAATCATTAGCTCACACCCATCGCGAATCTTAACGAGAAGTAATCCAACCTGCAAAAATAATAGTGACATATGGGTGAGTTACCACTGCTCAGTAGGAGGAAATTATCCTCACATAATCATGTCTCAATAACTTCTTAGGTGAAGCAAGAAAAGCACACAAGCACAAAGCAACACTTCACTCAAACTCCAATCCTTCATAACGAACCTTTACCCATTAACCCTTGTTAATCCCAACCATAACCCATTTTCCTAGTCATCTTGTCCTCCCCTCAATCTCCAGTTCCAAATCATCCAATCCGGAATCACCGACTATGCCTCTGTCGATATCCTATCCCGGAATCACCGACTGCCGACATCCCCTTTATAAATCATCGACTACAGACACCCCATCTCATAATCACCAGTAGAGGTATAATCAATATCTTGTGCACACGGACTTGACTGAACCCTGCTCCTTATGAGGTTTGATTCAAACTACACAAAACATTCCCCCCCATGACATCCCCCACGTCTCCGGATAACGACAAAGTCGTTGGCATTACTTTCTACTCTAGAGGTACCACAAGCAATCATTTACGTTTGCAATAAATACAAGCCATAAATTTCATTGCATTCAACAAAGTCACAAATCAGGGTGTGTGTGTTTGGTGGGGTGGTAAGGCTTTGGTCTCATATATAAGAGGTCAGGAGTTCGAGCCCCATCAAGGGTGGGAATGGGGTGGGGTTTAAAAAAAAAAAAAAAAAAAAAAAAAAAAAAAGTCACAAATCATGTTTCATGCGTAACAAACAACATGCATAATGAATATATCCATACGATAATCAACACTCCACAGTTCACACAAAAATTAAAGAGACATTAAATATATATCTATCATTGGAATCAAAATCCCTACGTAGAAAATAAGAAAGTGAGTCTAGCCTTGTTCCTACTCCACACCAATAGTCCATCCTTCATAGTTTGTGCCACCCACCAAGGTGCCTAAGACACCACTTTCTTCCTTAAACTCTCGTTGAACACTTATGATATTTTCCTTCTATACTCTAAGTGATGTTTGCCTCAACAGTAGAAGAAAAACATCATAGATTCTTGTAGGATTTTAAACTGAGTAGCTTCTCCCTTAAACCACTCCAACGGAACTAAATTGAATAACAACATAAATTCTAAATTAAAATCCAACTTTTCCTTCCATAACATTCTCTAACAACATAAATTCTAAAAAGAATTTCCAACCTTTCATTCCTTAACTTTCTATAACCACATAAATTCTAAATTCCCAAATAAATTCTTGATTCACTAAAAATGTTCTACATAATAACTCTTATTTAAATTCCCACTAAGTCATAATACATTCCAAACCAGAAATTTCTTTTTCTCAAAAGATACTACCCGTAAGAGAAAAAAAAATATATTTAGGGATGGGTTATTACACCACAGGAGCGGCGGGTGGGGCGCGTGAAGGTTTAACTCAATCCGGGATAAGATCTAGATCCCGTTTCTGGTTTGGGCTTTTGATGAGCTCAAAATGAGTTTTCAAAATTAACCCTGTTGACAATTGTGAGTATATAGCAAGTAGGGATCGTTCTATCCGGGGATTGAGGGTGCTCCTGTCATTTAAACGTCAAGAAAAGAATATTAACTACAAATATACAATATTTACGAAAATTACAAAGAATTAACAAGGGGTTTCAAAAATTATTTTATTTACTAAACTAATTATCTAACTAACTAATTACATTGACCAATCAACCAAGAATCAAGATATAATGCACTGATGAGATGCATTGATGAAGTTAACAACCTTTAACACGAATTCAAGACTACAATTCATAACTTTCGAATCAAAATATCAAATTGAATGAAATCAATCAAGAACAAACCATGAACGCATGCATAAGTTCTTTTTACTTTCCTTAGTTAAATGAACTAGATGAACGCACCATAGTCAACCCTATTAATCACGCAAAGCTAGTGAGTAATCAATTCATCAACAATACACAATTAACGCAAGAAGTACTTTGAAAGTTTGATTGATTTAAGAAAAACACACAAGTTAGAACGCTAATCAAGCATGCAATTCTCTTTGTTGATTTACCTAAATAATTATAGGTTTTCCACTTTTATTAACAAGACCTAGAACGCTAGCATCTTACTATGGATTCAATCATGCAATTCGAAACCTAAAGTGACCACTAAAGAAATCGAAAACATGATAGGTGGGATTGAAGAACAAAACCAACAAACATTCAAGAACATATAAAGATTTCAAAAACTATAAATCTGAAAATCCTAAAACGAACTCATGCTTCAAGGCTATTGGAAACTAAACATTCAAAACATATACTTTAATCTAACATGAAATCGCAACATCCAAGAAAACCAAAAACAAAGAACGCTAAAGAAATTGATTTTTAAGTTACAAGATAACAAAACAGAAAACAAAGTTCTAGGGTTCACGGTTACACTTTTAAAGGAGCTTCAAGAACACAAGAAGATCTTCAAAGGTGGTGGAGGATGATGAGGCTCACGGCAAGGATGGATGAATGGAGGATGAACTTGCTTCACGGCTTCAAAACCTTGAACACTTGGAGAGGCCGAAACATTGAGAGAGTAAAGGGGAGAGATTGCGATTTTGATTCAGGGTTGTATGATGATCTTCACGGCATTAGCTTCCCCCTTTAAATAGTGTACGGCCTAGGGTTTAATTCCCTAAGAAATCTCTCTTGTTTGCATCATTCGACCAATAGGAAAATTCCATTTGAATTATAGAACAAGTAAACTTCCCTTGGCCGAATTATCCATGTATTTAGACTATATTTCGGCTTCCTTGTATATAGAATCATAATTCAATACTTCTTCCTCAATTTTCTCTCCAAAAATTCCAAAGAAATCCGAAAATAATCCTTTAATGTAATTGCCGAAATCTTCTTGATATTCCTTGTAATTCTCACGGAAAAAAGCAATTAGAATGGGCCATGGACTCCTCAAAACGTCATGGAAGGATCTAGAGACTCATGTGCAAGTCACATGCTTCAATCTTTGGGCCAGGCTTCTCAATTGGACAATTTCAAAGCCCAATCCTTAGTTGCCGAAATTCCTTGTGCATTCTAGAACAATTTTGAGTCATCTTGAAGCCACAACATCTCCTAGCACCACCAGGACTCCTAGTGTCATCAGGTTTCCTAGTCCAACTGGGATTCTGTCATTTCTCATTTCCAAGCACCATTTTCCCGAGCTTACTCCTAGTTGCGTTAGGATTCCTACTTCAACTGAGATTCCTTTTCCTGGTAGGATTAGGAAAGCTTCATTTCTCCATTTCTTTCCATTTCTGCGCTTCATTTCCTCCTTGCCTTCATTTCTTTCATTTCCAGTTCTTCTTAGCTCATTTCTTGCGTTTGGAGCTCATTTGTACCTATTTACAAAAAAGCAAGTTAGAAATGATATTGTTAAAGGAATAACTAAGTAAAATGTAGGAAGAAATGCACTAAAAACATAGAAAATATTAGTCCGATCAGCTTTGTAATGAGCTTTGGGTTGTTAGTCCTTTAGCTCAACTGGTAGGTGCTTATGGGGAAGCCTACTCCGCGTAGGGAGGTTCTAGAAGCTTTATTAATAAATTGGATTTGAACTTGGCTTGGTCTGGTTCATTCATGATAGTGTCAAGGTTACTTGGTTTACATCGCTATCCAAGAAGTCCTTACTTAGGGTTCTAGACTTTCTAGGTCTCTAGACAGTAGCTCGATTTTGACGGGCCCATTATGGGTGGATTAATGTAGGGTTGGGACAGTTCTGTTCCTGATGGCCATCAATAGGAACCGACATCGAATCGTTGTAATAGAGTTCGGTTTGGTTGGATGACTTTCAGTCCTTGGAACCGAGCAAAACCTAAACCGATAAAAAACGGTTCTATTTTCTTCGGTTCTTTAGTTCTAAACTTACTTATGAAATAAGAACAAGATCGATCTAAAATTCTGGTTGTATTTTCACGATAGTGGCAGTCCATGGTAGTGGTGATGGGTTTGTGGTGGCGGTGGTTATTGGAGTAGTCTTTGGGCTCGTTATTGATTTTGCCATAGGAAAAAAGGTTAAAGTGAATCAATGGGTTATGCCGTTCTAGACTTCTAGTTCGGTCTTCTTCTTTGAAATTGGGATTTGGGTTCTGAAAATGTTGGGGTGTTTGCATTTTTAGAGAAAATAAAGCAAGTAAGAAGAAGAAGAAGAAAAGTGTATGTGGTTGGGTGTGGAGGGAGGGGGGGGGGAGAGAGAGAGAGAGAGAGAGAGAGAGAGAGAGAGAGAGAGAGAGAGAGAGAGAGAGAGAGAGAGAGAGAGAGAGAGAGAGAGAGATAGATAGATAGATAGATAGATAGATGAGGGGTGTGGGGGTAGGTTTTTGACTGTTTGGTTAGAGAAAGGAATACCATATGATTAGCCAATTAAACAAATATACACATATGCTTCATAACTAGATATAGTTATCTTGGTTTGGGTAAACATAAAAACCACAGACTAAAACTAAAATCGAACTGCTTCATGTTACACACGAACCAAACCAAACTGAAAATAAACGGTAAAATGAAAAGGTAAAATAGCATCGGACCGGTTCTTCATTTTTTTTTCAACCCAGCCCTAGCCTAATGTGTATTGTATACCTCTCTCTACTCTTTAATGGATTGACATCCCCCTTTGATAAAAAAGCAATACCACCGAAGAATAACTCATTATATTCAGGCCTCATTTGGTTCGTGAACTGGAAGTAAAGTTGTTAATTTGTTATTTTATAGGGATGGGAAATAAAGACTTTCACTTAGGAAATTGGGGTTTTAGATTTTGAAAAGGAGCTAGATGTATGGAGACTTGCCAACAATTATTGGATGTGTGAGGTTCCCAATAGAAATATTGTTTAGTTCACTTTTTTTAATTGGATATATCATTTTTCTTTTTTGAACAAGCGGGTGTCAATCCATTAAATAAGTAGAGAGAGGCATATAATACACAGTAACCCACCCATAAAGGCCCTTTCAGAATCGAGCTACTGCCTAGAGACCTAGAACCCTAAGTAAAGACGCCCTGGACATCGATGTAATTCAAGTAACCAAGTAACCTAACACTACTAGGGAATGAACTGAGCCAGTCAAGTTCAAACCCTAATTTATTCATAAGCTTCCAGGACCACGCTATGTAGAGGGGGCTTCCCTAGAACAAGAAAAACAAAAATCAAACCTGAAAAACGACCTAGATCCCATGTTGTAATACAAAAGCCACCCGGGTCCCAGATACGGACCCAAGAGTGGGTGCGCTTAAGGCCTACCAGACCCAAGGCACAGCCCCAAGCCCAAAAATAATTGCCTACCAGACCCAAGGCACAGCCCCAAGCCCAAAAATAATTGCTCTGGGCACCCAGACCCGTGCCCTGGTCCTTTCCACTGCTGACAAGCCGATCTGGCACCCTGCCTTGGAACACAACACCCCTACCAGAAACCTGCTAAGCACTGCACTACCGCACAGCACCAAAAAGATGCTGGAAAAGACGAGGCTACGAACCCAGACCCAGACCACAGCAGCAACACCCAACCACGACATCAGGTCGTCTCCTGCAGCAGGACCTGACCACCACCTGCGACGACATAACTCGGAGATCGAGTCATGCCTGTGGTCGCCCATAGCACCAATCCGCAATGTCGATCGATGTCTTGATTGTTGGATGGAAGGGCGAAATCTCAATCGCTTTGAGTGATCAGAAACCTGCTTTGGAAACATTATCCTGCGAACGGAGTCATCGTGCCCCCCATCACCATGGAGGAAGTGCCATGGGGGCGGCTGCTCTCAAAACCCGAGTAAGATCAAAATTATTTTATTAAAACATACAAGAATTAATTGGATATATCATAACTACACTAGAATTGTTGTTTAGTTTTCTTATCTATATTATTATAAAGAGAAGAGGAGCTTGCTCTCTTTAGCTGAATTTTATTACCAATATAACCCTCATATATTAAAAAACTTCGAACATAATGAATCAATATGAATAATATAGTAAATTGAGAAAATAAAAAATAAAAAATATAAGAAAACGTAGATCTCCCAACTACTTTTAATTTCTCTCCACATACATAGTATTTTATTAATTAAGCCAATATTGCTTAATGGTTAAAAATGTTAAAATCCCGAATATGGCTCTTCATATATTTATCATCTAAGAACAAGTAAGTAAAACTACCCTAGCCACATTAAGTGTGCAGCAAACAAAAAACTAATAGAGGAAAAAAAAACCTTGTTCTCTATGAAACCCTAGCTTCCTTTTCTTTTCTTCATGTGCACAAAAGGGATGGATTATGTGGATGAGATGGCTGTAAGGTTGGTTGCATCGCTGGCAGTGAGGATGGGAGGATGTCTCCGATGAACAGAGTATGCCACCTATGTCTTGTAGTGATGACTGGAGAACAAGGCAATGGGAGAACAAGAAGTAATCTGTTGAATTAGAAGGTGATGGACTGAACTGTTTTAGGGAGTAAAATATAGGGAGCAACTAATATTTAGTCTTTTACATTATATGTAGTATAGTTGTTAATGCTCAGGATACCGCCACTTGGCGTCGGCTTCTGATAACGTGGATGATGGTCTCAATCTTCTGGTATCTTTGTACTTTGTAGAGTTGCAAAATGCCACTACCTGTCAAATGAAATACACATGCGTCAAGAGGGGAGACCGCAGTTGGCGATCTTCGCTCCTCCGATGCTAAAGTCAGAAAATGTATTTATATTGACAGAGTATCGATAGGTGAGTATTGAATGAATAATAAATGAAGGGAGAGAAATGGACCTTTTATTGGTGAAGTGAGAACTGATCTCAGTCTTGTTTTCGATGTGGGACTGATATGCTTTAGTCTGATGGTTCTGAGCACACCTGGCTTGCCTTTTCCGATAATGGGAGGTGGACTCCAATAGGTGCTCTTTATGGCCGATAGTGTCATGTATGTACAATAGTATATTATACGACAATTATTTGATTTGTTCGAAGTAAGTTCTAGCTACATAATGATTTTTAGCTCACTAATAGTTGGTTATGGTTCTAGAATTTGAAAAAGAGAGATGCATGGGACTCAACAACGTTATTGGATGTGTCAGGGTTCCCCTAGATATATTGTTTAGTTCACTCTTTTATTTTTCAAATATATTACCTACTTTGAAAAGGAACATACTTTCTTTTTTTGTTTTTTTGAAAAGGGGACATACTTTGTTTAGGGAAATTTTTAAGAACAGTACATGAAATTAAGGCCACCACTACTACAAAAAAAGCATTTTAGGACGTTCGAAAAACGTCATTGAAAACTTTAGATGACACGCAAAAAAAACGTCATCTATCAAGGAGTCATTGTAAGTCACTTACAAGGACGTTCAAAAAACGTCCTCTAATGTTTATAAGGACACCAAAAAAACGTCCTCTAATCTAAAAAAAAAACGTCATCTAATGTTTTTAAGGACACTTAAAAAGCGTCCTCTAATGTCTTTAAAGACATTAGAAGAGTGTCCTCTAATGTATATTAAGACACTTTTTAAGTGTCCTTAAATCCAATAAAAGGGTCATCTAATGTATACTAGGACGCTAAAAAAACGTCCTTATATCTATTATAGAACACAAAAAAAAAATGTCCTTGAAACAAAAAGAAGACATTTACATACAAATAATCTTTACAATCCCAAAACGTCATTGTATCTATTACTCGTTACAATATACTTGACTACAAGCACTTCTTGTAACTAATTCCTAGTTAAACGTACATTCTAATCTTATCTAATTCCTAGTTAAACGTACATTCTCATTATGAACAAGTGATACTAACCACGAGCCATGAATCTGAACAGATAACTATATTTGAAGCAACTACTGGTATAACTCTGCCCTGCATAAGTCAATAGTTGAACATAAGTAATAGGAAGGGATCAGATAAAATTGAACTTGAGATTAACAATTTATCCCATCAAGCCTCAAGGCTCAGAGGTAACCACACTTGATGACTTAGTACTTGTAGAGTAAACCAATAAGCCATAATCAAAATACAAATGTAATACCCGAAAAATTCAAGTTAATTGCCGATGACGTTTTGGAAATGATTTCGTGGTTGTGGGCACGAGTACGAAGCTTGGAGGAGTGTGGAATTAGTTCGAATGATTTTATTTCGAAAACTGAACGTTTTAGGGGGGGTCAAAGGAGTTGACTTTTTATACATTGGGAATTTGGGAAAACTTCCTTCACGAAAGTTGTAGAGCTCGTCGATACGATCTCGTGCATATGCGGAATGAGAAAATCGGAGTTCGTATGAATTAGTTATGTTTTTTCGAAAAAGTTTCCAAATTAGTATAAAGCTGCCATTTTTGGAAATTTCCAAAAATATTTTCCTTAATTTCCCTTTTGGGAAACTCGGTCTATTCTCTCTCTTCGCTCCGGTTCTTCCTCTCCTTCTGGGTTTTCTTCCTCCGCCTGCAGCGCCGTCGTCCGTCGTCCGTCGACGCCAAGCCACCCCTGAGCCACCACAGCTTCGCCTCGACCTCTCCTAGCAGCTGGACGTGTGCTTTTCCACCGGGTCGGCCTCAAAGCCGGCAGATCGGAGCTGGAAACTATGAACAACGAAAGGGTCAACGCCGGTTTTCTCCTAGCTCCGGCCACCAAAACTCACAATCATTAGCTCCTTGAACTCACCTCAACCTAGTGATCATGCTCGGAGAAGGATCGCACCTGGAGTGAAGGTTTTCACGTTCGTCGGAGCTCGACTGTTCTTGATCGAGAATCAAACCTTTCGATCGTGATATCTCGAGCTGTAGTGCATCGTTTTGATTGATTCTTGAACCAGTAAGTTCGCCTTGATGTTCTTAACAACTCTCCAGAAGGGATCGAGGCCGGAGGATGAAGTTTTCACGTCGAAATCATAGCATATCGGTTTCTGCATTTCTTCGCCGGTTTCTGGAAAAATTCCGGCCACTCCAACTGTTCTAGGTAATTTTCGACTACTTCCGGTCATTTTCAGACTTCATGCTAGTTATGAAAATTGTTAAGCTTGTTGAGATGAAGAAGGGCAGCCCTGCCCCGACACCATTGGCGGTGGTCGGCGGCGGCTCTGCCACTAACTCCGGCGGCCCTTTCCGGCCACCTCCGGGGATCAAAAATATGGTTTCTGTACATTTTCAGATTCTATATTTCAATACGATCATTTTGATATATTATACGCAATTTTTGGATATCGTATGATGAAGTTATGAATTTTTAAGTTTCGATCGTTAGATTTGTGATATGTGAAGTTAGGACCGTCAGATGGACTTGTAGTTTTGATATGATGATCTTATGACAGTCCCAGTGGCTTTGTGTGGTCATGGGCGAAGATCCGACCGTTGGATCTTCGTATAATTGAGAAATGGTGATTCGGAAGGCGATTCGTGAGAATCCGACCGTCAGATTTTCATATAATTTTGTGGAGATGTTTGTAAGGATGATTCGAGAAGATCTGACCGTTGGATCTTCATTATAATTTTGGAGGATGATCCTAAGGGCGATCCGTGAGGATCTGACCGTTGGATCATCATTAAATTAAGATTCGACCGTCGGATCATCATATAATTAGAATCCGACCGTTGGATTTCAGTATATGTGTGGTTTATGAGTAATTTACTAAGTCAAGATAGTATCTGATTAGGTGATTGACGAATCGAGTTGGTGGACGATTCAGATGGATATGTGGCTTTTAGAAGACGCAGCTGGAATTGGAGGTGAGTAAACCTCACGTGGTTCATATTACGAACCCAATATATTTAATTGCTTTATTTTGCAATCATATGAACTATTGTTGGTGTATTAGACATTCCTGTGTGAATGTCTGTATACATATTATTACGTGAAATAATATGTATTGTTGGAGTTGTGTTGAGTTTATTGTTGAGAAACAATATATTGTGAGGGGTATTGAGTTTATTGTTGAGAAACAATATATTGTGAGGGGTATTGAGTTTATTGTTGTGAAACAATATATTGAGAGAGATGTTGAGTTTTATTGTTGAGGAACAATAAATTGTTGTGATCTGTGGAGATCAATAGGTCACGGGGTGACCATGGCATACTATCAGCGAACCACGCTCTCGCGCCGGGTAGGTGGAACTGAATAGTATTAAATCGTGAACCACGCTCTCGCGCCGGGTAGGTGGAAACGATCAGTTAGAGCTCTAGTCTGTCTGCCAAATATTGAGTGACCTTATGGGGGAAATTGAGAGTAACTCATAAGTGTCTATATATATATATATGAGAGTGAGAAAGTAACGTGAGTTTGTGGTGGTCTTGTAATTTAATAAATCAACAGTTCTTTCTTGTTTACTCATACTAGCTGTCAAAAGCTTACCGGGTTTTGTGTTGTTGCAACTCCCGGTACACTATTCAAATTGTGTAGCGGGTAATCCTACAGGACAGGAGAACCAGGACGGTGATCGTGCGGTTAAAGCAATTGTTAGAGTTTTACAGCAATTGTAAGTTGTGAGGTGTGTTATGCTCATTTGAGCTTTACAATATTGCTTGTGAGAGTGGATTGTAATAATGAACTCGAAGTTTCGAGATTTGGATTTTGTAATTGTAATTATTCATGTTTCGGATTTGAATTTATTATTCAAAATTCGGGGCGTGACAACAAACATTCTCAACTTTACCTGTTATAAACTTTAACATTTAAACATGCCAGCAGCTACTAGCAACTTAAGTTGAGCATGTGATCTGCCCAGTAAAAAAAAAAAAAAGATTAAATAAAGTACAGAAAAGCATATCAAAATATGCAAAGTAAACTTAAAAGAATAATATAAAGATGTATATTAATGAAAGCTACCTTTACTTGGTCTCGAATATTATTGACTATCTTGTTCAGAAACATTAGCATATCAAGATGGTTTCTTACTTCCAGCGTATAGGATATTACAGATACCAAGAAAAATTAGGGTTTAGTTAGACCAGATTCATACCTTGCAAGTAGTCACAGTTCTCCACCTCTGCAGAGGATAGCTAGGATGCGCGTGCAGGGTTGTAACAAGGTAAAGTACATCATAGCAGTAACAGCACCTTGTGCACCCTAAATGCCACAAACAAACCCAAGAGTTAAATGACCTAAATTTTCAAGTTTAGTGCAATATACAAAACCAAAACATGAAGATGATGACAGCTGCCAAGGTACCAATTGCAACTAAACATGCATATTTAAATTAAAAAGTTGTATGAGCTGCAATACCTCTTAAGCGTTGTAGAAATGATAATAATTTTACTAATTGAAACTCTAAGAACCTTGTGCTCAGAAGAAATATGAATGAAAGGATCAATAAAGACCTATACTTTAAGTGAAACGTAATTACCTTCAGTGAATTTTCTAAATATAAAGTGCAAAACTGTAACAGTGCAGAAAAATATGTGAATAAAATTTGGCCTTATTCCCATGACTCACTCCCTTCTCACCTTCAATCATATACACTTGATGCCTCTGTTGCCAAGGCCAAATCCATCTCTCCACCATGTACTACTCTTCTTGATCCTCTCTGCAGCCCTCCACTGACCACAGTAAGTATCAAAGAGAAAAGCATAAACTAAACCAAAAAGAGATACTGCAAAAAACAATTCACTGAAATAAACTCCTTGAGTTGTGGTCTATTACTTGGGAAAAAAATGAAAAAGAAAACATGCATTGTAAGTCCTTAGGTAGAGATCTGCAGATTGTTAGCAAATAGAGTAAGGACTAAACTGAAAGTATCCAAAATTTATCCAAAATTAAAGATGGTTTCATAAAATATATACATTCATATAGGCACAGAAGCAAATCTCAGAACAACAAACAGAGACAATTTGAGTTTTACCTCCCAGCGATACATACAGATTGCAGTTCAGAAGTGTAAACAGCTTTTGAGGAATTCTTTTTCACATAATACAACCCCATTCTCAATTTCCCTGCAAAAGAATGTATGAGTTTGAGAAAATAAAAAAAGATAACTCTGCTAGTCTCATTAAATTCATTTAATAACTCTGATGGAAAATTAGTTGCTAATTGCAATCAATGGAAACATAGTCGAACCCGACCACGACCACGACCATCTCATGGTAGGACCATGAGAAAGTATAAGAATGCAAAAGCGTTTTTAGGACCAACGGTAAAATTGTCCTTCACTTCAACGTTGATTTTGATTTTGATTTTCTAGGTAAATAAGCAGAAGAGAAGAGCAGAGGAAAATAAAATGAGAATTGGAGCAAGAACAGAGATGGGTATGTATGTTCAATTGTTTTCTTACACTTGTTGAAGATTTGTGAGATTTCCTATAGCCGCAGTTAAAGTTCCAGACAGAGACTGGCTTGGAGCTCCTCTACAAAATCGAAAAGAGGCTTAGAAATTGAGGTTCAAATTAGGAAATTCAGTGAAGCCATAAATGACCCAAATAAAGGATGAAAGAAACTACTCACAGGCCTACAACAACATTCTCAGATGAGCAAGTGATCATAGCCCAGCTACATGGGTCTACAGAGTCTCCATCCCAGTTGGTTAAAACCCCATGAGGATCATTCAAAGTGCTCTTCAGGTTTATCAAAGCCACCACTGCAATTAAGACCAAAAACCCAAACAGCAAAATCAAAAACTCTTTGCAACCCAAAAAAGGCCATGAAAACTGAAGCCAAAAGAAGAGCTATGAAAACCCATGTGGGTTGGGGAGGGCTTTGTAGTTACCTTCATGGTTGCGAGGTTCATAGGAAAGACAGAATGACGCAGAGGAGAGAAAGAAGAAGAAAAGAGCAAAGCACACCATCTCATGACCACGACCCGACCCGACTATCTTCAGCCACCACCATTCGAACGAACCCAAAGCACCGCAGCCCGAGCAGCCACCATAGTCGAACCCGAACTGGCTTCCATCTATTCCACCACCGCAGCGTCATGTCACACCGCAGCACATTACCGCGCCACCACAGATTGAATCTGTTCGACAACTGCAACCCGATCCCAAGGCAGCCGTGCAACCACCGCGGTAGAAACCGATCCGGGAACTGGCCTTTCCGCCACCGCCACAGCCACCGCTCAACCGCGCCGCACCTCCGCACCACACCAGCGGGACGAACCGACCAGGATCCAAGAGTCCCCAGCCTGACCCAAAGCTCCTGCACAGCGTTGAAGAAGACAACCGAAGAAAACAAAATGAAGAAGAGCCGCCCCCAACCCTCGAGCCAACGATCTGGATCCGGAGGGAGGTAAGAGAGGAGGGGGAGGGGTGTTGGTTGCAGATCTGTTTTCTCTCTCTAGTTTTTAGAGAGAGAGGCTCTCGAACTTTAGACTTCTTTTTTTGGAATTTGGGGTCATGTAGCGGACGCCCTGCATGGATTCCCTTATGGCCTTATTCAACTATTATGGTTTTTGGGTATTCTGTGATTCGAACCCGAGACCTCTGTGGATTTTAGACGCGCTGGCCTTTGCGCAACTTTTCCTGTTTTTGCTTTTGAAATGCTAGAGTGGTGTTGACGTCGTGGCATATATACAAGGACATTCAATACAAAAAAACGTCTTAAAAAAAATTAGTGGGTGTCCCCAAACCTGTTTTGTGTAGTAGTGCACTGAGAATTAAGGTGACCAATGTTTCGAAACTATCACATAAGTACATGGATTTACAAACCTGACACTAACACCGTTAATACTGACTACTGAGGCTATTATTTATTTTTCAAAGGGTAATTTAGTATTTTCGTATCTCTCTCTCTCTCTCTCTTGAGGGGCAGTAACGACGAGGGGATCCTGTCGTTTAGTTTCCGGAGTGATTCTACTGTCGAGCAGTAGCGTCATGCAATCAATCGCTGGCCCAGTATATTCCGACCACTTCGACCTCGAAGCCTCCGTGGCTTGCGAGGCAGATAGTAGCAGAGTTGTAGACCTGGAAAAATGACTCCGGAAAAGAGATCGTAAACCAGCGAACGGCGGAGAGGAGCCGCTGAACCACGTGGAGGCAGAGGGACAAAGAAGAGAGAAGTTCAACCAGAGATTCTATGCTATCCGACCTGTCGTCCCAAATGTTTCGAAAATGGACAAGGCATCTATGCTTGGAGACTCCATCTCTTACATCACCGAGCTCAAAACGAAGCTGCAAATGACGGAGTGTGACAAGGAGGACCTCCACAAGCAATTCGAGACGTTTAACTAAAGAGCTACAAGAGTCCTAATCGTCTTCGGGTTTGGACCAAGAGCTTCAAGGGTCTAGTAAATTGATCGATTTGGATATTGATGTGAAGATAAGGGAGGAGGATTTGAGAGCCATTCTCTAGATTCATCAACTAGACCCGTGTGTGGCATGTAAGAAGAATAGATGGTTCCGATTGGGATTGACCCCAATTCTTGATTTTGCTCGAAGCCACTGCCACCACCAAACCAAAAGCCACCCCAATTCTTGATTTTCGTGCTGGGCTGTATTCAAAGAAGATGGTGAGGAGAGAGAGAACTGGGTGTAGAGAGAAGCCTTGGGTGTCTATAGCAATTGCTTGTGTTACATACCAGTTTTTGTTTTTTCATCAAACTTGAAGAGACCAAATTGCCCTTATAAATATAACAGGTGGCATCCTCCGTAAAGGAGAAGACAACGGAATGTATGAAAACTGGGTCGGGTTTAAAAGTCCATGTACTTATGTGATAGTTTCAAAACGTTGGTCACCTTAATTCTTAGTGACTTTAAGTTCATGTAACTGTTCTTAAAAATTTATCCTTTGTTTATAAAAGAGAAAGAGAATTCTACTTTTTTTGGTAGATATATAAATATTGGTTTACCCACATGGTAAGGAAAAAATATCCCCATTTTTGTTAAGCATTCATTTGCATTAAAATTTTGCATGGTCAAAGACTGAAGCAATGCATATATAAGACTTACTTGCTCATTTTCAGCATAAGCAATGTCTCGATCATATTCATGTCCTCCGTGTCTTAGCGAAGGCGGATCATGCAGAAATCCCAAGAAATGCTGTAGTGAAGGTTCTCTTCTCTCAGAAAAAATTTGTAGCATCTTTTTGTTATGTCTTTAGTTTGTTTTTGAAACTATTGTTGTTTTGTTTTTTACAGGATATAAATATATATGGCCTGTACTAGTTGGAAAGCCTGGAAGTGTAGCCAAAAAAATAATCGAGCATGATAACCCATTGGTTACCGTCTTGATCGTACCACCAGGCACACTCGAACCTGGAGATTTCTGTTGCAACCGTGTGTATTTCTATGTGAATCGCCATGGCATTGTTACAAAGGATCGCATACCACAAGTCAGAAAATTAAAGAGGAAGTTCATGTTCTAGTCCTTAAAGAATAAAGATGTCTACCGATACCTGATTATTGTTAGTACTTCCTATTGTAATCCTATCCTATTGAAAATGATTCTCAATAAAATAAGTCCTCGTTCCTCCACCGTCCATACTGTGTATGGTAACTTAATTGGTAAGCATGAACCCCACTGTAGTGTTCATATGTCCAAATCCATGACCGTCATTGGCCTCACTGAAATGTCTAATCCATGTCTCAGTATCATCAATAAGATTTGTACCAACAAAAGGTGACCGTAGAACACACCATGCACAGTACGAAATAAACTTGCATTTACTGCAGAGATCAAAGAAATGATGCATCAAACTTGGGGGACCATGAGTGTATTTAAATACCAGAGTCTTCTGTGGCCGTGTTTTTAACTTTCATCACTACGAGTTCGATTGGCGTATGCCCACGTTCGCAGTGTCACAACTACACGTTCAGTCGAAAGGAACATACACAATCTAGGTTTCTTGTGATCACTGCATACCCACACTTTCAAGTTCACTATGAATACTGGTAGAGTTATACATTAATCCAGTCATATATTGTCGTCTGATACGTACGTACCTGTCCTGTGTCTCTGTCTCATTTAAAATCTAGAATCATATATTCCAACCGGAGGTGACAACAGAACAAACAATGCAGAGTACACACAATACACAGATTCGGGACCGTATAATGATTAACAGTTTAGTACGTAGAGTAATTTTCTGTAGTCATGCTTTAAGCATCAGTGCCAAGTTCGATTGGTATATGTTTGTAGCTAAACATGTCCACAATCGCATAATCTCAACGATACATTTATGAAGATCATGAGGAATCGAAAGGAACGTATAATGAAGTATAGCTGCTACGTTACACCAATCTCAAAGAACCAGACCAGACTGACCTAGAGGATAGATCCGGAATATACATCAACAAAGAAACAGCAACTGGACACGGAGAATCCCATTCCATTGCAAGGTCTCAATTGAACAGATTGAGCAAGTTCGATTCAGAGTGACGTAACATGAAACCTATTAGCTAGTCCGAATTCCGAAAGCACCTTGTAGAGCAAGAGAAGCACCTTGTAGATGGCCAAATTGACGCCAACGAGTAAAACCTTATTGTGCTCAATCAAGAGTCAAGACCCAAAGTAATTACAATAAAGAGTGTGCTAATTAAACTATTAGCAGCTGCTGGGTCGAAAGCTGTGGCCGTTAAGAAGTTACAGCCTTCAAACTAGCTAGGTACTTGCTAAATACATATATTCGTATACCATGAAAGTAGCAGATCGAGGTTATAGCTATAAACCAACCCCCATCTCGTGACTGCGTTTAGATCGAATTAAACAAGGAAGTGAGTCCAGATTTATATATAAACGGAACTCTATTACATTAATTATTTGCTGAACAAATCTAATGCATCTTTGATCAGCTAAAGATCTAAGAAAGGATAACTTACATTATTGCAGCGTGGGAAGGCACGTTTCTGGGATTTGGGTTTAGTTGTTTTAATTAGGAGCTGATGAATATATTGATAGATGATTTTTTGTTTCTTTTGGATGAGCGCTTGCTGCATTTGTCTGAAAGAGAGCCCTTACATGATCGGTGTCCCCCAATTTTTAACACTTCGATTGATTCGTTATCAGATACAGTATATGATATGAAATTTGTTAATTACTGGAGAGTCAAGTAATTTTATTTCCTAATTCTCATTTTCAGTCAAATTTTTTTTATAAAAAGTAGAGAAAAGTCGGTTGGATAATAAAAACCCACTTAGTGAAAATCTATCCACTTGGATATTTTGCTACGTGATTTTTTGCTTGCAGTTGCTAACTTACACATTGATGCTATATGAGTTTAAGAGGTTGTCTAGAGTACTTGGATGTTTATCATACACTCATTTACATCTAATTGAATTAAAATTACAATTTAGTTGAACCAAATTTACAACATTGACAACAAAGTTACCACATTTGTTTTACACATTTACATATAATTGAACCAAGTTACCACATCGACAACAATTTGTTCATAAACTTGTAAAAATATGGTAGGTGGAGTAATTACCTCTAATAGAACTAAAATTACCCAAAAAATAACTCTATTTACCACAATGACAACAAAATTGTCGTTAAATATGTAAATGAGTGTATCACATACATGCAGGTACTATAGACTTTCCCATGAGTTTAAACAATTTTTTGATTCTCTTTTTTTATCTTATTAAAAGATGATAAAAGGATTTCAGTCCTACCCCCATGGTGACTCGAACCCATGACTTCGTCATTAGGTAGTGAGTGCTCTAACCACTGAGCTAACACTACTTCGTCAACAATTCTTTGATTCTCAGTTAGTTGATATATTGTAGTAGTCCATGGAAAATGACGTGCATTATAGTTAGAGTTTATGCATGTCTTTATAGCTCTTCAAGTCTGTAATCACTTGTTTGTAACTAAGGCTCATGAGTCTTATATTTCTAATCAGCGATGGGTTTTGCCACATAGTTTCTCTAATTTGGTAAGCCGCCTCAATTGAAGAATCTTTGACTCGCTGGTTGTCTTTTTGCCCTCATGGTAATTTGGAAAACATGTAATAAGTTTTGCTTTGATAATAAGCCTCATTCTTTAATGCGCATGTTTTGTTCTATTAAGGCTTGGCTAGTTGGCTTCGGTTTGCTGCCCCGCATATACCAGGTCACTCCATTGGCTTATTGGATTCCTAATTGCTTGTAGCTTTGGGTATTCAACCGGTTCCTTGAATACACATTGCTCCACTTCTGGTTATTTGAAATCCTCCAATTTCTCCATGGATTAAACTTAATACAAATAGTTTGGCTAAAGGCAACCCCGGACCTGCAACTTGTGGAGGAGTATTTTGGGATGAGCATGGTCGCTATGTTTGTGGGTGTCAAGGTTTGGGTCATCGGTCGGCCTTTTTCACACAACTAATGGGTGTTATTTAGGGGATTGAATTTGCATTTCATCTTGGATGGAATAATATTTGGCTTGAGAGTGACTCCACTAGTGTTCTTGCTTGCATTAATTGCTTCTTCTTCTTTTGTTCCACTGTGGCCTCTAAGGATTGCTGGGTTAACCTGTTTAACACATATTTGCTCAATAACCTTTCATTGCTCTCTTGTTTTATATGAGGGGAATACGGTTGCTGATAGGTTGGCAAACCTGGCTTGACTTCCTCTGTTAACGTTAGTGATCCGTGGGGATCTCTAGTTAGCTATAAATAAAGAAAGAGAGAGAGAGAGAGATTGACACAAGATGTATAGTGGTTCGCCTCCGCATGAGCGGGAGACTGCGTCCACTTGAAAGCTATACTAGTGTGTCGAGCCTTGCGGCCTAACAAGATTACAAGAGATGTAATGGAATAATCATGTGTAGTGTTGTGGGAGGGGGCATTCCTTTTATAAGTGAAGGAATGCTTCTCCTTTACTTATTCTTCGATGTGGGACAAGTTACCACACATTTCTAGTCTATTTAACATGTAAAAAGCTATGTTATGGAGGCATGTTGGCAAGGGCGGGGTGGTGGCTTCCCGGTGGCGGATTTGCGACTTCCGGATACCGCCGCGTAGCCTGAACATAGGGCTACACGATGCATGTCTCGGTTGGGCCTTGCCATGTCTTGTGGATGTCCCAAAGTAGGTGTTACTTATGCTTGGTGATGTAGTAAATACTCCATGTTATTGGAGGTATGTACATCCTCTTTCTTGGTTTGTCATACATTTCCTCCACCTGCTATCTCTCTTTTTTGGCATATGGACAGCATGGCCTGGGTTTCCTTATCAACGTGCGCATTGATTGATGATGCATTATTATTTTAGCTATTGGTGTTGGTGGTTGATATTCATCTATAAGGAGGCTTTTATATAAGTCTACTATTGGTGCATCAGGAAAATTTGCACAACTTCATAAGCTGCTTCATGCATAATTTGTACTTCTTCACAAGCTCCTGCTAAACAGAGAACTAGGGGTTTTAAGGTTTTTATTATCCTTTATATGTTTCTTAGTTACTGTTTTTGGGATGAGAGATTGGTCATTCCATCATCTTCCTCTTCCTCTCTGTAATTTGGGGTCAGGTTTGAGATGATCATGGTCGCTATGTTGGTGGGTGTCAAGGTTTGGGTCATCGGTCGGCCTTTTTCGCAGAACTAATGGGTGTTATTTTGGGGATTGAATTCACATTTCATCTTGGATGGAATAATATTTGGCTTGAAAGTGACTCCACTAGTGTTCTTGCTTGCATTAATTGTTTCTTCTTCTTTTGTTCCACTGTGGCCTCTAAGGATTGCTGGGTTAACCTGTTTAACACGTATTTGCTCAATAACCTTTCATTGCTGTCATGTTCTATATGAGGGGAATACTGTTGCTGATAGGTTGGCAAACCTGGCTTGACTTCCTCTTTCTTGGTTTGGCATACATTTCCTCCACCTGCTATCTCTCTTTTTTGGCATATGGACAGCATGGGGTTTCCTTATCAACGTGCACATTGATTGATGATGCATTATTATTTTAGCTATTGGTGTTGGTGGTTGATATTCATCTATAAGGAGACTTTTATATAAGTCTACTATTGGTGCATCAGGAAAATTTGCACAACTTCATAAGCTGCTTCATGCATTTTAGCTTTATAATTTTCTAATCCAAGCATTCATGTTGCATAACATCATACAAAGATTAACTCTGTAAAAATCAATCAAATTGAAGATCTTTTTTTTTTTTTTTTTTTTTTTTTTGGAAAAGGGCCTGTGCGGTTGCCCTTACGCCTTGTCCATTAATAAAACCGTAGAATACATGGGGGGGACATAGTGCCTATACCCCAAATTACAATAAGTATCAAGAGAATCACCTGAGATAATAACAGGCATCTTACATAAGAATATGCATTCTAACATGCACCAGTTAGCGAAGAGTGCTCTACAGGCTACCCCATTCGCTTTACAATTGTGGTAACAAACTGGAAAGATAATGCTCACGCGGAGCCATAAGTTACTAATATAATCAGCTTTCCCAGTATGTTGCCACCGGAAATATTACCCGGTGGCACTAAGTTTCATTCTGCCACTAGGAGACTGCGACCATTTGACAAAGCAAGGAATTCTCCGCCTACCTAGAGCAGACATGGCACGCAAGATGCGTAGGCTGGGACAACGCCCACATCTCCCAACAAAAAAATGGTCGGTACTTATTAAAAGCAAAACATAAACTGCAATTAGAAAACCAAAATAGCTGAAAATTAAATGTAACACAGCCCAGGTTGGGCCCAACAATAGAACCCAGGCTCAGGATCCGTCCAAAAATGTGGGAAGGCCCCACCTGGCCCAGAAAAGCTCCTGCCACACCGTCCCACCACCATCCCCATCCACCTATCCAGCCTTCACCGCAGTCGCAGCACCGCCATTACCACCATGCCGCTCGCCGGACCTGAGATGACGACCCCCGTTGGCCAGATCCCAGATCTGGTAGGGGTCTGGCACCACCGATTGACACAGATCGAATCGATCTTCCCAGAGAACAATGATCACCGATCCCATCGTGCCATCGCCGCGCAGCCCGCTTCTCCATCGAGCGACATAGAGGCGCAGGCCATCTACCTCCCCCTTTCATCCCCGTCATCCACCATCGACCCCCACCTCGCTTCTGGGCAACACAACCTTCCTTCCCCATTCTTAAACCGGATTCCAGCCCCATATTCCACCACCAAGCAACCAAGCAACCAAGGGAGGCGCTAAACAATAAATCCCGTCCGATGACGACGTCGCTAGGACGTGCCGCCAGACGGAGAAGAAAACCAAGAATAGGCTACAAGCGCGTGGAGGCGCGTTCTTCCAAAGGCACAGTTTTCGGCTTAGTTATTCATTTCTATGAAATATATGGACGGTTCATCATAATAGTAGTAAGTATTGTTAGAACCATCCATTTGTTTGATTCAATTAGATAATTAAACGATTTCTAATTCGAATGATTTTTTACAGAGATGATCTTTAAAGGCTAATCTAAGATATGGACCATTGGATGATAAATTTATTAAGTAACAGTATGTTAAATGACAATAGAGGTGAATATGCTCGTTCACTCAAGGTGTTAACCTAAGAATTGTCATATGCTCGTTCACCCAAGCGGTGAACCTAATAATTGTGCCCCCCCCCCCAGGTATTTTTTTTTTCTTGTTTTTTTTTTCCCTATTAATAAAATTTTAAATAAGGGGACGGGCAGTGGGTTCCCAGAGTGTGGTGGACCATTCTCCTTCGGGATTGAGGGTGGGACATGCTCCCTATATTGCTTGCCTTCGAGGAACTAATATCGCCTAATCTCTTATTTAGTTATTTAAAAAAAACGTAATTTGTAACTATTTCCCTAGTTATACAACCCTGATGCTGTCATAGTGATGCTCATCACAATGACAATATATATGCATGTTCTTTACAACATAAAGGCAGCAGAAATCCAACTAGATGATGAATAAAATGAGACAAAAACAATGAAGTTAGAACCATTGTCATACTTGTCATTAGTTAAGGTGCTTATCGCAATAGAGTGGTACTAATACTTCTGGGAAACAAGGCAGTATAGATTTGCAACATGAAGAAGGTAGAAGATAAACTAGACAAAGTATATATGTATGCATGCATCTTACCAATTACTACTACCACACCAAGAAATTACTCGAAGACCTCTGATCAAGTTAAGCCATATATACAGACCCCAAAAAGGAAAAAGTTGAGCTTGCGCGTTATATTTAAACAGAGCTCCCAAAAGTCTCCTATTTGACAATACTACTACTACAATAGCCCAAATCACTGCGGACAATTAGCAACCATTCATTATGGGAGGCTATAGTGTGGAAGGTTTTGGAGTGCTCCGACCGGTGTTATTTAAAGTTATATCTCTTATACGGGACATTGCCAGCTACAGCAGTGGAGACTCTACCTGCTTAAGGTCCAGTTTGGGATTGATTCCTGAGCTTCTTGTGATCTAAGCAGTGTTTTTGGGCCTACATTAGGGTGTGTGGTTAGACTCGTTAAAGCTGATTTTGGTTGAAGCAACTTCTCCCATCCGCTGGTTTTTGAGAAGCAGCAATTCCTAGCTTTTAGAATTGCTTCTGCAGAACCACCCTGAAAAATAGGCCTGGGCTCGGGTCGGGCCGGGCCTGAAATTTGGTAAAACCGAGACCGAACCCGAAACAATCGGTTCGGGCCGGTTCGGTCTTCGGGCTTTTCGGGCCCAAAATCCAGTTTCCCAGCTCTGAGCAAAATATTCACAAAATTCGGTAAGAGGCGAGGTTTGAACCCCCGACCTCTTACGCGAAAGCATTACTCCCAACCACTAGAGCACAAGGCACTCTCATTATTTTATGTGCAAAGTTTATATTTATTTTGTCCTAGGCAACTTTTCTTGGTGGTGGAGACCAGCCTTTCTTTTCTTTTCTTCCACCCGGTCCTTTCTTTTCTTCTCCTTGGTAGCTGCAGCAACTTTTCTTTTCTTTAATGCTTTGGGAAGTGAGGCCAACTCACCACAAACCCATGTGAACAACTCAAGAAGATGTCGGCCATATATTTGATTATTCTTTCTTTCCTTCTTCTTCATCTTCTACACGGCTACACCTTTCTCACACCTTTCTCTTCCCAGTCTCAAAAGCTCAAAGCTAGTCAAGGCCATGAAAAAATCCCATCTCAGATCCTTATAAAACTACTCGTTTTTCATTTCCCACAATTCAATTTTCATTTCTCCACCCAAATAATCCAAAACCCACAACTTTGCTTCTAAAGTTTCCATCTTTTGGTTCTTGCTACTGGAGTTCGGAGGTGGAGAGTGGCGGAGGAGATGGTAATGGACGCGAGAGAGAGAGAGAGGTACTGAGACGGAGATTTGAGCTGGTAATTTTTTATTGGTTTCTTGCCTTCTGCAAAGTCTGAACTTTGAAATGGGGTTGAATCACCTTAATGGTTTAGGGTTTTAATCTGGGTTTTCAGAAATGAGGGAAGAACACGATATCCTTCGGGGCTGAGATGGTTTTGAGAGAGAGGGAGGCTGAGATCGGTTCGGGTTCGGGCTTTCGGTCTCCATATATTTGAAACCCGAGACCGAACCGATAAAATACATTCGGGTCGGGCTTTGCACCGAACCGATAATTTTCATATCAAAACCGAACTGAATCGGGCTTTTTTGCTCGGTTCGGGTCGGGTCCTCGGTCTTTCGGGTTTGGACGCCCAGCCCTACTGAAAAAACACAAAGCTTTTAATGAATTATATTGAACTACTTATTTTGTCCTCGTAATTTCTAAAAATTACATTGAACCCAGCAACCCTATCTTTTCTCTTCATTGCAGATACATCGTTCTCCTGCTCATCTCTTTGTCGTAAACTCCCTAATCCCTAATCCTCATCGGAGCAAATGGGCAGAGAAGGGCTCTACTTCTCCTCCTTAGCTCTCTGAGGAGCATCATCGTTCTCATCAAAAACAAGAGAGGAGTTCTATTTGTGATTGTCTTCTCCTCCTTCCTTCTCTACGGTCATTAAACTGTTCAAGCATCAATCATCCTTATATAATTTGTAGAATTAATATACATATTGAGATAAAAGTAATGCATTGATAATTTGAACTAGTGTAAAAGGACAATACATGAGAATTTTTTTAATTTGGTATGATTACATAATCAGAAACAAAGTTATGTATTTTAGTAACATTTTTTAGCATGTATGACCATTTTGGTAATTATATCCCAGCCAAAGCACTTTTTACTTACAACTTACCAAACACTAGGAAATTGCTTTTTGTTCTCACACCACTTTTAAAAACAATTTATCAAACACCTCAGTTTTTTTTCTTTCTCACAGCAATATGAGAAAGTGCTTCGAAAGTGCTTGTTCTCACAGCAATATCACAAGTGCTTCCTCTCACAGCAATATCGGAAGTGTTTTTTTCTCACAACACAACAATTCCAAACTGGGCTTAGAGCAGCTCCAACAGTTTCTCCATATTTTGATTTTTCTTTATTTTAGAGAAAAATGAGTCTCTTTTGCTCCAACAGATTCCCTATAACTATCCTCATTTTAGGGATAGTGAGGAAAGAGAAAATAAAATTTTCTAAATTTACAGCAATCTTTAACATTTTAAGGAAGAATTATGGAGATTTCAGATATTGCTGTAAAATAGGAAATCTGTTGGAGTTGGAGAAGAAAAATAGGCTAATGCTTTGACTTTTACTTCCCTATAATACAGAAATTATAGAGAAGCTGTTGGAGTTGCTCAAGCATTATGAATGGGGACTAGTAGGAATTTGTTTTCCTAGACACGAAACAGCCTGACCTTTGCCATACCATCCCTAGCCAAGGGTTCAGGCCTAGGGGGATGACAAGCAGATATGGCATTATTCCAAAGATGGAATGGGTAATGATGTCAAGAGGCAATGGGACTTGCTAATTGGAGGGGCAGCAATGCCAATTCATCCAATAAGCTTGGGAAAGCAATTTGGGGTCTCGATCACAGTTGCTAACAAGAAGAATTAAGCTTTTCTTAAAGAGGGCATTATCACAATTAACTTTCTTCCATGTACGTCTAGCTTGTGTAGGAGACATTAATTATTGCTGATGCTGAGTGCTGTACATGGGGTTTTAAGGAAGAAATAGTCCTCCATGCCATTTGGGGAATGCTTCCATGCTCGTAAACTAATCTGGAAGTTAAATCTTGAGTTATTTAGCAAGACATATGGAGCTGGAGTTCTTTCCTTGTGTCACTGGCTGCTGCTTGGCAGGTAGAGTTTGAAATGGCAATTAAACCTAGTCTGCGACTTGAACCATCAGATATCAGATATACAAACCATGCCTGAAGCTCAGTTTAGACGCATCAAGTAAGTTAGTATTCATCGTAATTCTGAAGAAACACAGGGTTATCCAATTATCAGAAATCTTTCCAGGGACTTGCGATGCAAATGATGGGTCTTGATTAGAAAAGTCCTACAAGTTCCCTATCTTTGTTTTGTTTGTTTAAATATCAGCCTCAGTTGCTCACCGGCTGTCTACTTGATGATGTAATTGATTGGTACATTCATCAGTGAAACAGTGAAAGTTAGAGACGTATACATCTCAAAATTTCAAATTTAGCAAGACATATGGCACTGCAGTTCTCATCATTGCTGATAAAAAAGTTGAGATTATTCATGATTGGGAAAAACTAAATCTGTTTTTAGGAGGTTACACAGCAGAAAACTATATATATTTCATATCAAAATTCCAAATCCAATGATCATTAATTACAAGAATCAACAGTATACAAGATAGAGACGTAACTTTACGGACAATTTCACCTCATAATTCCGCAATTTGCTACTGCATACATAGCCGAACAACCACTTAAGAACACATTGAAGACATAAAGAACTCCCAGATAACAGCCAGGTTAAGTGCCTTACACCAATGAATGAATTGGTAGATCCCTAGCTGGGACCAACACCACTTATCTATCCAATTTTAGATTACACCAAAGTGAACATTAAACCACAATGTGAGGATCTTTCCCCTTATTTGACTTCGAGGAAGTAGAAGTGTCATGAAAGAAAAATGATGTAGGAGCTTACTTCTGGGCTTGTTCCACCTTAGCTCGAATCTTCTGCTCCAATACAGATATTTCTGTCTCAAGACTGAACATTCTATTAAGAGCATGCATATTCTCAAGGGTCTCACTCAAAGTTCGGCTGTCACTCCCATCACATCGTAAGTGCTGCATTGGACCGTGAAGGAGCTTGTTCACAATACCTCGGCTGAGATCATCCACAGCTCTTCTTGTTTTCTTTGATATGTCATCACCCATTTTTGATAAGCATTTGTCTAGCTCAGCAACTCTGATTCTTTCTGCATAAGCTCTTAATTTCTTGATGGTAGGAACTGTCTCCAATGAATCCCTCCATGCTTCAAATTGCTTCGATTCTTCAGTAATAATTGATTGAGCTTCCATCGCTTTCCTGATGCGATCCTCTTTGTTAGCAGCCACAACCTCCTTAAGGTCATCAACATTGTAAACTTTAGCACCATCAACATCTGTAACACATGAGCCCACATTCCTAGGGACAGAAATATCGACAAATAGCCTCAAACCCCCAGTCTCTGAACCAACTGCAGGAAGGTCCTTCACATCCTCTTTGAAAAATAATGGGGTTTCTGATGCAGTGCTTGTAAAAATTACATCTGCCTCAGCTGCACAGGTAAGCATTTCTGTGAGGGGCTTGTAGATTATCTCAACACCCTTCAGTTCTTCACGGATGGCTGCTACTCTCTCCTCACTCCTATTTACAACCACCATCTTTGTGCAACCTTTGGATACCAAGTGTTTGATCACAAGCTTCCCCATTTTCCCCGCACCAATCACCAACATTCTAGCAGTAGCATGAGAGGGTTCAGGAAGCTTCATCAAGGCAAGTTCAACAGCAGCAGAGCTTACAGAAACTGCACCTGCAGCGATATTAGTCTCAGTTCTAACACGCTTTCCCACAGTGATTGCATGCTTGAACAGCCCACTGATGTTCCTGCCAAAGCCAACAACTCCTTGCCCAACTTTGACAACCTGTTTCACCTGGGCAAGAATTTGACCTTCTCCAAGGACAAGAGAGTCGAGACCTGCTGATACTTCAAAGAGATGTTGTGTAGCATCACCGTTATACAATAGAAACCGGTGCTCGCATAGCTCAGAAACGGGGACTCCGCTTGTCTGTCAACAAAAGTCAAAGATAGTCATGAAATGTTCTAGACCTAGAAATGATTCATTTTCAATTTAGGACAGGACAATTCAGTATATCAGCAAGTGAAAGTAAATACTAACAAGTTCATACTGTAGGCCACAAATGAAAGGAGAGTGTAATTCTTCTTTTCAAGGAAAGTAAGTAGATTGTTGAAAGTGTCAAATCAGATGGTCAATCAATGCCAAAGGTTTCTACCATAAGATCCTTTTTTTAAAATCGATAGATTTAGATATTTCGCCATTTGAACTTTTTAGTTTTTACTAGAATACACATAAAAAAGAGAAAGAGTACCTTTGACATCCATTCGGTCACTTCTTTGACACCACGATGCTGAGATAAAGCTACGACATATATCTCCATTCTGTTACAGGTGCTAAGAACAGCAGCTTCTTCTATATGATTTAAGCCACACAGCTCCCCAATGGCTCGAGGCCATTCTGCTTCTGGAATGGCTAGTTTTTCACGCATCTCAACAGGTGTTGTGTGAATACTAAGCCCAATGACCACAATGCTGCTTCTTTCCTTTGTATACCCTGAGAGATTTATTGTAGAAAGCTCAGTCAAACAATACTACAAGAATAGTTACAATAAGCCAGAGACTTGTAAAGCTTGTTCTAAGAAGCCGCACAACAACCTTATCCGTGGTAAAAAAATAAATAACAATAACTGCTAATTTCAATCTTGGAAAGCAACTCGGAATAGAATTTAGATATTAAACTCCAAATAAACGAAATCAAATACTGGTCACCTAAAGCTTCAGAATTGTAGAGCTGAAACCACTAGGAATAAAACAAGTGGGGCATATGATGAAAGTCTAAATCACAATGAAGTCGTAATATTGAAATAATATCACTATCATATTTTCCTACAAGTACTGAAATCATCAATATATAATATGAACTATATTACCAATTTCAGATTAGGAAAACGCAGCCAATATTGCCTTTTCACTTCAACTTCAAAATTACACACCACAAAAATACTAGTGGGAACATTAACAAATTTAAAAAAAAAAAAAAATTCCTGTTAATCAGCATTCTATACTCTAGAACCAGAAACACAAACACCGTCCAGAATTCAGCCAATTACACCAAACCAACAATTTACAAGCAGAAAACTCAATTCCAGCACAAACCCATTACACCATACACCAAAAACAAACAGAAAGCAAAACGCTTTAATGGGAATACAGAAACTCACTGTCAGCAGCAGAAGTCTTGAGCTGCTCTAGAGCCGAGACATTGGAAGAAGAGCCACTCTGAGCAGCCTGAACCGCAGCATCAGAGGCCGTCACTTCGCACCTGACTCCTCTCTGGACCCTTCTGGTCCAAATGGGCCTCGGCAAATACGAAGCAGTGGAGGAAGAAGAAGAAGAAGAAGAAGATGCCGAGGCCTTCAAGAGAAGAGCCTCCAATTTGGCTCCGGCGAAGCTGGTCGAGACCGCCATTGACCCAAACGGCAGGGCGTGATCGAAAGGCCTGGAATTGAGAGAGAGAGAGAGAGAGGAGAGGAGTGTGGCTGGGATGGGAAATGCGACCAGGGCTCGTGGAGCTGTTAGAAGGGAGAGGTGGCCGTTTGGGTTTGGTGGGTTACACAAAAGAATTTGACCTCGTATTTTCTTCTCTTTGTTTGTTTGTTTGGTCAGTTTGTGTGTGTGTGGTTTGATGTTGGTTATGTCAATGCCAATGGGGATGAGTTGGGATTTTGGGGTGTGTTTCTGATTTCTCTGTGCTCTTATTGGCGGATGGAACACACGTTTTATCCACACTCTCCTTCCCATCTCTTTGGGACCCACTACTCTTTACGAAAATCATATAAAAAGCAGAGAGAGCTGCTCAACCGTTTTTTGAGAGACTGTAAGAAACAAATGTATCTGACGGTTGATGATAAATTTACAGTTTTAAGTTATTATAATTTGTATTTATATTGAACACATGCGGCTTTGATGCAGTTATTCCTCACGGTCGGTTACAACTGTTTCTTAGATAACCAAGATTGAGAAAAAGCATATTGTTCTTATGTTAATAAAAAATAAATAGATTTCAATAATGTCTTTCACTATTTGTTGAAAATAAGATGGTATATTTTTCTTTTCAGCTATTCGTTTAACGAGATATAGTCATTCAATGCTTTAATTTATTTAGGACGTTGTTATAAAGGTATTATCGATGTATTTCTAAGATTGTAATAAAAGATAGTGAAAGGAACACATTAGCTGATATTTTTGCCAAAAGCTGTGTGACTAATTCTCAAGGTCTTCGTTTCATGCTCAAACCCCCTGCTCATGTTGTTGGCGATGACATTGGTGATCTGATTAAGCCAACTAAAATTTAGAGTAGTCATATCTGCGATATTTCCAATATATCTCCTGATATCTCTGTTTTTGGAGAGACCGATATATCATAGGAGGAAAATATTTTATCTTCTATTATTTCTGCGAAATTTCTCCGATATCATCAAATATCCCTGATATATTAGATATTTGAGATATATCTCTGATAAAATGAAGAAATATCTGTAAAGTTTAATTGAAAAAAAAAATAAAAAAATAAAAGAAAAAAAACTCAGTTATTCGCAGAGAAACATACATTATGGAATATGGAGGTTATATGACTTATATCAGGGTGTAAAATTCTAACAACGGTTTCTAGTCAAGATATGACCTAATAAAGAGGCAAATTAACCTGTTTGAGAAAAATGCCTCGAAGTGAAACCTTTGAAGGCAGATTTGGGTGAAGCGAAATCCTCTCAAGGCGAATCTGGATGAAGAGAGATCCCCTCAAAATGATTCTGGGTGAGAAGTAATTCTCTAAATGCAAATCTATGTGAAGAGAGATCTCCTCAAAGAGAATGAATCTGGGTGAGGAGAAATACCCTCAAGGAGATTATGGGTGAGAAACTGAGAATTGAGAAGTAATTCTCTAAATGCAAATATGTGTGAGGAGAGATCTCCTCAAGGTGAATATGGGTGAGGAGAAATCTCCTCAAAGAGAATCTGAGTTAGGAGTATTCATTTCAAAGGAAATCCGAGTGAGGAGTGGAATCCAGGTGAGAAGAAATTCCTTGAAGACGAATCTGAGCGAGGAGAATTCATGATGAAGCAATTAGTACTATATGAGTCACATGTCTTGGTCTGATTATTGTATTTTTGTAGACCAACGAACGACTTTTCAACCACCTAGAGTTTATATTTAGATGTAGATAAAGTTGACATTCATATGTATTTGTTAATGTTTGGATCCGTGGGGATCTAATTAACGATAAGTAAAGAGAGATAGAGAAAGAGAAAGAGTTGACACGAGATGTATAGTGGTTCGCCTCCGCATGAGCGGGAGACTACGTCCACTTGAATGTTGTACTAGTGTGTTGAGCCTTGCGGCCTAACAAGATTACAAGAGATGTAATGGGATGAATGAATGTGTTGAGTTGTGGGAGGAGGCATTCCTTTTATAGATGAAGGAATGCTCTTCCTTTACATGTTTTTCGATGTGGGATAAGCAACCACACAATTCTAGTCTAGAAAGCCTAGTTGTGAGGGCATCTTGGCAAGGGCGGGAACGTGGCTTCCCGGAGGCGGATTTGCGACTTCCGGATACCGTGGTGTAGCTTGAACATAGAGCTACACGATGGATGTCGTGGTTGGGCCTTGCCATGTCTCGTGGATGTCCCAAAGTAGGAGTTACTTATGCTTGGTGAGATAGCAAATACTCCATATTATTGGAGGTATGTACAATATTTATATGTAATTCAAATAAATTGACTCTTTTAAAAAAGATATATTTTTCCGGATATGCCTGATATTGGAGATATATTTCTGATATCTCTCTTTTTCTAAGTTCTGATAAATATGTAAATACAAATATTTTAATCCTTGATCCTAGCTAAATTGTTATTTAACTGTTTTGGGACTATAACCCCATCTTACCAACGTAATAAATAAATATTGTAATAAGAGTTATCAATTACCAATTATATGCCCACTATTATTTGGTTTAGTAACATAGTTTTCTATTTGTAAGTGAAAAGTCATGAATTCTGACTTATGAATTAATTGTTGTAGATTCTTAATTATTAAAAAAAAAAAATTATTTTCACTCATGATTTTCTTTCTATATGAGTAATTTCACTCCCCTTTAACTTTATGTTTGGTCTTTGAATCACTTGATCAATATCAACCATCTAAATCTTACATAGAGACAAAGTCAGTAATGACAAATTAACTTATGCTAAAGACGAAATAGAGTATCAAGCTGACAATGTTCCCATGGATGCTTTCAACCCGCCCTGGATGCCTTTTTCAAAACTATATGAAATATATGATACATATAGAAAGTGATAAGGTTGGAAGATGTGGGGGCTGAAGATATGTGAAAGAGATTGCTTCCTCAGATTTCCAGGCCTCTATTTGCCACAACTTTCAGAATGAGAAACTCCGACTCGTACGTGGAGAACAATAATTCTCACACTTTTGGATATGCAACTTTGTGGTTTCTATAATTTAACCACTACGTGTGACTCTTTCTTCCATTCTGCTCTTTTTAATATCATGCCAATTCAAATATATATATTGTTGTTTGAATATCTTCTGTATAAATTTTGCTGCATTGTTTTATATATCTTACTTTGTTTGCTTTTGTTTCAATTGCATGCGATAGTACTGGTGTTTGTTTGCTGTACAAACAAGGGCGATGAGAAAATTGAAGAAATACCTTTGAAAAAAAAAATATAGAAATAAGAAAAGAAAGAACGAAAAGAAAGAGGAACTAAAAACTCCCTATTAATCTTGTTAAAACACTTTCTATTGTCTTATTCAATAATAATAAAGAAAAAAAAAAAGATATTATCAGACAAGTGACCATACTTTTATATATTTTACTCTCATCTACTGCAACTAGTTTATTAGGATAACGAGACACGTTAAATTCATTGATATATCAATCATCTAATTTGCGTGAATAATAATTCACATTGAATATTCTGAAATGCGTATTAGATCTTTCTCTTTGACATCAAGTTACTTAACATTGTCAGTCACACCTATGAGTCATCGAAAATCCGATTGCTTTATAGCTAGATTAGTGATCGACTTCCAAGAATATAATGAATAGATAAACCTTTATATAAAAAAAATTATATATATGCAATCTGCAAGTACAGTTTTTCTTTTACCAAAACCGCGCTCAAGCACATAGTGTTGGCTAGAAGTACAGTAGGAGCAATATAATGTGAACTGTATATTCTTCCAAGCATCCATTAACATTTCCAATCCGACAATCTTGCCGTGATGTTTTTGTAAGCATGATGAAGAATAGGGTTTTCTCAAATGACCTCGATTAAGTTGAGCTTGAAAATTTAGTTTTAGCAACATGCATAAACTAACTTCAAGAGCATCTGCATTGTGTTTTACGATAAATGATTATCACAGTTAAGCCAAAACAGATGTCCATTTTCTAATCTGACTCGTGCTTAAATAGTTCACAAGTGTTTGTCAATAATGGAGATAGGGTTTTCAAATTGGGACAATCTCAGGCTTGAATCCATCTCCATTCTATTTTAGACCATGTTGGGTAGTGCATTCCAAGATATCTGAACAACTTAATCTATTCTTTAACACCACCAGAATTCAAGAAAAAGAAGTTGATTTTAGAGCAAAAAGCTACTTTCCCCACCAATAAGGACATTGTTATTGGGGTGGAACTCAGCACTGTCTTCAAAGTCATGATTACAGAGATTGCGGTATCTAGCTTAGCTATAAGATGTACCAGATTGCCAAACTAGGATTGCAGTGTAAAACCATAATTACATGCTCACAATCATATGCATACAAGCTTAACAACAATCACAAAGGAACTAGAACTTACCTTCAACAATCACAGGCATGGATTCCATCTTATGCAGCAGCTTAACTCGATCACTAAATATGGTCTTCTGTTACTTACCAACTTGCCTCTCAATGGACAGAACTTATGCAATAGTCGTGGTAGTAATCAGGGACCAATTCATCTGTATATATAGGTGACTTAACCCTCACAAGAAGCTTCCCATTAAAGCATTCCTCATGGTTTCCTAGTTAGATTCTTAATGTATCACATCTTGTAGCCTTTCTTGTAGACTAAGCAATGGATTACTATCCTTAATGAATTGATACATTGCTTCATTAAGTTACTAATATTGATTTACAGTTTGTATCCATGTTAAACTAGCTAGGCTTGACATTTAGCTAATCATCAATTACTTTATGATGATATGTGTTATGTCCATATTTGATCTAACAATCTCCCCCTTGGACTCACACATATCATGCTCGATGATTTGCACCAGAGAACATCAAAACCTACTTAACTTACTGAAGTGCGCGCCAGATGACAAACTCAAATCGAAAATCCATTCCAACATGGTCAGACTACAGTTACTTATGCAGAGCAAGAAACAGTATACATTTTAACAAAAATGCAGAGTTTCAATACCACAAACACAAGCTCCTGCAATCCACGTACATATGTCAAAACCTGAAGTGATACAATATATGTTAATGTGTACCAACAAGTAAACATATATTAGGTCCTACTATATGTTTCTAAAACCAGAAACTCAAGCAAATTCACTGAACACTGACGGCTTAAAAATATTGCTTGAACCTTAACATCATGCTTCACATGATTTAAGCCATCTGATAGCAAGTATAACTTTAAACACAAAATCAATAATTTTCAGAACATTCAACAAAAACTGCAGCAATAACCAAAATCTGAAAATAACTCAAAATTTATTAATAATAAAATCTGTCATTACAAACAAGTTGTGATAAACAAAACCAAAAAATCACAACTAAAAATACAAGAACTCAAAAACCTTAGAAATTTAAATTGCTCCAACTGGATTAACTCTCTACTGAACCTAAACATCAAGATTAGCTAAAACTCCAATGCTGGCTGTATGCTTTTGGAATGCTGCTACTGACAAGGCCTTGCTGAAGGGGTCTTCTAGCTGTGAATTCGTGTCAATGCTCAAAACAGCTATCTCACCATGCTTAACCCTTTCTCTAACACTGTAATACTTTAAATCAATGTGTTTAGAATTATTTGATCTTTTACTGTTCTTGCTAAAGAAAACTGCAGCCTCATTGTCACAATAAATCACAAGTGTGCCAGCCACAATGTGACTCAATACTTTGGTCTGCATGAGAAAATTCCTAACCCAAAGTCCTTCACACACAGTTTCATATGCTGCAATAAATTCAGCTTGCATAGTAGAAGTTGAAACAAGAGTTTGCTTCATGGTTTTCCAAGCAATAGCACCTCCTGCAAGCATGAACACATATCCACAAGTCGACTTCTTGGAGTCTGGATAATTCCCTGCAAAATCCGAGTCTGAGAATCCAACAAGTTTCAGATCCTTCACTTGCCTATAAACTAGCATATAATTCTTTGTTTTCTGCAGGTATCTCAACACTTTCTTCCCAGCTACCCAATGTTCATGGCCTGGATTAGACTGGAATCTTGACAAAATCCCTACTGCAAAAGACAAGTCTGGCCTAGTGCAGACTTGTGCATACATGAGACTTCCTACAAGTCTAGCATAAGGCTTTGACTCCATATTTTCTTTCTCAACATCACTTTTGGAATTTTGCTTCTTGGTTAGTTTATCTCCTTTGGACATGGGGACTTCTCCAACTGCACACTTCTCCATACAAAATCTCTTTAGAATTTTGGTAACAGAATTCTGTTGAGACAAACCAAGTAGTCTCTGTGCTCTATCTCTTTTAATCTCAATGCCTAGTACATAGGATGCTTCTCCTAAGT
The DNA here is from genome assembly GCF_958449725.1 of Rosa rugosa. NCBI lineage: Eukaryota > Viridiplantae > Streptophyta > Magnoliopsida > Rosales > Rosaceae > Rosa > Rosa rugosa. Next base: position 12,187,255 of record NC_084823.1, read on the forward strand.
CTTTCATGTCAAAATTCTTTGACAGAAAGCTCTTGGTGTCTTTAAGCAGTTTAATGTTACTGCTAGCCAAAAGTATATCATCGACATAGAGTACTAGGAAAATAAAATTGTTCCCAACTGTCTTCAAGTAAACACACTCATCAACAAGATTTTCTGTAAATCCAAAAGTAGAAATCACAGAATCAAATTTCTTGTACCACTGTCTGGAAGCTTGTTTAAGGCCATAAATTGATTTTCTTAACCTGCATACTAAGTTTTCACTTCCAGCTTGCACAAAACCTTCTGGCTGCCTCATATAAATCACTTCATCTAGTTCACCATTCAAAAAAGTTGTCTTAACATCCATTTGGTGTAGCTCCATATCAAAATGAGCAACTAAAGCCAAGATTATTCTAAGCGAGTCTTTTGTAGAAACTGGAGAAAAAGTCTCAGTAAAGTCAATGCCCTCCTTCTGTGTAAAACCCTTGGCAACTAATCTTGCTTTATGTCTTTCTACATTGCCATTTGCATCTCTTTTGGTTTTGAAAACCCATTTACAACCTATAGGTTTCTGATTAGGGTCAAGTTCAACTAATTCCCAAACTGCATTTTGGCTCATGGAATCAATTTCTGCTTCCATTGCTAGCTGCCATTGATGAGATTCACTACTTTCAATGGCCTGGTTAAAAGTAGTTGGATCATTGTCCTCTGCACAGTCCATTTCAATTTCTGCTTCTTGCAGATAAACAATGTAGTCACTATCTTCCTCCCCATAAGTTGGTTTTCTTGCTCTCTGTGATCTTCTAGGCTGAGGATTGTCAGGATTAGGTTGAGCTACAGGTACTTGATCAGTTGCTGGGTCAGTTACTTGACCAGTGACAGTTACTTGGTCAGTTACTTGACCAGTTACATGGTCAGTTACTTGTCCAGTGACAGTTACTTGGTCAGTGACTTGACCAGTTACAGGTACTTGATCAGTTACTTGGTCAGTGACTTGACCAGTTACAGGTACTTGATCAGTTACTTGGTCAGGTACTCGACCAGTGACTTGATCAGTTACATCTTGTTCTAAAGGCAAAACTACACTTATATTCTCATCTGACACAATTTCCTCAAAATCTGAGGTTAAATCCTCAAGGTTTGTATTGTGAACTTTTTCACTTAGAAACTTTACTTGATGCGTTTCAAAAATTCTAGGTGAATGATGAGCAGAATATAATTTATAGCCTTTAGATTTATCTGGATAACCTATAAAATAGCAACTAACTGTCTTAGGATCAAGTTTATTCAAGCTTGGATTATAAATCCTAGCTTTTGCATGACATCCCCAAACATGGCAGTGGTGAAGACTAGGTTTCCTGCCACACCAAAGCTCAAAAGCAGTCTTTTCTATGGCTTTACTAGGTGTCCTGTTGCAAATATAATTTGCAGTTTTTAAAGCCTCACCCCACAGAAATTTAGGCAAACCTGTTGTACACATCATACATCTAACATGTTCAAAAGAGTCCTATTCTTTCTCTCTGCAACACCATTCTGTTGTGGGTTATAGGGCGTTGTATATTGAGCTTTAATTCCATTGTCTTGCAAAAACAAGGCAAATAGACCCTTTTGTTGGCCGGATTCAGTGTACTTGCCATAGAACTCACCACCTCTATCTGATCTCACTGTTTTGATTTTCTTTTCTATTTGATTTTCTACCTCAGACTTAAAGATTTGAAAGGCTTTCAATGCTTGTGCCTTTTCTGAAAGTAGATAAACATAACTGTATCTAGAAAAATCATCAATGAATGTGATAAAATACACATTCCCACAGATAGTTTGATGCCTAAATGGTCCACATATATCAGTGTGTATGAGTTCTAATAAGTTTTGGCTTCTATATGCAGTCTTCTTTCTAGTATTAGTTATTTTTCCCTTAAAGCATTCAACACAGTCTGTTAGATCAGAAAAATCAAGTTCATTTAGGATGTTATTTTTCACCAAAATTTTCAGTCTCTCTTTTGAAACATGGCCGAGTCTTCTGTGCCATTAAAATGCAGACTTTTCATTTAGTTTGGTTCTTTTAACACTTGTTAAAGTGCTAGTACTGTTTGTGTTATTTTCAACAAGTAAAATTTCTTGTTGAGCCATTGAACAATTTAACTGTAAATAATCATTCATAATAACACCAGAACCAATTTGAACAGAATTTTTAGAAATAAGAATTCCATTACTATCCATAACAAGTCTACAACCAGATTTTACTAAAAGAGAAACTGAAACCAAATTCCTTCTCATGGAAGGTACATAAAAAACATTGTCCAGAAATAACAATTTCCTAATCCTAAATCGAGCTTTAAGGTTCCAATAGCCTTGACTGCCACTCTAATGCCATTGCCCATACACAGGTTCACTTCATCACTTTTTGGGATTCTCCTCCTTATGAATCCCTGCAAGGAATTAGAAATGTGAATAGGTGAGCCTGAATCTATCCACCAAGACTGTGGTTCAACATTTATAAGATTAATTTCTAAGGAAAAAACTGTATTAGAAAAAATCTTACCCTTTTTGGCTAACCAGTTCTTATAGCCAGTGCAGTCCTTTTTCATGTGTCCTACTCTTTTGCAAAAGTAGCACTTGAACCTGAATGGCCTGTTTTCCTTGGCCACTGCAGCTGTTGAACTTTTAGTTATGGCTTTGGTAGGCTTGAGCTTATTCTGGGGCTTTTTCCTTTTAGGCTTCTAAATGAGGTTAATGGTTGTAGCAGGTTCCTTTTCTTCCTTGATCCTAGATTCCTCATCCACACAGATGGATATAAGTTCATCTAGAGTCCAGTTTCCCTTTTGAGAGTTGTAACTGGTCCTAAGATGACTAAAACTGTTAGGCAAGGAATGTAGTGCATAATGCACTACCTGCTCATCCCTAACCCCCATTAAGAGTTCCCTGAGTCTGCCATTTATATTGATCATCTTCATGATATGCTCTCTAACTCCCCCTGAACCCATGTACTTCAAATCATGAAACTCCTTAGTCAGCCTAGCTGCTTCTGCTTTTTCACTTTCTTTAAATTTAGCACCTATGTGTTCCAGAAAATCTGATGCTAGCTCAAGCTCTTCAATACTTCCCCTGACAGTCTTGGACATAGAGGTACGAATGAGGTTCTTAGCCATTCTATTGGATCTATGCCACTTCTTGTAAAGGTCAGTTTCTTTCTTGGTGCTCTTTTCATCCAACTCTTCAGGCTTATCCTCAGTAAAGCAATAGTCTATGTTTTCATGCATTCCCATATAGTTCTCTACAGAATCTAGCCAAGCTCTATAGTTGGTTCTAGTTAACATCAAGACACTGTTCAAGTTCATGTAAGAGTTACCTAAGGAGCAAAACAAAATTCATGTGAGTTCTCAATTTTGTAAAGAAAATAACTTTAAGTTTTCTGTGTTTTATTTAGCTTTTAGCAATCAAAACAAGAACATACAGAAAACCTAAACATTCATACTTGCATTCATGTCAGTCCATAACAAAAACAATATTAAGCATCACTTTTGAGCAGAAACTTAATATCCTTTAGTTCTTTATCAATATGCCATGCTTAATCAAAACAAGTTACCAAGGAAATTGATCCACATCTTTAGACAGAAGAAAAATTTCCAAGTATCCAAATATATTTCCATTAAGCATGCATACTGCTATCTTGCATTCTAAAACCACACTTAACCACTTCTTTGGAAGATAAAACTGAAGCATAGTTTTAAAACACAAAACACAATTTCAGTTTTGTTACTCGATCAGGTACAGTTACTTGGTCAGTTACTTGACCAGTTACATGTACCTAATCAGTGTTTTTTGCCAACATCAATGAAGGATGCTTTGTGCATCATAATCACTTATGCCAACAGAAAACCACAAAACATATGAGCTCTTTTACTTTACATTCTATCCAGATTCATCCTTGTAAGAAAATTAAGCTCTTGTATCTGTCAACTTTAACAACGTGTAAACAAAATCTGGGAGATTTTTGTTCTTCATACAATTTTACACAATCACAGATACAATACCATATCGTCAATCAATTCAACATGCATATTCAAGCATAACCAAAATTGATTCGATTCCAAGAAACCACAGAACAATCAAGAATTGTAAATTTCATCCGGTCACCATCTACTCTAGCCTAACGCACGCCGGGAATGCAACTAGGGTTCTTGAGCACAATCAAAACTCAATTATCATGCTATGAATCGAAATCAATCTCACAAAAAAACCTGTTTTTGCTTTTTCCCCAATTTGCTGCTAAAAATCACAGCGGAAGCGTGAATTTGATAATTGACCAGATGCAGCAATCGACTTAAGTAACTTACCTTAATCAGGTACCTGACCAGTTACTGGGTCAGTTACCTGGTCAGTTACTTACTTGGTCAGGTACCTGATCAGTTACCTGACCAGTTACTTGGTCAGTTACTTACTTGGTCAGGTACCTGATCAGTTACCTGACCAGTTACTTGGTCAGTTACTTGACCCGTAAAGCAAAAACCCTTAATTTTTTTTTTTTTTTTTTTTTTTTTTTTTTTTTTTGTGTTTGTTTTGCAAAACCCTAAAACGATTTTCATGTCAAGCAAAAACTGGATTCTTATTTGTGAGCCTATGCTCTGATACCAATTGTAAAACCATAATTACATGCTCACAATCATATGCATACAAGCTTAACAACAATCACAAAGGAACTAGAACTTACCTTCAGCAATCACAGGCATGGATTCCATCTTATGCAGCAGCTTAACTCGATCACTGAATATGGTCTTCTGTTACTTACCAACTTGCTTCTCAATGGACAGAACTTATGCAATAGTCATGGTAGTAATCAGGGACCAATTCATCTGTATATATAGGTGACTTAACCCTCACAAGAAGCTTCCCATTAAAGCATTCCTCATCAGATTAGGTTTCCTAGTTAGATTCTTAATGTATCACATCTTGTAGCCTTTCTTGTAGACTAAGCAATGGATTACTATCCTTAATGAATTGATACATTGTTTCATTAAGTTACTAGTATTGATTTACAGTTTGTATCCATGTTAAACTAGGCTTGACATTTAGCTAATCATCAATTACTTTATGATGATATGTGTTATGTCCATATTTGATCTAACATGCAGATCATGTTGAACTTGTTAAGAAGGTTCTGGTTGCAAGTTGAAGTTAGTTCAACTTTATCGATCTCACGGGCTTAATTCTGGAACTATATTACAATATTCTGGGTTAAGGGCATTGATATTTTTAGTGAGGTTAAAGTAACATGCTAAATTTGATTCAGATGATTATGTGGCTAATTATCTTTTTAATTAGCTATTCGATCTCAACTCCAATCGATATGTCAAATAGATGTTGATTATATTAACAAAACTTAATTTGTTACTTTTTTTCAAACAAACTAGAGCCTTTGCATGCGTTTCCAATTTTTCAAATACCACATATCAAGCTTTTAGTATTTCGCTATATCATTAATACTTTGCTCGATCACATAAAACTCAAGGGCGAAACCCTGGCCTGTAGAGAAGACCAACATCCAAACCACAAAAGTTAATTACAAGAATTAATTAGAAATATCTCAAGGCGAACACCAATATTTATCTTTGTACATGAACTATTCTGCATCCATTTTGACCTTAATTAGGTTAGGCATAGCTTACTTTGTTTACCATTCACCAAATCGACCTTGGTTGCTCATGTACATGCTGCTTTCTTTCTAGCTATCATATATCTTCATTGCATTTCTCATTGTTATTGCCTTCTTGCATGACTTTCACATATTTATTTTCATAGTTCACTACATGCAACAGTTGATGATTTTAGTAAACTCAACCAAATGAACAGTTGATGTTGTGTATATAAGATGTTGGAGGCAATTAAACGTATACATCAATACCTAAGGGACAGGACATATGTGACCTTAATTAGAGAATTGGCTTTTTGTTCATAGTTTAGTCCAACCTGGAATCATGGTCATTGAATAGTTTTTTTTTTTAATTTTTTTTTTTAGAAGACATGGTCATTGAATAGTTTTTTTGAGTTAATGAAATTTCATTAGGAAAAAACCCTTAAAAGGGTGGATTATAATCAAAGTTGTAGGTATCTAGAATACATTCTGGTACCTCATTAAACCAAAAGGAACTAATGCTAGCTTCATAGGCAATGTTTGTCAATCTATGTGCTACTCCGTTGCATGATCTGGGAGCATGACATACAGTTACATTGTGTAAAGAATTCAAGACAAGTTTGATATCATCAACTAGGTTACCTTCAGCTAAGTTTTCATGATGGGGATTTTGGATATCTTGAATAGCTTGCAGACAGTTTGTTTCAATCCACACTTTTCCAGCATTTAAGGTTTGCAATAATTGAATGCCATGCTTAATGGCTTGCAGCTCCACTACTAGTTTCGGATTTGAGACATTTGAGACTGGTATTGCAAAAGCTACTCGAAACTGTCCTTGAGCATCTCTTAAAATACCACATACTCCACCATTGTTGCTGTTAGGCAGAAAGCTACCGTCTACATTCAGTTTCCAATTACCATCATAGCCGGCTTCCAACTGGCCCTAGTTCTCTGCTTGGGACGATGATCAACATTTCTTGCATGATGGAACTACTCCAACCAAGCTATAGAGCCAGTAAGAATCTGTTCAGCAGTTTGATTTTTCTGCTGCCACAGATATGTGTTTCTATTCTTCCATAAGGCCCATAACACCATTAGCAATTGCTCAAACTGTAACTTGGTCATATGAACTATTCTTTCCAGCATCCACTCCTTAAAGTTAAGGTTCGGCAACAAACTAGCTATGACCCAAATTAAAGATTGGTGAAGATAGAACAGAGGACGATATAGGGCACTTTTAAAGAATATGAGCATTGTCTTCATACAAGTGTTGACAGAGGAGGCAATGCAAATCTCCTTCAAAGCCCTTTATTTGTAACTTGGCACGAGTAGGGAGAAGATTTTGACATGCGGAGCCTCCATACACAAATTTGCACTTTTCCTGGAACTTTGGAATGCCATATCTTCTTCCATAAGGTCTTAAAAGGATCACCATTTGAAGAGGAAGTTAACACATTTTCGAGGACTTTGGAGCATGCAATCCAATAAGCAGTTTTAACTGAATACATGCCATTTCGCTCTGGATTCCAACAAAACCGGTTTTGCAGCGCTTTCTGACCAAGAGGGATGCACATGATTTTATTGGCAATTTCCGGACTGAAACACCTGTGAATGATAGGAGATATCCATTGTTTGGTAGTTGGATAAATTAACTCATGTACTTTCTCAAAGGGACAATTAGCTGGCCTATGAACCAATTAAGTACTGTGGATATTCAGGAATTCACTTATCAGACCACAGATCAATACTCCTACCATCTCCTACACGCCATTGTATACCCGCTTTTAGAGTTGGTCTTCCTTGTAAGATGCTTCTCCAAGAGAATGAGGGAGCATCACCCAACTCAGCCTCCCAAAAGGAGTAATGTGGGTGATAGTGTGCTTTAAATAATCTAGCAATCAAGGAGTTAGGGTTCGTAACTAACCTCCACCCTTTCTTGGCCAACATTGCTAAGTTGTAGGCATAAATGTTCTTGAATCCCATACCACCTTCTTGTTTTGTGAGACAACGTTTCTCCCAACTCCTCCAATGTATCTTCTTTTTTTCATCTGTGTCCCCCCAAAAAAAGGACGCACATAACTGATGGATATCATCACGGAGTCCTTTAGGAAGTAAATAACAGTTCATAGCATAGAGTGGCATAGTTTGAGCCACTGCTTTGATGAGTGTTTCCTTCCCTGCCGCACTCAGTATCTTAGCCTTCCAGTTGATTAATTAGTTTCTTTGTAAGTTTCTCCTTAATGTACTCAAAGATGGATGTCTTGGATCTTCCAACACGCATAGGGAGTCCTAAATACCGATCATGCTCGGTGACACATTTGACCTCTAGAATAGCAGCTAGCTCTTGTTGCGTAGCCTGTGGGACATTATTACTAAACACAACATTGCTTTTCTCAAAATTAACCTTCTGACCTGAGGCTTTCTCATAGACGTTCAATAAACTTTTGTACTGTCTACATTCCTCCTTCGTGGTTGTGCCAAATAAAATACTATCATTTGCAAACAGAAGGTGGTGGAGTGTAGGAGCTTGGGGAGACGTAGTGAGACCTTGAATTGAATTGATGTTAATTGCCTGAGTGATCAAAGCTGACAGACCCTCACTGCACAGAATAAAGAGGTACGGTGATAATGGATCACCTTGTCGAATGCCTCTAGTTGGTATAATTTGTTCTGAAGGCTCTCCATGTATCAAGATAACATATTTAACCGACGTGACACAAAGCATAATGGTCTCAACCCATTGAGGAGCAAAACCCAATTTTAGCAATATAGCCTTCACAAAATTCCATTCCAAGCGATCATATGCTTTACTGATATCAAGTTTGAGAGAAAAGAAACTCGTTTCCTGTTGTCGTAGATTATACATGAAGTGAGCAGCTTCCATTGCTACTAAGGTATTGTCAAAAATGAGGCATCCCGACACATATGCACTCTGTAAAGGGGAAATAATATCCTGAAGTAGCAATTTTAAACGATTTGCAACCACCTTTGAACTGATACGACAAATAACATTGCACAAAGCTATAGGTCTGAAATGTGCAGCAGCTTTGGGTTCAGGAATTTTTGGAATCAAACAAAGATGAGTAAAGTTGGCTTCTAACCATAACTCGCCCTTCTCTAGAAAAATTTTCACTGCAAGACAAACATCATATCCAACAATATCCCAATATTTTTGAAAGAAAAAAGGTGACATACCATCTGGGCCAGGACTTTTTGATGGATGCATATGAAACAAGGCCGCTCTAATTTCATCATTAGAATAGCATTGTAGCAGAATCTCATTCATGGAATCTGTGACTTTTGTTGGAGTGGCACTTAACACCTCTTGTAAGGCAGCCTCATCTACCTCTTCAGTGGTGAAAATTTCCTGAAAATATGTGTGCAAGAGTTGATGGATAATCAGTGGGTCGGTGTGCCATTCACCTTGCTCATCATTCAGTCCCTTAAAAACGCAGTATAATCTGTGGATGGTCATTGAATAGTTGAAAAAAGTTTTCCTTGAAAAACTCAGCAGAATTGAAAATTATTTCAATCAACGGTTGTTCTTTATTCTATGAGATAGTTTCGTTTGCTTTTGATTAGCTTATCAATGTAATAAATGTGTATTTTTATGTATCATCTTTCTTATCACCATCATATAGGATTGCTTAGCTTAAATAATCAATGTAATAAATATGTGTATTTTTATGTATCATCTTTCTTAATTATCACCACCATATAGGAGCTCGCTAAAACCCTAGGTTTCGAGCGCAACCAACTGGAGTGCCTACCCTCGTCGAGTCTAGCGACGCCTGAGGTCGGGATTTTCTTTTCTCTTCATAGGATTGAGGCGTTGGTCTGATTTGTGGGTTGGATTCGGCTCGACTTCGATTTGTATGTGGGTTGGATCCAGCTGGCTTCGATCTTCATTCCAATCCCTTTATTTTACGGCGCTCGGTTGATTGGGATTAATTTTCAATTGGTTGGTTTCTATTTTGGATTGGGTGAATCCCGAAGAAACTCAGGTGGTGTCGGCTGCAGGATTGGGAGGTAGTAGGCGTCGAGGGATTCTTAACTTCGGTCTTCCCTAAATTTTGGCTGGTTGCATAGTGGTGCCGACTTGTTCAGTGTCAGTGTTGACTGCAGGGCTGTAGAGAGGAGGTGGAAGTCGTTGACTTGATGCTGTTCTAGAAGGGCCGGCCGCTAGAGATCGCGACTGCGATGGTCTGGTAGAAGGTTGGGGATTCTACCCACGTTGCTCGGGTTTGGGTTTGAGCTTCGGGCTTTGGCCTGGGTACACATTTAGGTTGTTGGACTCTACTTTGTGTGCATGTAAGGAAGGTGCCTTGCCACCCTCATTTATCACTTAGAGATGAGGGTGGACCTAACCTAAGAGGTGGACTTTCTTGGGCAATTGGGTTGATATATGGTTCAGGACCAATCGTTTAGGATCATGACTTCTAAGGGAGTTGGTAATTATTTGTAATAAGATTGGCGATTTTTTCAAGCGGCTTATGGATAAGGAGGTGTTTCTTTTTGTTTGCTAGGAAGTAGTTTTTTGTTGTTACCATAATTGCGTGATTGGCCAATGAGATGCTAGCTAATGATTTTTCCCTAGAAGACACAGAGTTTCTTTATTTGTAGGTTTGCTTTAACAAGGGAGCTCATGTAGACTTGTAATGAGTAGCATTGCTTGGATAGAAATATTTAAGTGTATGCAGACTTTGGTTTTTTAGCTGTTAATCTAATGATATCAACTTTTATTTCAAAAAAAAAAAATCAGTGTAATAAATAGGGTTCTTGGCCCAAAGCACCAAAATGAGCCAAAATTATCTCACTTACCCCAGCAACTGATTTTTATTTCCACTAACCCAATTTTAAGTAAAATGATTATTCTACTCTCAACCTAATAAATAAACTACATCATTGTCCACTTTCTCCTCTCTCTCTAGTCTCCAACACGACGCCATCGACGCCGACTCTCCCTCTCTCCTAATTCTTCGTCACTAAGCTTTGGGCTTTGGTTGTTTATAAGAATCAAAGGAATGGTGAAGACGGCTTCATCAATTTCGCTTCTCATTCTCTTCTCATAATCGCAATCAACATGGCCGACTCTTCTTTTGCTCCCCTCAATTCAGAATCGGCTATCCACATCGTTTACACCGAGAGGCCGTAGCAAAATAAGGAGCCGGAGGCCTATCACATCCATACCCTAGCCTCCGTCCTCTACAGGTCTAATACAAATCTCTCTCTCTAAAATCTCACGATTTCTCGGCCACAGATTTTCACTGTTCTGTGGGTTTCAAGGCTCAAGTCCGCTCTTCACAACCAAACCGACAGTCAGTCACTACAAAGACGGGAAGGAACTCCAACGGAGATGAGGATTCAACCGCGTCAGAGAAAATCAAAGCCACTGAGAAAGTGGCGAAGCGAGGCGACAGCTTCTCCGTCTAGGGCTCTGGGCTCTCTCTCTCTCATCCAGACGTCGTATTTGTAGGTAAAGAGGTTGAGTGAAGCCTAATTGGGAGGAGCGTCGGAATCTTGGTTAGAGTTGGATGGGATTGGACAAGAGAGGCTATGAATCAGGTGCAGTGTATTTGGGGTTGGAGACTATGAATCAGAAAACCTGACTGTGCCTGCATCGTGTTTGATGGGATTGGACAAGAGAGAAGGTTGCGAATCAGATCCGATAAGAGAAAAAGAGAGGGAGGGAACGAAGCCCTATGCTGCTGGCTTTGAGGGTTGGGGCTTGAGCAAAAATGTGTTTTAGAGTAGTTGTTTGCTGTTGTTGTTGTGTTTGAACCAGCCATCATCACACCTCCGAAGCTCCCGGTTAGCTAATCTGAGCTTTAAGTGATGCAAAGCAAGCAGATGGTAGAACTTTGAACTGGCTGATCTGCCTTTTTTTTCCTCTTTTTTTGGGTAAAATGAGGACAGAAGTCCTAGAAGGAAAGAAAAAAGAAAAAAGAAAAAAAAATTATTGGGGGCAATAAAGGTCTATTGGGGGGCAATAAATGTTTCGAATTGATGTAATCTCCTCTTTTTTTTTAATCAAAGTTTTATTTGTCTAATTTTAGGGAGATTAGTTATCATTCCGGTGACCAAAAGGTTTATTGAGGGGCAATAATGGTCTATTGGGGGACAATAAAGGTTTATTGGCGGGGGCAATAAACCTCTCCGCCCCCCTATGAGATCTCCAGCGACCTCTTTGGGGATCTCTAGCGAGGTTTCATAAACTTTTATTGTTCCCCAATAAATGTCTATTAGGGGGCAATAAAGGTTTATTGGGGGGCAATAATAGTTTATTAGGGGGGTAATAAACCTCTCCGATGACCTATGAGAATTCCGGCGACCAGCAATAAGTGACCGGATTCCGGCGGCCGGTGACCGGACTCTGGCGAAGTCTCCAATGGCTTCTCTCTCTTCCATTTTTTTAAGACTAAATTCAGTTTAGTCCTCAAACTTTAGGCCAAACATCAGTTGGATCCCTCTTCTTTTTTTTTAATCAAACTCATCCCTGATCTTTCAAATTGCATCAACCTTGTCCAAAATTTGAATCTGGTGCCAAATGTGACGTCATCCGTTGAGTTGGAGCTGACAAGGAGGTCCCACATTTTTGATTTTGAACCCACAAGAAGGGCAAAATGGACATTTTATATTTAATCTAATTTCTAATTTTTTTTCTCCTATTTTCTCTCTCTTCTCTCTCTCACTCACATCTGAAACCTCCTCTCTCTCTCTCTCTCTCTCACATATTCCCAGCCACCATGAATCTCTGTTCACAAGCTCCCACTACCCACCACCTCAACCAAACTCCACCACCCTCTCAAAACTGGAGCAACAGTGATACTCTCAGCTTCTCCCTGATGTCGGCGTCACGCTCGTCCATGAACTTACCCAGTGGCAACTAGTAGATCTTGTTGAGGGCCACCATGAGGAGGAAGAACTGGACGGCCTGGATCGGCAGGGTCAGGTCGAAGTCGAAAAGCGCCGCCTTCTCTATCTCGGCGGTGAGGGACGACGGGGCCAGGGTGAGGGAGGTGGCGGCGACTAGGGAGAGGGATTTGAGGGATTAGAGAAGGTGGAAAACATCTAGACAAGGTGAAACGAGTCGATCGGGGATCCAAACTGGAGAGAGATCCAAATGACGGATTCGAATCTGGAGCTACAGCAATTGGGGTGGGAGGAGCTGAGGAGAGAGGCCCGTAAGATCAAGAGAGATCTTGACGTCAAGTTTTCTTCTTATGCTAAACACGGAGCTCGGTTCACACAAGGAGGAGGTTCATTTATGTCTTTTTTTTTTTTTGATGTAATTTGTTGGTTGTTGAATGGAAGTTGTTGATTGCTTGGTTCTGTGTTGTGGGTTTCTTCAATTTTGGGTTGTGGTGTCTGCATTGCATTTTGGTTAGGTATTGGATTGGTGGGTTGTGATGAAGAACTCCCCCCAAATTGGACTTGAACATCTTAACCCCGCTGACATGATCAAAGAAAAATCAGCGGGGATGGTGGTGACGGCAGTGGTGGCGTCGTCGGAGATGAGGGGTTTGCAGACAGAAACATCGTCGTTTTGGGAGATGGGGGTTTGGTGGCGGTAACTGAAGCAGTGGGATTGGGAGTCGGAGGGGCGGGTGTAGAGGAGAGGGACGGAGAGGAGGAGGAGGAGGGCGGAGATCACGGCGCAGATGTACACGCCGTAACGCCGGGAAGGGATGCTTCTCAGCATTTCGGGGTGGGTTTTGGGTTGCACGAATCGGGTTTCATCGGACGTGGATAGAGTGAAGAGAGTGAGAGAGTGCAAGAGAGAGAAGAGAGAGAAAATAAGAGGAAAAAAAATTAGAAATTAGATTAAATATGAAATGTCCATTTTGCCCTTCTTGTGGGTCCAAAATCAAAAATGTGAGACCTCTTTATCGGCTCCAGCTTAGCGGATGATGCCACATTTGGCGCCAGATTCAAATTTTGGACGAGGTTGATGCAATTTGAAAGATCAGGGATGAGTTTGATTAAAAAAAAAAAAAAGATGAGGGACCAAACTGATGTTTGGTCTAAAATTTGAGGGACTAAATTGAATTTACTCTTTTTTTTTTTTTTTTTCTATCTCTCTCTATGTAACAAAGGGGTGAGGGCAAAATAGTCTCAAAAATAAACAAAAAACAAAAAAAAAAACTTAATTAGGTATTAGAGAAGACCTTATTAGAGTCTTTTTGGAAAAAAAAAAATGGTGGTGTAAGGGGGAAAAAAATCTCTAAAATTAGGGTAAATGGTCAAAATCCCTAATAAATATTCGAAGATGATCTGATCTTGAACTTTTGCGGTATATTATTTATCTTGTTCCCACAAAATATTTTACGTGTTACAACAATATCTAAATGTTAGACAATAGTGTCTAACTTGCATGCAAACCCTCATAAAATTATAACATCTTTGTTTCTCAAACATCACCTGTGGTCCACGTCGTAGTTTGTAAAGATAATAAATGAAAAGGGATACATACACTCTGTTGTGGAATTTTTCGCCAATAAAAGTATCCCATAAACAATAAAATAAAAACCGACACAATTTCACTGATGAATGTTTGTCGGCAAATCACCCATAAAAAGTATAGAAATTGACACACTTGTGCGACAAATTTTCATCAATAAAAGCCTTGTGTAAAATGATAAAAGGGACAAACTCTCACTATTTAAGATGCAATACTCTACCGCTTAGCCTAGCAACGCCAACTCCCTTTTCATGGTTTAGGCTGTTACCATTTTACTGCGTAGCTAAATCATAAATGAAAGAGAAGGAATAGAAGAAGCCTTTATTATTATTATTATTATTATTTTTTTAAAAGAAAATGTCAACTTAATCTATTGATCAGCTAAATTACACATAACGATCCACCCTAGTGAGGCTAACAAAAGAGCTATTACCTATACAATTTAACATTTTTAAAGATCATAAAGCTTAGCCAAAAATTACCCTACAAACATCCACGGGAGTCAAAGGGGCACAGATGCTATGGATACTTTTGGCGACATATCTTAAAGAGAAGAAAGAACTTCTTCCCTAGAAGAGAAGGACTTGTTCTTACAAAAAACAATAGAGAAAACAAAATTTAAGGGCCAAACCCAAATGTTATAAACTCCAACCCATGATCCCGAAAGGACCTTAGACAATCTGATAGTCCAAGCTAAGGATCCAAGCCCAAAGGACAGTAGCCTATGAACTGGGAAAACCCTAGCCCAAACCAAAGACTAATCCAATCTTGCAACCCTAGCCCATAATAGAAGGCAATTGCAACCTCTATCTGCAGTCGCAGCGCTGTCCCGCCGCCACCCGACGGCGACGCCAGAAAGCTGAATAGGCCTCCACCGTGGTGCCCCTCTGAGCCAGACCCGACCAGAGTACCTCTACATCCATACCACCCACTCAGCCGCATCAGCCCGTCAACCCGACACTCGTCTCCACCTCCGCCGAAGTCCACTGGTCGGATCCAACCATCATCCGAGCCGCCACCGCCGCAACCAACAAGCCCACTATCTCCGGAAGCCCAGCCATCACCAATTATCAGGGTTCAAGGACCGAACCGATCTGGTTTGACAGAAACCACAGCCCGCCGTCTCTCCCACTTCGAAATCCATCAGCGAACTCAGGTGCAGTGACCATCCAACAGACTCTCCACTGCTGCAACCCATAGACGCGACTCTAAACAAGGAAACTAAAAGAAAATTTTGGAACCAGGAACCAGGTTCCTAGAAAAGTTTTGAGAAGCTGACGACAGATAACCCCGTCGCCCTCAGTCTCAAGGTGACCAGATGAAAAGGAAAACCCATCTCTCCCAACCCAATTTGCAAAGCCGCTGCCAGAAGGCCAGGACCACCACCTACCTCTCAGAGAGTAATGTAAGCATTTTTTTGTGTCTGATTAGAAGAAGCACTAGTTTCAAATACAACGTCTTCAAATTCAATTGTCTTATTTTCTTTATTAGCATTTTTTCATAGGTAATTTTATTGTTATATGTATCTTATGAATTTGTTATTCTATTATGGGAAAAATTTACCGTGTCTGGACACTTAGGGGACTTTCAGAATGATACCTGAACTTACAAAGTTATCAATGTGATACCTGGACTCATTTTTTCGTATCAACGTCGTACCTATGACTAATTTCCGTAACGACTCCGTGACAGAAATTGGCCGTAGGTATCACATTGATACGAAAACATGAGTCCAGGTATCACATTGATAACTTTGTAAGTTCAGGTATCATTCTGAAAGTCCCTAAGTGTCCAGACACCGTTGGTGAATTTTTCCCAATTTTGCACGTGCGATGCACGTGAGTCACTTAATGAAGACAAAAAGACCGATTTATCCTCAAATTCTTTTTTTCTTTTTTTCTTTATTCTTCTTTCTTTCTTTCTTTCTTCTTCTTCTTTTCTGGTTTCTTCTTCCCTGATTTGAATCATCAAGATTCAATTCATCTTGCTCGACCGATTCCCACTGCCGATCGCCGATCAAACACCGCCGCTGCGTCTGAATCCACCTTCATGCACCACAGATATTTCTGGTTCCCCCAACTTCAAATCCTATAGCAAATTGAAATTGTGCATTGAGGCTTCACCGCTCACTCCGAGTTCATCCCCGCCGCCGTCGCCAATGACTTGACCACAACAACCTCCACCACCGCACAACAACATCGTCCTCCGCTGCTTCTCGATTGAGTTTGGGGATAAAGACTGCTTCTTCCTCCACCGCTAGCGAAATCGTGGAGGCTCAAGGCCACATTCTAAGGGCCACCGGCTGGAAGGACTGCCACAGCAAGGTTTGCACCACCAAAGGCCCCAGGGACCGCAGCTTCAGGCTCGTCGCCCACACCGCCATTCAATTCTACGACATGCAGGACCGGCTTGGATACGACCAGCCTAGCAAGGTCGTCGATTGGCTAATCAAGAAAGCCAAGGCCGCAATCAACGAGCTCGACTAGCTGCCACCGTGGAACCCAAACTAAATTTATGTTCATACAACATTTTCTCTGACGATGCCGATATCCGCCGTGCAGGACACGCAGAACGTGAGCTTCAATTTCTCGATAGTGGAGGCTCCGAGTTCTTTGTCTACTAATCGGCGAGGCACAATGGTGGGTAGCAGCGGTGTATAAAAGGGGGTCGAAGGAGAGAACGAGAGTGGTGGTGGTCAAGTCATTGGCGGCGGCGGCGGGGATGAACTCGGAGTGAGCGGTGAAACCTCAATGCACAATTTCAATTTGCTATAGGATTTGAAGTTGAGGGAACCAGAAACATCTGTGGTTCATGAAGGTGGATTGAGACGCAGCGGCGGTGTTTGATCGGCGATCGGCGGTGGGAATCGAATGAGCAAGATGATTTGAATCTTGATGATTCAAATCAGGGGAAGAAGAAACCAGAAAAGAAGAAGAAGAAAGAAAGAAAGAAGAATAAAGAAAAAAAGAAAAGAAAAGAAAGAAAGAATTTGAGGGTAAATCGGTCATTTTGTCTTCATTAAGTGACTCACGTGCATCGCACGTGCAAAATTGGGAAAAATTCACCAACGGTGTCTGGACACTTAGGGACTTTCAGAATGATACATGAACTTACAAAGTTATCAATGTGATACCTGGACTCATTTTTTCATAACAATGTGATACCTACGGCCAATTTCCGTCACGGAGCCGTTACGGAAATTGGTCATAGGTATGATGTTGATACGAAAAAATGAGTCCAGGTATCACATTGATAAATTTGTAAGTTCAGGTATCATTCTGAAAGTCTCCTAAGTGTCCAGACACCGTTGATGAATTTTTCCCTTCTATTATTAGGTCTTTTATAATTCGATCTTGATTCTTAGTTACAAAGAAAAAAAATATATCTTTTAATTGAAATACCTTGATGTACCATGCTATACAATTTTCATTTTAGATTAATTTGATAAATTTTTTTAATATCAGTTAGTTGAAAGAAAAATGTTTAAAATTGAGCTCTTAAATTATTAAATGTACTGAATGATCTTGATTGCCGTAAATTTATGTTATCTTGAGTTCTGAATTCTCAAACTCGGTCCGGCTAGCACCGAAGCTGAATAATGCCAACTCGCTTATATAGCTACTGCAATTTCATGGTTTCCTACTATATTCATGAACATGCAATTTCATTTGGCTTCTCCTCAGTTGTGGTTTGACAATATCAGTGCTATTTCCTTGGTTTCTAATCAGGCGTACATATACTAGCCATATTTGAAGTTCACTATCATTATATACGTGAGATGATGGTGATTCATGATGTTATATTTATTAATTACCGAAGAAATTAAATGCTAATGATAGAAAACAAAGTCAATTAGAAATAAATTGTTGAATTACTGTTTCTTTCATGGTCCTAAATCAAACTCACACTCTTCATTTTTTCTTGTTTAATCATGACATCCGCAAGAAAATATCCAAACAACACAATTAGTTGTCATTTTTGAAAATAATTGAGGATGACAAGAAGCCATCACGGCTTCTTAAATCCTCATGCTTTCCCAGTTCCCCAATCTTAATTGTCATGGCTATTCCAGCCCTAGCTACTATGGTTATTCCAGCCCAAGCTACCATGACTTGGGGTCTCAGTACGTCTCATGGGGTCGAGATGAGTATTTTACAGCTTCATTCTCTGAAAGCCACCACCCTTTGTTGACCCTCTCTTCTGCGGTTACTAAATCGAGTTTGAAGATGGTAAATCTTGTGTTGTATCCAAAACGATTGGGTGTCGGACCACCAAGGCGATTTATGGCCGAAGTGTTTCCAAAGTCGTTATCAAGATCAACGCTGGTAACCAAGAAATGGTGGTTTGGGCAAATGGATCATTCTTGATTCATATTTGTGATGGATTAGGAGTGCGGCAATGAGTGGAAAGTATGGTGTTTTGGGGTTTTGTTCTTCGAAGACCTTATCTTCTGGCAAGTTTAGTAATCGAGGAGAATGATTTTGTCTAGAGGCCAATTGCTTTGTGTTTGGGTGTCAAGGATGACTCAAGTTCTCTATCAATATTTCTTATAATTTTGATTCCCTGCAAACTAGTAGAGAATGTTCTCTATTGTTTCAATGAATCTCATTTAGACAATACTGTGATCATTACAATTGAGTGCATTGACGAGTAGTGATGCTCATATTTTCTAGGACAATGATAGTTTACATAAGTAATCAGTCTGTAGTAGCATTGTGTTTATAATTTGAAGAAATGAGCCTCAACTTTGTAATTGAACAACCATTTAGGCAACTATGGTTATGTTAGAGAGCAAAAATTCCACATTAAAAATGTGACAAAATACATGACTTATAAGTGAGTGGCTCACTTCCAATTATACTAAGGTATTTTGAGTTAAAAATTGAAACAATATCAGTACGATAGTGGGCTATGGGCCACATTGACGATGTTTAACATGGTATCAGAATTTGTCCTTCTTTAATCACGTAGTAATGGTTCCAAATTAGGGTTCTTTAAATTGGTCATCGAAAAAACTTTGATTGGATTGTTAATTTGTTACTTGATTAACCAAGTCTCCAATTGTGGGACTTGGGATTGTTTATTAATTTTTCATGTAGGAATTGGTTTTTTTAACTAGTTAAGCGTGCAGACCTAAGTTAGATTGCATGTGAGTCACACATTAGAAAAGTGACAAATAAAAAATATAACTTATAAGTGGGCGGCTCATCACTCCTAATTGTACCAAGACTGTCTAAGTTAAAAAGCATTGCCTGACAAGTGGTAATTAAGTCAGAACAATATAGATTCTTATATGATATGATCTTATAATTCAGACTGCATATTTCTCTAAATTATGAGAGAGAGTGCAAGTGCTTCTCTCAGGATAAACCCTAGTCTCCTAAGATTTGGGTGGAGGGTTTCACAACACTGGGATCTCTCGGAAAGCATTTCGGCTACTACCTTCTCACTGTTCCAGGTGTTTGGTGCCTCTCATACCATTAAGGATGACGTTGGCCATCTTCAAGTCCCAAATATTTCAAGGACATCGAATCTAGGATGTGTGATGGCATGAATACCTCTTAATTTAAGATCAGGCTAGGGT
Source organism: Rosa rugosa (assembly GCF_958449725.1). Taxonomy (NCBI): domain Eukaryota; kingdom Viridiplantae; phylum Streptophyta; class Magnoliopsida; order Rosales; family Rosaceae; genus Rosa; species Rosa rugosa. The sequence goes on from NC_084823.1 coordinate 12,206,911, forward strand.
TCTCGCAAGTTTCAAGCGATATGAGATTCGGGTGAGTTTTGTTGAAGTGGGACTCCAAGTTGTTTCAATGAGGTCTACACCAGTGAGCTTTGGCTTTGGGGGTTGATAGAAGCATAATATGCGACGTTAATAATGTCATTCACTATACTTTATTTGTTAGTTTATTTTATTTTCTAGCAATTTACTTGTCTTTTATGTTTATTAGGTTTATTGGACCAAAGATGTAAAAAGGAGATAAAAATTAGAAAAAGATGCGTGAATTAAGGGAAAAACTAGAAGTTCTAGCCTGAGAATGAAACTCTGATGGATCGAGGAGAGCCCAATGATGGAGATTGCACAGCTAATAGCCTGATATTGAGGATATTCACATTTATCGCATTAATGACATGGTAAGCTCTTATTGGTCAAGCGATGTGGAGAATTCTGAATCAAATAGAGAATTCAAAATTTAACTTTCTCTACACTTCAAGGATTCTCAATCCAAAAATGAATGAAAGAAGACTCAAGAGTATTATAATAAGGCGAGGAAACCATACGAGAAAACTCTTACGCGTGAAAATCAAGCAAGAGATCCGAGCTAAGAACGCAAGAACTACCGTCGTCGACCAGTCGATTCTGACCCTGAAACAATTCTTATTTTCGGTTTTTCTTTGTTTTTTCTTCATCTATGATGTGTAGTTTGTTCTTCATCCAGACTATGTGTAACTAAACATCGAGGTTAGGGGCTATTGAAGCCCTAAACATGATTTCAATAACTTTGTGATACTTGATACTTTTATATGTTTATTGGATGAAAGCTGGTTTTCTAGTTTCTCATTTATCATTTCTATTTGCTTGTTCTTTTAGTGCACGCTTAGAATGTATGAGCAGAATCTATAGTTTTAATCATATAGATGACCACCTAATAAATGCATGTTTTATAAGAAACAACCAAGGAACTTAGCCGTCTTTGTGGAAACCAATTTCTAGATAACCTAGTTATAACACCCTTCATTAGATATCTTGTTATGTTCATGAACTCTTCTTGCTTAGTGAGTTCATCATCATAAATATTTGATAACACCTTTCTTTACCATTATGTTGAATATCAAGTTATAGTGATAACACCCTTCACATAATATGCCAACTAAGAGAGTATCATATACGGTTTTGACCATAACACCCTAGGCTTAATCGTGGACACAGTCATCCAATTGCATGGAATTGAGTTAAGTAGACTGTTATTGATTGATTGTTTAGTGGTGTAAACATTCTCTATCTCTTTCTCTTATTGATTTCTCTCGATGCACCTTTTGCTATTGTTTTTAATCACTATTTTTAATTATTTGTTTCCTCAACCAACCTAAAATCAAAACCTTTTCTAAAACATTTATTTCCAATAATCCTCAGTTGGAGATTCTAATTTCCTAAACTGCAATTGATATTCATAAGTGGTAGTAGAAAATAGTTGTGTTAGAATTATCACATAGCGGTTGGGATGGTGCTTTGTGGTGGCTTTGTTCTGTGGTTCCTCTATGAGTCGGATCTTTCTTTTTGTAGGCAGTCTGTTCTGAAGGCCTATGATGTTTTGGTGCTGTTGCGCGGCGATTATTGGTGCAGCTGCAAAGGGGTGGTGATTCTAAGGAGTTGGTTATGTGGTTGAGAAGGTGGTCCTCAGGAATATTGAATAAATTAGGGCTCGAGTTTGAACTGTTTTGGTTGAGTCCTAGTAGTGTCATTATACTGGTAACTGGTTTCTTGGAGCTTATTTTCCATGGTGATGTTACTTAAGTTACATTAGGGTCTCGTTAGTAGTGGTTCAATTTGGATGTAGCCAAATTTAAGGGGTAGATCATTGTGTAATTTTACATATTTTTAAATATTAATGGAGTGACACCCAAATTTGATCAAAAAAGTTAGAACAAGGCCGGGAGGATCAAGAGAGGACCTCCTTAAACTTGAAAAGTTAGGATGTTTTTATTTATAGCATGTATCTTAATAATCTAAACCATTCATTCTCTATTATTTCTCTTGTTACATATATACATATGAATCTTACAAAAATTGGCCAAATTAGAAAACGTTTTTTTTTTTTTTGAATAGGATTTGATATTATTAGTCATCAAAGCCATAAAACAGGCCAGAGTCTAACATGCACTTACACAAGAAATCCGGTAAAACCAGATAAACCTATCTAAGCCAATACTAAACTCATTAAAGTCTAGAGGGATGCTCGCTAGAAAGCAAGCCTAAAACAAGCAAGAACAACCTCGCTATTATAAGGAAGAATCATTCATCTAGTCTAATCTGCCAGCACTCAATTGTGGTACAAATAACAACTAGAAACATCTTAGAATAACTCATAGAGATTACTCCAACTTTAGAAGGTTTATAACCAGATGTCTAATAGCAGAGAGACTTAAGAAAATGCTAGCTCCTTCCCCTTAGGGTTGGAGCCAGCACTGTCCTCAGCCTCTTCAGGAGCCAACAACCTCGGCAACAGGTTGGTCTTGCTCTTCTTGTCCACTGCAGCAGACTCAACCAGTCCAAGCTTGAACTCAAACCTAGGCCCAAAAGCCCAAGTACCCCTCATTCTAAGGTTGAGCCCAGGCCAAAACCCAAACAAAGAGAACAGTAGCCCTAGCCAGACCTGGCCAGGAAACTTCTGCCGCTGTTCCCCCCTCTGGTGGCCGGCCGTTCCACAGCAACATCAGATCCTGCAGAAAGCAACGGCCAAAGACCCGATGATCCAGGCGGCGTCTCCCTTGCAGCCCCCTGCGCAACTTGCCAGGAATCACGCGTAGTAGATCGGGTTCAAGTATCTTCACCAACGTTGTAGCCTGCAACGCCGATCACCTGCACCAGTCGGAATTTAGAGAAACGTCCCGTCGCCGACCACCAAGAATTCCACCGGGATTCGCTCACCCCAGAACACCAAAACCAAAATAGAGTCGTTACAAAAGCAACAGCAACTTTCACTGGCCACGATCACAGATCACCGAGCCTGGGCTAGAAGAACCGTCAAGATCTGGACGAACTCCTCTCTGTGCTCGGCTAAACCCTAGGAGAGAGCTCCGCTCTTAAGACATGAAGACATTGTGCCAGCCCAAAAGAAGTATATATAAATCATTCAGTTAAATTAGAAAACGTTATAGCCATTTAATTAGAACAATGTTCGTTTTAATTTTATCCAATGGACTACATTTGTTTACACAATTTTGAATTACTAAATGATTATAGAATTTGTTGATTTTTTGTAGACACAATTGTTGCATAGTAATCTAAAAGATCAATGATTCAAATTATTGGATTAAGTCATATATTAGTGTAAAATAGTAAAAATCCTCAAATTCTTAAAGTAAGGAGGTCCTTTCTTGATCCTCCCTCTATAATATATATATATATATATATATATATATATATATATATATATATATATATATATATATTTTTTTTAATAGGTAAAACCAACACCATTTTTTTTTCTTATTTTAAAAAGAAAACAAATATATTATATGAAGAAATCCTTCAAATCAATTGGCTAGCCAAGCTAAAAGAGGTCCAGAAAAAAGTTAGGGTGTTTCTACCAACTCAGTAGTAACGGTGACATTTGCAAATAAGAGTTTGGTATTAATCTTCAGTGTACTCAGCTGGACTAATTTAAGGCTTTGAGATTGTTTTGTAGAAGTGTTTTTGTTATCTAGCACTTCCATCAAAAATTTCAAGTCTTTTACATAAGAGATCGAATTTAAAGTACGTACTTCTTGAAAACTCATGCTAAATATTTTAATGATGTTCTCACTGATGTTTTTTAAGATAAATTTTCTATAAACATTTTATTTATGTAATATGAGGTATGGGCAGAAAAATTCACATTGCAAATTTATCAGTCACATATATTAGTGAACTATTAGAGTTTATATTCACTGATTTCAATCAGTGTGTATAGTTATTTTTGCTAGTAGTGTATTATGAAACGCTTCTATAACTCAAAAAGCATTTCTCACTTTTTGCCAAACTCGGTCGAATATTTTTGATACTCTAATTTTGTTTTTAAGAATCAATCATAAACTGAATTTAAGAGTGAGTAATAATTAGTTGCTAAATGTGGAAATTAGTTGCGATTATATATGGTTGTCAATTTGTCATATACTCGTCAGCAGCACTGAATGCAGATGTGATCAGCTCCACTTACTCCTTCACTCTCTGTCTATGACATCCATGTTCGTGTCAACTATAATTGCAAGGAAGAACTTCTCCAATAGCTTGATCCTACCACGCACTCTTTCTACAAATTAACATAGTTTCCATCTGATTTCTTGTTCTAAATTTCAAGTGGGCGAGACAAGTGCATATATAATTTTAATTGGTCTCGTCTACTTGATCTCTATCTATCTACAGAATGGATTAGGTCCACGAGCTTCATCCTCATGAATTTTATTAACAAAAATAATGTGAAAAATCAAGGTATTATAACTAAGTATCAGAGGCAATGGATCTGAATCGACCCAACTCTAATGGAGTCAAATTCTTGAAGTCAATGAGCTAACGAACATTGAGTGTCTGAAATTAACGCAAAAGAGAAAAGGGCATTAGAATCAGCATGGTATTCGTGTAATGGAAGGAAGAAATTAAAGCGATTGTATTAATCATGTGATCAAAAATGTACATAGATTCCACTTGAAACTTGTGATCGAAGGAAAGCTAGTAAATTCTTACGTACTGAGATATAGCTACTCATGTCTAGCTCCATGTATGGATATGATGGGATTTTCAAGTTATCCTTGTATATTGACTTGAAATGGAAAGGATGTGATTATTTGAAAAAGGAGCAGCAACAAATCATTGTATGATTTTTCGTACAAATTTGGATGATTTTTTTACGTACGAACGATGCATATATGGGTCTCTTTCTTGATCATCAATCCAAATTGAATGGTCATTGGTGGTTTCCTTTAATTTTGTGGCTTCATTTTCAGTTGAAAAAGATAATGTGATACCCCGGAAATTCGTTATTAATTTTCGATGATTTTAAAAAAATTATTAAGTTGATTGTTAGGACGATTAAGTGGTTCGTGGGTGGAGTGAAATTATTTTCAGACGAATAATTACTCGGAACACGTCGTTTTAGG